>NW_020664447.1:41926223-41987785 GCF_002925995.2 Terrapene triunguis
CAAAATGTTAATTTATCACAGATGTTAAAACAACTCAAAAGAGAGTTCTTCTATGCTTGCTCATATCGATTCCAATTAGGTGACTACCAAGCCTTACCTAGGCGGTGGGGTTGGAGTGAGACATCGCTGAGTGCAGAACCGCTGATCCAAATGCAGCATCGTCTCTAGACTGCTGTACAAGCGCATAGTGAGCGGCAAAGGTGTGAACCGATGACCAAACCGCCGCTCTACAAATGTCATGGATCGGAACGTGAGCCAGGAAGGCAGTCGAGGAGGCTTGGGCCCTCGTGAAATGGGCGGTGAGGCGCAGCGTCGGGGCACCGGCCAAGTCGTAGCAAGCACGAATACAGGACGTGATCCAAGAGGAGATACGTTGCGAGGAGACTGGTAGGCCTTTCATCCGGTCAGCCACTGCAACGAAGAGTTGAGTCGTCTTCCTAAACGGCTTCGTACGCTCGATATAGAAAGCAAGGGCCCTGCGTACATCCAAGGAGTGCATACGCTAGTCTAGTCGTGTAGCGTGCAGCTTAGGATGGAAGACCGGGAGAAATATATCCTGGTTCACATGAAAAGCTGATGCCACCTTGGGAAGAAAGGCAGGGTGGGGGCGAAGCTGCACCTTGTCTTTATGGAAGACTGTATACGGAGGTTCGGACGTGAGGGCTCTGATTTCAGAAACACACCTTGCTGAAGTGATGGCTACAAGGAAGGCTGTCTTCCAAGATAGGTAAAGGAGTGAGCAGGTAACCAATGGCTCGAACGAGGGTCCTGTGAGCTTGGAGAGAACCAGGTTAAGATCCCACGCCAGAACCGGTTGACGCAGCTGTGGGTATAGGCGGTCTAAGCCCTTGAGGAATCTGATGACCATTGGGTTAGAGAAGACCGAGGAAGCGTGTTCTCCTGGGTGGAACGCCAATATAGCAGCCAGGTGCACCCTGACCGAAGATATCGCCAGGCCCTGCTGTTTTAGGGATAGGAGATATTCAAGTATAAGTGGGATCGACGCCCGCAAGGGAGGCGTGGCCCGCTGGTCGCACCAACAGGAGAAGCGCTTCCATTTGGCCAAGTAAGTGGCCCGTGTAGAGGGTTTCCTGCTGCCCAACAGAACCTGCTGCACGGGATGCGAGCATCGTAGCTCCGCCCGAGTTAGCCATGCAGCATCCACGCTGTAAGGTGGAGCGATTGCAGGTCGGGGCGACAGAGTCGGCCGTGGTCCTGAGAGATCAAGTCCGGGCGCAGTGGAAGCGTGATCGGAGTCTGTACCGACAGCTCCAGGAGCGTGGTGTACCAGTGCTGTCTTGGCCAAGCTGGAGCGACTAGAATCACGCGCGTCTTGTCTCTGCGTAGCTTGAGCAGGACCTTGTGGACCAGCGGAAATGGAGGGAAAGCGTAGAACAGCTGGTCCTTCCACGGTAGCAGGAAAGCGTCTGACAGGGAGCCCGGAGATCGCCCCTGGAGGGAGCAGAACACGTGGCACTTCCTGTTGGCGCGTGAGGCGAATAGGTCGATCTGGGGAAATCCCCACCTCCGGAAGATGGAGTGGATGATATCTGGGCAAATCAACCACTCGTGCGTTTGGAAGGACCTGCTGAGACGGTCCGCTAGAGTGTTCTGGACTCCAGGGAGGAACGATGCCATGAGATGTATCGAGTGGGCAATGCAAAATTCCCACAGGCGAATGGCCTCCTGGCATAGATGAGACGATCGGGCTCCACCTTGCTTGTTGATGTAGAACATGGCCGTGGTGTTGTCTGTGAGGACTGCCACGCAACGGCCATGTAGGAGACCGTGAAACGTCTGACAGGCTAGGCGCACTGCCATCCACTCTCGAACATTGATGTGCAGAGCTAGTTCGGATGCGGTCCACAGGCCCTGCGTTTGGTGCTCCCCGAGGTGAGTGCCCCAGCCGAGAGATGTTGCGTCCGTGACCAGGTACAGGGAGGGTTGTGGGGTGTGAAACGGCACTCCTTCGCACACCGACTTGTGGTTCAGCCACCATTTGAGAGAGATCAAGACCGAATTCGGAACCGTGACCACCATGTTCAGGCTGTCCCGACAAGGACGGTACACCAACGACACCCAGGCCTGAAGCGTGCGGAGCCGAAGTCTGGCATGCCTGGTTACATAAGTGCAAGAAGCCATGTGTCCCAACAGGCCGAGGCACTTCCTTATCGTGGAAGTCGGGAAGCCCTGGAGGCTGTGGATGATATTTGCGATGGTCTGAAACCGAGTGTCTGGCAGAAGAGCGCGGGCGAGTCTGGAGTCTAAGACTGCCCCGATAAACTCTATTCTCTGGGTTGGCTCCAGAGTAGACTTTTCTTTGTTGAGTAAGATGCCCAACTTGTGGAATATTTGTAGTGTGATTTGGATGTGGGATTGAACCTGCTCCCTGGTGTGGCCGCGCACCAGCCAGTCGTCTAGATACGGGAACACCTGTATCCTTTGTTGACGAAGGTAGGCTGCCACGACGGCCATACATTTGGTGAACACTCTCGGAGCCGTGGACAAGCCGAAGGGAAGGACGGCAAATTGGTAGTGTACGTTGTTTACTACAAATCAAAGGAAGCGCCTGTGCGGAGGGTAGATTGCTATATGAAAATATGCGTCCTTCATGTCGAGGGCGGCGTACCAATCTCCAGGATCCAGGGAAGGGATAATGGTCCCCAGCGAGACCATGAGGAACTTCAACTTTACTATGAATTTGTTGAGTCCGCGTAAATCTAAAATGGGTCGAAGACCCCCTTTTGTCTTGGGGATCAGGAAGTAGCGGGAGTAAAACCCCCTGCCCCTTAACTCTGATGGAACCTCCTCTGTAGCCCCCATAGAAAGGAGCGTAAAAACCTCCTGTGTAAGGAGTTGCTCATGAGAAGGGTCCCTGAAGAGGGACGGGGAGGGAGGGTGGGAGGGGGGGGAACGAAGAAAACTGGAGAGCGTATCCCCCTTCCACCGTGCGAAGAACCCAACGGTCCGAGGTTATAAGGGACCAAGCACGGTGGAAATGGGACAGGTGATCCCGAACTAAAGGGAATGCATCCTGGGTGGTGGCTAGTACGCCGTCCTCGAGCACACCTTCAAAAATTTTGTCTAGGCCCTGAAGGCGGTCTAGGAGGGCCTTGGTTCTGACCGGGTTGGGGGCCGGTCGACCTCCTTCTACCACCTCGTCCACGCCTTCTGGGGAAGTCCTGTCTTGGACGAGGAGAAGGAGGGTAGAACCTCTGGGGCTGGGGCCTAAAGGGCCTGCGCTGGGGTCCTGGGACATGCATCCCCAGGGAGTGCATGATGGTTCTAGAGTCTTTTTGGCTCTGCAACCGAGAGTCTGTCTTGTCCGAGAACAGTCCCTGACCATCAAATGGCAGATCCTGTAGGGTCTGTTGCAGTTCTGGCGGCAAACCAGACACCTGGAGCCAGGAAATGCGTCTCATGGCTATACCTGACGCCAGTGTTCTAGCGGCAGAGTCCGCTATGTCTAGCGAGGCCTGTAAGGAGGTCCTAGCCACCTTTTTACCTTCCTCTACTAGGGCCCCAAACTCCTCTCTCGAGTCCTGGGGGACCAACTCCTTAAATTTACCCATGGAGTTCCATGAGTTGTAATCGTAGCGGCTCAAGAGCGCCTGTTGGTTTGCGGCTCTGAGCTGCAGACCCCCCGCTGAGTAGATCTTGCGTCCGAACAAATCAAACCGCTTGGCATCCTTCGATTTGGGCGCTGCAGCCTGTTGACCATGGCGCTCTCTTGCATTCACTGAGGAGACCACTAGTAAACATGGCTGAGGGTGGGTGTAGAGATACTCATGGTCATTAGAGGGGACAAAGTATTTCCTTTCTGCCCCTCTGGCAGTGGGTGGGATGGAGGCAGGGGTTTGCCATATGGTGTTGGCGTTAGCCTGGATCGTGCAGATGATGGGCAACGCCACCCGGGATGGGGCATCAGCTGAGAGGATGCTCACCACTGGGTCCTCCACTTCCACTATCTCCTCTGCCTGTAGATCCATGTTCCGTGCCATCCTACGTAACAGGTCTTGGTGGGCATGGAGGTCTATTGGGGGTGGGCCCGAGGTTGTCGTGCCCGCCACCGCCTCATCTGGGGAAGATGAGGAGGATGCCTCAGGGGGTAAAGGATCCAGAGGTGGGTCTGGGTCCGAGGGTCCCTGATGTCCAGGATCCCCTGTACCGGGGTCTGGGGCCTGCGTGGGCGTTGGCACAGGAGCTTCCATACCCCCTGGGGGAGGACGGGTAATGGTGGCCTCCGGTACCCTGGGCTCTGAGTGTGCTGAGCGAGAGGCCGTTGGTGGAGCCCCTTGTGCCTGGTGATATGCCCATGGGGTCCAGAAAGACCAATGTGCAGGGTCCTGTCAAGGGTCCTCTGCCCCATCCTGCCAATGGCCCAGGTCGTCCGCTGCTTGACCCTGAGCAGGATAGGCTGAGCGGGAGGCACCTTCAGAAGAGTGAGACGCAGATCTTGAGGGCCAGGGCGGTGCCGAGCGTGATTGCGCTGGCTCCTCCTGGAACGGTGCCGAGCGGTGCCGGTCCACGGGAGAGTGGTCTCTGCGCGGTGCCGGGGAGCGGAACCAGGAGTGAGAACGGTGCCGATGGCCATGCCGGTACCAGGATCCAGATCTGGATCGCGAAGAAGACCGTCTGTAGAATCGGTGCCGGGAGCGGCCTCTCAAACGGGATCGGCGCTCATACCGGTGCTGGGAACTGCGTCGGGACTCTGAGCGGTACCGATGGTCGGGTCGGTGCCGAGAGGTGGACCGGTGCCGGGAGGAAGAGCTGGGCCACGAGTACGACCGGCGCCGTGATGAAGACCGGTGCCGGGACTGCGAGCGGCGTCGGGACCTGCTCCGAGACCGGGAGCGGTGCCGAGAGTCCACGCTCAGAGATGGAGGGCGTAGCAGGGCAGGCTTGCCCCTGGATTGCACCCTGCGGAGCGGATGCGGTGCCGCGGTCTGAGACGGTGCTGGTTCCGTGAGGGCAATGAGGTCTCTCGCCGTCGCAAACGTCTCTGGCGTAGACGGGAGACACGGCTCAACCACGGAATGAGGCGGGGAGCCAATCCGCACCGGACTCAACGGCCCTACTACTGGTGCCAGAGTCAACGGTGTCGATGACGGTACCTGTAACCTCAGACGTTCCGATTCCGGACGCGACTCCGCAGCCAGTGCGGGGGGCGCTGGTGCCTGCTGTTGCGTGGCAGTCTCCTGTGTTTTACGGGGTCTCTTGTGACCGGGAGACAGGGAATGGCGCCGAGGGGCTTGCGGCGGACGCGGTGCCGATCAGTCTGGTGAGACTCCCCTAGACACTTTAGACAAGAGTCGTGGGGGTCTCCCGTTGGCATAGGCTTAGCGCAGGTCGCGCACGGTTTAAAGACAGGAGCCTTGGGCATGAGCCCGGCTGCACGCTGGGGGAAAAGGGGGAGATGAAAACCCCCTTACCCCCGCTAACTACTTATAACTACTCTGTAACACCTATTAAACTACTAAACTATACTAAATATGTAACTATACAACTAACAACTATCTACAACAATAACTAACAAGGAAAGCTAGGGAGAGTGGAAGACAGCTATGCCGCGCTACACAGTTCCAACGACCGTCACGGGCGGTAAGAAGGAACTGAGGGGGCGCTGGGTCGGCTGGGGTATATATCCAGTGCCATGAAGGCGCCACTCCAGGGGGCTCCCCAGCCGACCCACCAGGTGTTGCTAGGGTAGAAAATTCTCCGACGATCGTGCACGTGGCGCGCGCACACCTAATTGGAATCGATATGAGCAAGCACTCGAAGAAGAACAATAATGCTACAGTCTGTCTCTCCACTCTCATAGCAGTTATGTGCTGGATAAGCAACACTTTCTTCTTGTCTTGACACACGTGTTCTTCTGCCATGCTCTCTCATCTTTGGTCTGCTACTGCCTGCATGGACATATCATTGATTAGGTGGCAGACTCCCACAGGACAACTAGCAACAGCTGCTGCAGAGTAGCATAGTGCTAGTGTTGAAGCTGGCTATAGAGGCAAATGGCAAACTAATTAACTGATCTAGTTTCCTGATGCAGTCAATACTACATGTAAAGTGCTTCTGTGCTTGAGCTCGTTGCTCCTATGTAACTGCTTCTGATGCTGCAAGGAAAGGAGAAGAAAAGAGAGGAAGAAAATGAGAAGGATTGGAGGATGAGCAAATGCAGAGGGTTGGAGATAAGGGTCCTACTGATGTTCCACAAAGATTTGTAACTTTGAATTATATGGGACATCAACGTTCAGAAGAAACTCTGGGTTAGGGAGGTTGGACTTTTTAATTAAGAATTCCCACGGGGAAAGAACAAGTACAATCGTCACACGCATTATTGGTGCTTTGATAATATTTATCTTGAACACCTCCTTTCTTAAAATCCCAGAGGAAATAATGTATTTTAAAATGTCAGGTCAATTTCTATAGCAAGTCCAATCCAGTCTAGTTTTACTTGTCTGAAATTATAATAGCCAATACATGGGGGATGTGAAATAGAGGGAAAAGTGTGTATGGGGAGGGTAGCAGTCTAAAAAGAATACAGAGAACACCCTTTCTTCTCCTAAGGTGAAAATTGTCATACTTTTTTGGGGGAGTGCGAGAGGAGGCTTTAAAAGCATTTTTGGGGATTTTTCTCAGATGCAATCTGCCATCTTAAATCCTCCAGCCAGTTTAACTCTTCCTGGGATTTCTATGGTGCTAGCCTAAATGTGTTCTGTTAGGCATGCAAGGTGGGTGAGTGATGCTTAATAATGACAGGCAGAATGAGGGAAGGTATGGTATGACTGCTTAGACTTTCTGCATATTTGCATCTGAAAGGTCATAACTGAATGCCAGATGAAAGGACCATAGCAGTCCATATGGCATTATGGTTCAGCTGCTATGCTTTTCCCTATGGACTGATCTACACTTAAAATGCTACAGCTATGCTGCTGTAGTGCTTCAGTGTAGACACTGCCTATGCCGACGGGAGAGATGCTCCAATTGGCATAGATAATCCACCTCCCCAAGAGGCAGTAGCTAGGGCCATGTCTACACTAGAGAACTTACAGCAGCACAGCTGTAAGATCTCTTGTGTAGCTGCTCTATGCTGATGGGAAAGAGCTCTCCTGTCAACATAATTACTCCACCCCCAATGAGCAGCGGTAGCTATGTCAGTAGGAGAAGCTCTCCTGCCAGCGTAACGCTGTCCACACCAGTGCTTATGTCGGTGTAACTTACATCGCTCAGAGGTCTGAAAAAACATAAGTGGCATAAGTTATGCCAATATAAGTGGTAGTGTAGACATAGCCTAGGTCAACGGAAGAATTATTCCTTCAACCTCATGCTTTCTACACAGTGGGTTAGGTGGGTATAGCTAAATTTCTCAGGGATGTGGATTTTCACACCCTAAGAGATGTAGCTATACTGATGTAAAATTCTGTGTAGACCAGGGCTATGCATCTTACTGACTCTGTCACTTTTCCCCCCAGGGAAGAATATTGTGCAGATGATTTCTGGGCTTTTCAGTTTTTCCATATCTGGCATTTGATGCTGTTGGAGACAAGATAGAACGGGGGTTTTCAAACTTCATTGCACCGCAACCCCCTTCCGACAACTAAAATTACTACATGACTCCCGGAGGGGGGAACCGAAGCCTGAGCCAAAGCCCAAGCCCCACCACCCTGAGTGGGGGAGAGGGGGCAAAGCCAAAGCCCAGGTCCCACTGCCCCAGGTGGGGAGGCCAAAGCTAAAGCCCAAGGGCTTCAGACCCAACAGGGGGCCTGTAACCTGAGCCCCGCCGCCTAGGGCTGAAGCCCTCGGGCTTCAGCTCTGGCCCGGGGCCCCAGCAAGTCTAAGCCAGCCCTGGCAATGCCATTAAAATGGGGTCGCAACCCACTTTGGGGTCCCAACCGACAGTTTGAGAACTGCTGAGATAGAAGATGAGATGGACCATTGCTGTCCTGTATGGAGTTCCTGTTTTTTTTCCCCACGTTAAATACCAGATTGCTTCAGTTACTGGAATGGCCAACATTGGATGATCTTGTCAGAACAAAGATCACCAGGGATGTTGGACTGAATCTGGTCCTTCATAACCTTTGTTCCATGACTTCTTTAGATGAGAGTTCCTTCAGGGTTGTCTTTTTAACTTGTGCCTAAATAAGGGATATAAAGCAGGGGCTGAGCTATTGCATTATGAAGTCTACCTTTGTCAAGTGACCTTCTCCTGTCCTGTGACAGAATTCAGCACACTGTGGTATCTGGGTACCACAGAACTTAGAGTCAGAGTCCCAGTCTTCATGTTAATAGCTAGGCTGTGAATATTTCGATGGAGTTACATATCTGCAATTTTCCTTTCGCTTCCTGTCAGGTTATGGTGCACATATGTAGTGATTGTTCCCAGACATGTAGTTATCTTGAAATTGTGTTCAGATTTATTAATTAGAATTCAGGAGTCCTCTAACAGTTATGGTAGGGTATTTAGGAGCTATTTATACAAAGAGATGAATGGGTATTTTTTGAGCTAATGTGCCATTTTTTGGTTGTTGTTGCTTTCTTCAGTTCTCTCTTTTGCTTAGAGTATTCCCTGCACACTAAGTTCCATCTAGCTACAGAAACTTTGCAACTTTTAAAAATATTTTATAAGAAATTGTGGTTAGGTTATCAGACTTGAGCATCTTTCAGTCTGTGAGTTTCTTGTGGGATGCCTTTGATATGAACTCTAAAATAAATACAGTAATGAATTGGAAAATTAATAGTCATTGAGCTGGATAATAAGATACAGAAGCCAAAAAAAAAGCGAGGAGGAAATTCCCTCTAGATTACTAGGTTTCATGCAATCTGTACTTAGTTGTCCTAAAAATACTGTTAACTACGTAATGATTCGATAACTGGTTTGGGTCAAAATTGTTCACAACATTCTGTTCACACAATGCTTTAAAGCAGGGGTTCTCAAACTGGGGGTCGGGACCCCTCAGGGGGTCATGAGGTTATTACATGGGGGGTCGTGAGCTGGCAGCCTCCACCCCAATTCCCGCGTTGCCTCCAGCATTTATAATAGTGTTAAATATAAAAAAGTGTTTTTAAGTTATGGGGGGGGGGTCGCACTCAGAGGCTTGCTGTGTGAAAGGGGTCACCAGTACAAAAGTTTGAGAACTGCTGCTTTAAAGGTACACCATCAACTTGAAAAATTATATATCCCTTTGTAAAAGTTGTATCTATTGTTGCTACAAGTAGCACCTGAATTTACTATAATGGAAAGAGAATAAATGGGGAAATATTTTTCAGTTGATTTCCTTTATGCATTTGACAGTACTTTGTGTAAGTCAGTCAGTTTCTCCTGTTTGTGTGTGTCTTTCACACAACAAGGGCAGGCAAAAAGTGTTTACAAATTAGGAAAATGTCACTGTAAATTCACAGGAGGACTCAGCAGGTGTAGTACTTGAAACTACTTTTAACTCATATATTTTTTAAAATGACTGGATTTCAAGTTGGTGTCCCTTTTAAATTAAACTTGCAAGAATGCTTCAAGTGTAGCTTCTCTAATTGTTTCTTCTCATTACAGGTGGAGGCAAGCTACATTAACCAAAATAGGATATATCTACTTTTTTTTTTTTTTTTTTTAAGAGTTTGTTTCAAACCTGATAATTATCTTCCTCAAGGAATTCTGATTATTCTTCAACCTTGTTTATCATTATGGCTCTATCTTTTAAACTGCTGGACAGTGTCTTTCTTTCTAGAAGGCAAAATGCCTTGCATCCTTTGCTTGGACCTCTCCTCACTGATTGCATCTCAAAATTGTACAGTAGCTATAGGAGACCAGGGACATCCCCTGATAACACTCCACCTTGGAAGATGAATTTCAACTTTGGGAAGGGAGTGGATGTAATTAAGAAACATTTTGGCCTCCTAAAAAAGGAGTTGGTGGATCACTGGAAAGGGCCTGAGGGCTATCGTTTTGACGAGTACTTGTTGCAACAGACTAGAGTGGTCTGGGAGTTTCGCAGCCAGAAAGATTTAGATGACTGGGTGGTTTCTTCTGATGCAGAGATCGGGGGGAAAAGTGAAGCCTACCTAAAACTGGGTAAGAATAATCAGACTGCTCTGCTGTATGGGACCCTCAATACTGAAGTACCTCATGATGGGGAGACAAGATACAGTGGATATTGTTCAATGAGAACCAAACTGCCAAAGGTGAGTATAACTTAGTGACTTAAGTTATTAACATTCAGTGTTGAATCAGTCAGTATTTCTCTGCAGTCAAGACTGGAGCAGTAGAGACTTGGGTGGCGATTCTCTCTCTCTCTAGAAGAATACTTTTTTGTGTCATGTTTGTTTTCTTTCCTCATTTAAATTAAATTCTCCTGGATGCAAGAAAAAGAGAAACAGGCTGAAGTTACATACTATGCATCTCAATCTTATTGCACAAAATTGACTTCACTCCACGCACAACTGGAGAAAACTCTATCCCTTGGGTGTTTATTCTTCTGAATATGATAACTGATGTATTTACTTGGCATGCTGCAGGGAGCTTACAGGTGAACTTTCATTATTCTACACATTTCACAGTCTGTCCATTGAATAAAAAATGCAAAACTCATATTATTGCTTTTTACTGGTGTTAGCTAATTAGGTTTCTGCATTTAAATTTATAACAACTTAATGTGTCAATTTGGCCAAAACAAAGGCAGCCTTTCCCCTAAGCTCAGAACCTCGAGACTTTCACAGGAAAATCTATTGCCCTGTGTTTTACAGCTGTACAACTGCTTGTCATACCAGCCAGAATAAAGTGGTCTTTTACTTGTTGCAAATGTATCAGACCATCTGAAGGAATGAGACATTGCTGCATCAATCCATTCAGTGATGTAATCGCTGCCCTGCTCTGTGAGCAGGCTGAACGAAGCCTTAGTTCAGGGCTAGATCTTCGTTTTCAGGAAAGAAACAAATGACTCTTTTTTATCAGTATAAAGTGAGTTTCCTACTATAACTGAGTAAGAGATAACCTTGTGTATGGTCTCCCCACAAACCAAAGATCTCCTGCAACAAGTTTTGTATCCAGAATTGGTTTGTTTTAAATGATTGGTTTAGTGTCTAATCTGGAGTTAGTGTGTGTATACATATACAGCCAAATTGTCTAGGCCTTAACTCTCAGGATGTGCATCCAAACTCAATTTTAGATCAGAGCACTTCTTTTTTTTAGTGGAGTCAGGAGGGAAACAATCTATATTGGAATGTGCCTTTGTAAAGATCTGCACTTGGGTTCTGTAGTGTGTCAGAATATGCAAGGGACAAATCTTTTTCTGCCAAGAGACTGAACCTAGTTCTAACTTGAACAAAAAACAAAAAAGGTGATGTTGATATGGTTTACTATTGTCTGTTTCCTACACTCAGTGAGGAACTATTGCCCTTCCTATTTTACATTTACAAAAAAGGTGGATGAACACCCAGTCAGAAAGTAGAGCTTAGAGTCAAATGTGTAAATAACACTGCTGTTGTAAAGCAGAATAAATAGGGTACACAGTTAACTCACTTTCTTAGGACTAGGGCCCTGGGGGATAGAAAGTATGTACAGGTCAGTCAAATGCTATGTTGACAGAAGCAATATAAGAACTAGAATAGGTAAAAAGGGACCAAATTAAGTGTACGGATGAACACTTATGAACACGGATGAACTCATTCAAAGAGAGACAACAAAGTCCAAAGAACAGAACACAAGACTTTCAGACGTGGATATATTCCCCCATCTGCCACTTACTTGCTGTGTGAAGTTAGCCTTGTTGTTTAACCCCTCAGCTCCTCAGTCTGTAAGAGTTACCCTCCTTTCCAAAGCAATTTGAGGCTAATTAATGAGGCATAAGGGCAAGGTATAATTTTTAAACTAAGGAAGATGCATACTGCAGCACTGCCACAAGCATAAAAAGAACAGCCCCAGCCTTCAGGCTAGCGTTAATATTATCTGTTGTCCATGTTACCTGAAAAACTAGTAAGCAGGAAGAAAATTGCTCCTAAGTAACCATGGAGCATGCCTCAAAACTGAGGGAAATTTAACATGTTTCTTTGGTACTGTTGTAGGCCCTAAGTGTGCAACTGTTCAGCAGAGGGAGGCTCTGTTTTCCCAGAGCCTCATTAATCTCAGTGGGGCTCCTTGTAGGTGCTTGGGTCTGCCTGTGTGGAACCAGTTGCAAGATCAGGGCCCTATCTTATAAAATAAAGGTGATGAGATAGGGAAGGTGTGCAAGATTCAGAGGAATTGGACATTTATATGGATAACAAGCGTCTTGGCATCTAATGCATTTTGGAAAGGATGGTAGTTATATAAAAGCTAGTTTCAGGGCTTAAGCCAATTTTTATTAGGGATTAGAATGTGACTTTCATAGGGGGCAGATTGTCCCACATCTGCCATCTGTGAGGTTTCTTGCACCTTCCTCTGAAGCATGCTGGATGGAGCATTGGTCTGATGTGCTGTGGCACCCCTTTTTATGTGTGGAAGTAAAAACAGATGGTAGGTCTGCTACCTTTGAGAGGGCAATCTGATGCTGGGAATGAAGTGTCACTTGTTATTGTGATTGAAGAAACAGCAAGTATGAGCCTTTAGAGCATGCAATCCCATTTGAGGCCTGTAACACATTACTGAAATTTTGTGTGATTGAGTGTAGTGAAAGCCACTCACTCTAGCTTTCCTTATCCTCTAGTTTCCAGTAGGTCACAATAGATAGCTTGGATAAGGAGTGTCTAGAAAGGGGAAATTGATCGAAGTGGTAGTTACCTGTGGTCTTTGTAGTAGTAATTCTCATTGAAATATTGAGCTGCAATAACATGCTTTATTTATATCTTCTAGGGAGCGTTTGGAACTAAGAAGTATTATGATTGGTCAAACTTTAATAGTCTGTATTTACGCATTCGTGGTGATGGTCGACCCTGGATGATAAGCATCTATACAAACCCACACTTCTCCCATCAAAAGGATGACCTGTACAATTACTTCATGTTCACCCGAGGAGGTCCATACTGGCAGGAAATTAAGGTAACTTTGAATATTTCCTGGGGACCGAGGAAGATTAATTCTCTTCAGTACTGTATTGCTTTAAAGATTGCTGCATTTATGCATACCTAGTTCTTTGGCTTATCAATACTAACAGAAGTTCCCCGAACAGCTATTCTCTGTTTCTATTGAGAAAACAGCTAGCTTATATAATTCTGTCTAGTCACATGGTCAGGTCATGGAGTTCCACAGAGCAATCAGCAAGTCACCACAGAAGAATATAGGGCTGGAGCAAGCTTCAGAGGGAAACAAAGAATAAGTTTGATCTGGTCTATCTTCTGCGTATTAACTCCATGTATATGATTGGTACTATTGCAGGAGCTAGACAGAGCATAAAATGGGTTAAGCTTTATGGGGAAAGTAGTTCTCCTAGTATTGTATGTGTACATGTAAAACTAAAGTCTGTATTTCTTATGGTCAGATTCCATTCTCCAAGTTCTTTCTCTCAAGTCGGGGGAGAATCCAGGATAATCAGTACCCACTCTGGTTAGATAAGGTAAGTTGTTTCTGCACCTTACTATCATTCAATGAGAATTTCAGTAGTGTAACTGTATAAGTGAAGATCATTTAAAACTTTTCAAGGTATCTAGAGCTATATGAATTTGAAATTGCAGTATTTTTATGCCACAGATATTAAATATATATAGTTTCTCACCTTTCCTCTTAATTTTCCAAATTTAATTAAAATCTCTTATCAAAACACATTTGAAGAGATGTAGTTACTAAGAATCAGTTGACAATTTATTGAGGCTTTCAGAGAGCCCTGAAAGAAACTACTGATGAGAGGAGGCAAAGTCCTGCACTTAAACAAAAAACTGTCAAAGAAAAGTAGATATAAATGGTCAATTATGGCAAGAAAGTGGGATATACTAGAACAGGTATTAAATATGTATTAGCAACCCCAAAAGGTGAGTAGTGAGGTGATAATAGCTAACAATTCTTTAGGATAGTCAAGACAGAAGAAACCAAAAATTAGGTGAATGGGTAACACTGTTACATATGAAATTCACTGTTGGCAAATGCAAGGTAAAAGACATTGGAAGCAATGGGCTATTTGTACATCTTACTGGATTCTATGTTAACTAACTCGAGAGAATGCTGGTTATAACTGAGGACTGGTCAATGTGCAGTTTCTGTCAAAAGCAAACAAATAAACAATGTTAAGAGAAGAAGTGTCATTTTATGTAGTACCCATTACATAAATCAATGCTATGTATTCACCTGGAATACTGGGTTCAATTTAAGTACCCAGTTAAAAATAATATATAGTAGGGGGTTCAGAGAGGGGTGATGAAAGTGATTAACAGCATGAAAACACTTCAGTAGTAAGAATGAAGAAATTGGAACTGTAGATGAGACATGGTAAAGATATACAAAATAGCAATTGATAGAGTAGGTAAATCAGATCAGATACAAGAACAAGGGGAATTCAATGAAATTAAAGCTTAAATGCAAACCTAATAGAATACTCAACATTACCCCATCAGACTCATTTCCACAAGATATAATTGAGACTACAGGCTTAAGGTTTAAAAAAGGATTATACCTTTTGTATAGTTAATGAGAACATCCAAAGTTACATTAGTGAAGATTAAAAATAAAACCCAAAATCTTGTAAGAGAGGCCTCACATTTCAAGGCATTAGCCACCCTCTGTTTGATGAGGGCCAGGAAGAAACTATCAGAGGGAGTAACATAAGCCATAATTGACTACTACAAAATTTCATGCGTTTTCCTTGGTCTGATTGGGTATGGGAATTCTTGTATGTAATACCTGACATTTCCTCCTTACATGCCCCCGGCTCCCCCAAATGGCCTCCATCCTTTTACCATTTTTCTTTGTGAAAACCTTTAGTAGTCTACTTACGTCTGAAATCCTAAGTTACATGGAAATAGTCATTATGTCACATGGGAAGTTTGCCATGGATAAGTAAGTCTGCATTTTTAGCAGTATACTTAAAGGCAGAAACAGAGAAATTTGCAGCATTGAAGAATTTCCCAGGTTAAAAATTCCAGGGCTTTTCCAGGCTCAATAAAACACCCCTTTTTCCATATAGCTCAACATAGTTCAAAGACTTAATTGTTTAGAAAATACACAAGGGCACATTATCACTCTTAATCACATTCTGTAGTATTAATCCAAAGAGTTTCAGGAGTTAATTTTGCTGTAGCAGTGTTGCACATTTGGATAGATTCCTGTTGTAACATGAATATGCCTGTGCAGTCAATGCACTGTATGGAGAACACGGACAAATTTCCTAGGCTTTACTACCTTTAATCTCACCGTTACTTGAAACCATATCCAAATGAATAACCAATTTCTTTTATCAGATTAGTACTGTTGGATTCACATTGGGAGACAAGGCAGATGGCCCTTTCCAGCTGGAGATAGACTTTATTGGATTGCTGAAAGACAGAGCTCACACAGAAGAATTCGCCTATGAAAAATATGAAAGAAATCCCAAGGTCTAGATGGGCCTGCAATCCTGTGGAACGTACTTCAGTAGCTCGTTTTATTAAATATTTATACACCATGTTAAACGTGAGTTTCTTCATGCATGGTGGGAGAGGGAGTTCACATAAATATTAAAGAGTAACTCCATGAAGTGAGTGGGATGGACTCCATAATAAACTGAGCAGACTTGCAGCTTAAGAACATATGGTATTAAAGGTTTCTTGTGGCTTCCAACAGCCAGTTGCAGAAGTCCACTGTGAAAACAGACCAGGTGAGATTATTGCTCTACTGTTGGGGAGATAGTTTCAAAGAGAATCAGGATACAATAGTGTAAAGTTATGTTAGAAACTGCTGTCTGGATATATTGTTCAGGCACATGCCTATTCATTAGAGGCAGTTTCTATCCCAAAACTGACAAGGTGCAATTCATAAGATAATAGGGGCTTGCAATGCTGTAAGATTTCTTGGTTTGTATTTCATCTCACCTTTAGAATTAGAATAACCTTCCCTGTTTAATACTATTGCACACAGAAAACCATAGTCCTTTTCACAGCCAGAGGACTAACAGATGTTAGGACTGTTCCCATAAATTGTGGAGCAAACTTCCCCAGGGCCCACAGAGGAGTAGACATGGGGGTGGACAGGAGTCCAGTCTCAGCTTTCCATCAAAAAAAAAAAAAATCTGCCATGGTTATAAAGCAAATCTTCAAAACGAGCTGTGTAATGAATGGAGAGAACCTGAAAAGAGGGGGCAGGGGGAGTTTGAGGTGTCAGCTGCCACATTTCAATGGGTATAGAGGTCTGTGATGATGATATTGACACAAAGTATTTCATTACTCAAAGCCTTTAAGAAAGGAGGGGAAGTATATGAAGGGTTACACCAGGATTCTCCAAAGTGGGGATTCAAAAGCTGGGAAAGGCCTACACGTCTTAATTTATACAACACCTAGCAGAGTGCGGAGGTGATGAGATTTTCCTGAAGCGGGTTTGGTTTTCAAAATGCATACATTTGTTTTAGGACAAGGAGTGCTGGGTTTCAGTTCTTCTGTAATCCTGAGGAAAGGTTTATATTTAATAAAGGATTTCAATCAAAATAGTGTTCAAAAAGTGCTCAACTTAAAGTATAGAGAGGTAGAACAGTTCAGATGCTGTACCTGCTTATATTCCCTGCCAGTTTGAGGCATATTTTCCTATTTAAGTGTCTTTCTTCCATTTGTGTCAGACGCAGACAGTAAACTGATAGAACCATACACAATATTGTCAAAAACAAAGTAACATATTCTGTAACATTATCCCTCTGTCCCTGCTAAATACTATCAGTAAGTGTTTCAAAATTCTAATTTAGGACATCCCAACAAGTGAACTGCGTCAGTAAAAGTGATCAGGTGGCCCATGAAGCTTGGCAAATGGTAATATATTCCTTTTCTTTAGTGGAAGAGAGGATATGACCTGTATGTATGAGCACATCTGGCAATTGCATATGGTTAAACTTTGAGTGTCTGCCTGCCTGTCTCACACTTATTATTTAAGTCATAATCAACAGCATTAAATACAAAAAACCATTTATTTTCCCCAATTAAACAGTATAAAATTTTATATAAAAAGCTTTTCTATTTCTGAATCTAATGTTTCAGCAAATATCACAGGAAAGGTTAAACCTAAACACAAAAGTGAGCCTATTACTTTGTAAATATTTGCTCATAAGTCCAAAGAGCTGTAATGAAATAGCAACTGCAGTGCCTCCTCCCCCACACCTTCCCCTGCGCTTCCAGTCTATTCCATGATGTCTAATGATAAAAATCAAGATGATTTTCTTTACAGATCACCTTTGGGAAATTGCTGATATTGCTGCTACAGGCTTTCTAAATCTACTCTAAGTATATCATACTTCAAAAGAACTTGGTTTACTAATAAAGTATCTTGTAAATGCTTCAGGCTAGACAACAATTGTTCTATTATGCCAAATTTTATCCTGTAATAAATGTGGAGAGGGACAAAAAACTAATGACTTGCTCTTCACATATTGGATTAGCAACCTACCAAGGTTTGTATTAACTTCTTATTTTTTTTCCTATTTCATTCTAAAAGGGTACCATTATTTAGGGCTTTTAGTTCTCCAGAAAGCCCTTATAATATGGTTTTCCCTCTCCTAGAGATTGTTTACTTCACAAAGGACTTAAATATAGGAAACTGCTCTAATTGCTACTACACATACCCTACTTGTCAGCGAGTCTCCCAGTGTCTTAAATTTCTTGATAATGGAACATATTTTGAAGTTATTTAACATCTCTAGAGAAATATGCCCAACTGATAAGTGACTCAGTGTGAATAGGCTTCATGATTATCCCTTTAACATTTCCTCTTTTCCCTCCCCTCCCCCCTTACTATCTCTTCAGTCTAATAGTTTATGGAATCTGCTGACTTAGGAGGAAGCTTTTGTTCAAAATTTACAACCAAGAATCTCTAGCCAATCTAAAACCTAACTGGATGAATGGCTCCAAGTAATTTGAGATACTCTGGGCTCTACTTAAAACACATTAAAAGATTTAAAGTTTCGATATTTTATCCAACTTGTAAAATCACTAACAATGTTAAGCTCAACAGCACTAAGAAAGCCTGCCCTACGTGGCTAGTAACATCCAGTCAACTCAGGTGACCTGACTCATCGTTTAATGCAAACATATAAACAGAAATATTTACAAAGGTAGGAAAGATTTTTCCTGAGAACAGTATTTACAGCGAGGCCTTAAGACATTACTAAATTCCTCCTAAGCCATGGATAGTCCTCTGCGGGTTCCAAGCAGCTGAGCCTTTTTCTGCTTTCTCTCCAGCAAATGCTTCTCACGCCTCCCTTCTCTGAAAGTGAAAAGAAAACAAATCACACAAAATTGGAGCAAATGAGCAATTAGTTGCATAGGCATAGAGATAACTATATGCATAAGCAATAACCCTAAGCTGTGAGCTATACTTTGGCCATCCTGATGCTAAACATTTTGATAGAGATAGAAAAATTTCTCTAACATAAGTATGGTTCAGGACAGAGCATTTATTTAAAAGTGTTGGCTTGTCACATATTTAAGTCTTAGGGTATGTCTACACTACGAGGGTAATTCGATTTTACTTAAATCGAATATGTGGAATCGATATTGCAAAGTCGAACGTGTGTGTCCACACTAAGGACACACTAAGGACAGTAATTCGACTTTGTGAGTCCACACTAACGGGGCGAGCGTCGATATTGGAAGCGGTGCACTGTGGGCAGCTATCCCACAGTTCCCGCAGTCCCCGCTGCCCATCGGAATTCTGGGTCGAGCCGCCAATGCCTTCTGGGTAAAAAAAATTTGTCGTCATCCGTCCGTCACTAACGCCCTCCCTCCCTCCATGAAAGCGCCGGCGGGAAATCAGTTCGCGCACTTTTCTGGTCAGTGACAGCGCGGACGCCACAGCACTGCGATCATGGATCACGCTGCGACCATCGCTGCACTTGTGGCCGTTCTCAACACCTCGCAGCTTATCATACACCTTTCCCTGAGGCAGATGCAGAGAAATCGGGCGAGGAGGCTACGGCACCGCCGTGAGAGCCTGAAGTCGGAGAGTGGCACAGAGCTGTCAGAAACCACGAGCCCCAGCGCCCAGGACATGACGTTGGCAATGGGGCATGTGGATTTTGTTGAACGGCGATTCTGGGCCCGGGAAACAAGCACGGACTGGTGGGACCGTATAGTGCTTCAGGTCTGGGATGAATCCCAGTGGCTGCGAAACTTTCGCATGCGGAAGGGGACTTTCCTCGAACTTTGTGAGTTGCTGTCCCCTGCCCTGAAGCGCAAGGACACCCGCATGCGAGCAGCCCTCACTGTCCAGAAGCGAGTGGCCATAGCCCTCTGGAAGCTTGCAACGCCGGACAGCTACCGGTCAGTCGCGAACCACTTTGGTGTGGGCAAATCTACCGTGGGGGTTATTGTCATGCAAGTAGCCAAGGCAATCGTCAAGGTACTGCTCCCAAAGGTAGTGACCCTGGGAAACGCGCAGGTCATCATAGATGGCTTTGCCGCGATGGGATTCCCAAACTGCGGTGGGGCTATAGATGGGACTCACATCCCTATCCTGGGACCGGACCACCAGGCCAGCCAGTACATCAATAGAAAGGGCTACTTTTCAATGGTGCTGCAAGCACTGGTGGACCATCGGGGACGGTTTACAAACATCTACGTCGGATGGCCGGGCAAGGTTCATGACGCTCGCGTGTTCAGGAACTCTGGTCTGTTTAGACGGCTGCAGGAAGGTATTTACTTCCCAGACCACAAAATAACTCTTGGGGATGTGGAGATGCCTACAGTCATCCTCGGGGACCCAGCCTACCCGCTAATGCCCTGGCTCATGAAGCCCTATACTGGCGCCCTGGACACAGAAAAAGAACTGTTCAACTACCGTCTGAGCAAGTGCAGAATGGTGGTGGAGTGTGCTTTTGGCCGTCTCAAAGGGAGATGGAGAAGCTTACTCACTCGCTGTGATCTCAGTGAAACCAATATCCCCATCGTTATTGCAGCTTGCTGTGTGCTCCACAACCTGTGTGAGAGCAAGGGGGAGACCTTTATGGCGGGGTGGGAGCTAGAGGCAAATAGCCTGGCTGCTGATTACGTCCAGCCAGACAGCCGGGCCATTAGAAGATCCCAGCGGGACGCCCTGTGCATCCGGGAGGCTTTGAAAGCTAGGTTCCTGAGTGAGCAGGGCAACCAGTGACTTTTCAGTTTGTGGACAGAAAAGCTGAACCTGCCCCCGTTTCTTTACCCAGTCCATTTTGACTATCCTCTCCAGTTACATACAACCTTCACCCCCTTCCCCTTCCCAAAAAATAAAATCATTTCGATTTTTTAATGAACACCGTTGTCTGTATTGCTGTTTTCGCGGGAATATTTTAAACCGGGGACGCAGACTGTGGCGGGGGGCGGGTTCAGTGTTCTGATGCAAATGATACTTCTAAACTCCCGGAATGACAGGCTCCGCACTGGTGGACTGGTTATTTCAATGGAGCCTGCCAGCACTCCTGGGGGGGACTGTGTGTATGTGTCGGCTATGTGACTTTCTGGCAGGGGGGGTAGGGTTACAGATCCCCTGCTGCGTGGATCTGTGAGCCAGGATAAGGACCGCTGCATAAGATCTGTAACTGCCCTCCCCCGCCACAAAGTCACAGAGCAACCCCCCCCCCCCCAAAACATGAAAAGCACCTCCCAGACTGACCAGGGTAACCAGTGACTGCACTGTGTATGTGTCCTGATGCTGGACCTGACCCCGCCTCTGTAGCCTGCTAAAGGTGACTGTCCTGTCCAATTACCAAGCCCCTTCCCCCCCTCCAGACAGACTCTCCCTCAAAAGAACCTGACCGAAACAGTAATGAACAGAAACAAACATTTTATTGCGAACCAGACATGAAACGTGGGGGGTGAAACTTGGACGGGGGCTTGTGTGAGGTGGGTAGGAAAGGACTTATGAAATTTTGGGGAATGTCAGCCTTCTACTGCTAGAGCAGTCTGCAGGGGTTGATTGAAAGTTTTAACGGCCCTTGCCGCCCCTCCTTCTTTGGACTTTGGGTGAGGGTGGTGTGGGACTTGGTGGCGGGTGAGGGCGGTTACAGATAGACTGCAGCGGGGCTCTGTCCTCCTGCCTCCGGTCTTGCAGAACATCCACAAGGCGCCGGAGCGTGTCCGTTTGCTCCCTCATTAGTCCAAGCAGCTTTTCAGTAGCCTGTTGGTCCTCCTGACGCCACCTCTCCTCCCGTTCCATGACTGCTCGGTGCATTTGTGACAAGTTCTCCCTCCACTGTGTCTGCTGGGCTGCCTGGGCTCGGGAGCAGCCCATTAGTTCTGTGAACATGTCTTCACGCGTCTTCTTCTTCCTCCGCCTAATCTGCGCTAGCCTCTGGGAGTGTGCTGACAGGCTGGGTTGGGAGACAGTCGCAGATGTGTCTGTGTGAATTTTAAAAAGGGAGTGAATTCCTGAGACAGATAAATGAAATTGTATACAAAGAACCTAGTCTTTCTCTGTGAACAAGACCATGCACTGAACCTCTCACATGCGCACTCAGGACAAGGTCGAATTTTCGGCCGTCGCCTTCAGTGCCTGTGGACTTGCGGAGGTCTTGGAGTGTTCAGAGAACTGTGGCTGGAGACCTGAACTTCTGGAGCGGGCAATAATGGTAAGCCGCAGACTTGTGGCTGCTTAAAACTCCAGCTGTAGCACTGGCCTCCTTTCACATTGAAAGCAATGCCAGTCTCTGCTGCCAGCAATCAGGACAGCATCAACTCTGCCCCTGTCCCACCCCCTCGCGGCTGTCCCAGGGAAAGATCCCTGTATGCTGCCCCTCTCCCTCCACCGCGTGGCTGTAAAGCAGTCCCAATACTAACAGTCCCCTCCCTAATTCAAAGCAGGGCGTCATGAGCGACATCACCCTCCTGAGGATCCCGGACACCCAGAGAGAACGCATGCTGCGGGAAAGCATGCAGAAACCGGGGCCGTATGCCGCCATGCTATGTCGGGCCATGATCCCCGAGTACCTGATTGTGGCATGGAGGGGACATGTCTGCTACCACGGAGGGCCCACTAAGATCGCCCTACCCCGGAACCTGATCAACAGGCTTGAGCTCTACCTCCACGAGACCTACGAGGAGTTCTCCTACGAGGATTTCTCGTCGATCCCCGGCCACATTGACCGGATTTTCGCGTAGGTGCACTGGGACTTTGGAGTGGAGCGTCTTGGGCCTGGGAATCATGTAGTAACGGACATTGTGAAATTTTTTTAAAATACTTGGGACTAAATTGAGAAGAGCCTAAGACAGAGAAATCATGCAAAACCCATTTGTTACCTTTGTAAATATTCCTGTTTTGTACCTGATTATTTTTTTACTAGTTTACAGCACTTTTATAAATATACATTGTTAATAGTATAAATATTACCGTTCTGTTTTAAATAAATGTTTACATGTTTACAGCACTTACTGCTTGATCCGTCCCCTGATTCTGTGTCCGGGGTAAGGGATGGGGACGGTTGGTACGGGATCTCGGTAAGGGTGATGAAGAGCTCCTGGCTGTCGGGGAAATCAGCGGTGCCAGCGCTGTCGACTGCCTCGTCCTCCTCATCTCCTTCCTCCTCTTCCCCGTCCGCTGTCATGTCCGACATGATCCCATCCTCGGAGTCCACGGTCAGGGGTGGGGTAGTGGTGGCGGCCGCTCCCAGGATGGAATGCAGTGCCTCGTAGAAACGGGATGTGTGGGGCTGGGATCCGGAGCGTCCGTTAGCCTCTTTGGTTTTTTGGTAGCCTTGTCTCAGCTCCTTGATTTTCACGCGGCACTGCGTTGCATCCCGGCTGTAGCCTCTCTCTGCCATGGCTTTGGAGATCTTCTCGTAGATCTTAGCATTCCTTCTTTTGGAGCGCAGCTCTGAAAGCACGGACTCATCGCCCCACACTGCGATGAGATCCAAGACTTCCCGATCAGTCCATGCTGGGGCCCTCTTTCTATTGGATTGCACGGCCATCTCTGCTGGAGAGCTCTGCATAGTTGCCACTGCTGCTGAGCTCCCCTCGATGTCCAAAGAGGAACTGAGATTCAAACTGCCCAGACAGGAAAATGAAAATGAATTCAAATTTTCCCGGGGGTGTGGCTGGTCAGAGCATCCGAGCTCGGACTGCTGTCCAGAGCGTCAACAGAGTGGTGCACTGTGGGATAGCTCCCGGAGCTATTACCGTCGATTTCCATCCACACCTAGCCTAATTCGATATGGCCATGTCGAATTTAGCGCTACTCCTCTCGTTGGGGAGGATTACAGAAATCGATTTAAAGAGAGCTTTATGTCGAACTAAATGGCTTCCTGGTGTGGACGGGTGCAGGGTTAATTCGATATAACGGCGCTAAAGTCGACATAAAAGCCTAGTGTAGACCAGGCCTTAGTGTTCTCCTACAGAGTTCTAGTGTTAAAATGGCACCTAAAACACCCTTGTACTGACCTGGTCTGGAGACGTGGCTGTTTGTAATCTTGTGTGTGTGAAGAGACACTGCTATTCATAGATTTATTCAGGACAGTGTTTTCTTTTGAGTCACCCCAAGGTTTCAGTCTTCCTACATTGTAAGAAGCAAAAATAAATAAATAAATAAATAAAAAACAGACCAGCTAGTTATTAACATTTAGTAATTGTCAGTATTAACAACATAAATACACACATTCTCAACTCTATAGATAACATAAGTTGCCTGACTGCATCTAAGATCAAGCACAAACACCCTGGTCAATTACATCAATCTGGATACTAGCCAGCTATTTGGGGAGAGGGCTTTCTGCTGGGGGTGGCAGAAGCCTCCCTTCAGAACCCTGCCTGTGGGGTAGCATTAACTGGGGACTACCCCATAATGGAGCCCTCTCTGCTATTGTGGAAGGCAGGGATCTGCCACCATGGTCTTTGACCAAATCCTTCCTGTTCCTTAATCTACTATGCCCTGTTTTAGAGGGAGGGGAAGTGGCCTGGTCCAGGAGAAGAGCAGCCTCAGCTCCCTGCCATCTGAGCAGAAAGCTCTGAGTGGGGCTGTCTTGACAACACAGCAGCAGACTCTAGGGTCAGCAGAAAAAACTAACCTTACTAGCCTTTCATAACTGTTGTTCTTTGAGATGTGTTGCTCATGTCATAGAATCATAGAATATCAGGGTTGGAAGAGACCTCAGGAGGTCATCTAGTCCAACCCCCTGCTCAAAGGAGGACCAATCCCCAACTAAATCATCCCAGCCAGGGCTTTGTCAAGCCTGACCTTAAAAACCTCTAAGGAAGGAGATTCTACCACCTCCCTAGGTAACCCATTCCAGTGCTTCACCACCCTCCTAGTGAAAAAGTTTTCCCTAATAGCCAACCTAAATTTCCCCCACTGCAACTTGAGACCATTACTCCTTGTTCTGTCATCTGGTACTACTGAGAACAGTCTAGATCCATCCTCTTTGGAACCCCCTTTCAGGTAGTTGAAAGCAGCTATCAAATCCCCCCTCATTCTTCTCTTCTGCAGACTAAACAATCCCAGTTCCCTCAGCCTCTCCTCATAAGTAATGTGCTCCAGCGCCCTAATCATTTTTGTTGCCCTCCGCTGGACTCTTTCCAATTTTTCACATCCTTCTTGTAGTGTGAGGCCCAAAACTGGACACTGAGGCCTCACCAACGTCGAATAGAGGGGAATGATCACGTCCCTCGATCTGCTGGCAATGCCCCTACTTATACAGCCCAAAATGCCATTAGCCTTCTTGGCAACAAGGGCACACTGTTGACTCATATCCAGCTTCTCGTCCACTGTAACCCCTAGGTCTTTTTCTGCAGAACTGCTGCCTAGCTATTCGGTCCCTAGTCTGTAGCGGTGCATGGGATTCTTCCATCCTAAGTGCAGGACTCTGCACTTGTCCTTGTTGAACCTCATCAGGTTTCTTTTGGCCCAATCCTCTAATTTGTCTAGGTCCCTCTGTATCCTATTCCTACCATCCAGCGTATCTACCACTCCTCCCAGTTTAGTGTCATCTGCAAACTTGCTGAGCATGCAGTCCACGCATCCTCCAGATCATTAATGAAGATATTGAACAAAACTGGCCCCAGGACCGACCCTTGGGGCACTCCGCTGCCAACTAGACATGGAGCCATTGATCACTACCCGTTGAGCCAGACGATCTAGCCAGCTTTCCATCCACCTTATAGTCCATTCATCCAGCCCATACTACTTTAACTTGCCAGCAAGAATACTGTGGGAGACTGTAATAAAAGCTTTGCTAAAGTCAAGGAATAACATGTCCACTACTTTCCCCTCATCCACAGAGCCAGTTATCTCGTCATAGAAAGCAATTAGGTTAGTCAGGCATGACTTGCCCTTGGTGAATCCACGCTGACTGTTCCTGATCACTTTCCTCTCTAAGTGCTTCAGAATTGATTTCTTGAGGACCTGCTCCATGATTTTTCCAGGGACTGAGGTGAGGCTGACTGGCTTGTAGTTCCCCGTGTAGTGTCCATTCCATTGTAGGTGGGTGTGCTCACCACATGTACTGGTGCTGAAAGTTTTTCCCTCACTGGTATTCATAGGGGACCAGCTCTGGTGCCCTCTGGAGTGGCCCACGTATTTGCCAGTATAAGGGGTGCCGCTGGCTTCTCCCTCCCTCAGTTCCTTCTTGCGGGAACTCCGAGAGAGGGGAAGGAGGGTGGGTCATGGAATGGACATTAGCAACACATCTCAAAGAACAGTTACAAAAGGTTAGTAACTGTTTTTTCTTCTTTGAGTGATTGCTCATGTCCATTCCATTATAGGTGACTCCCAAGCAGTACCTCTGGAGGCGAGCAGGAGTTCATGGACGTGTCAGTTGCAACACAGCTCTGCCAAATCCAGCATCATCTCTGGCCTGCTGGGTAATGGCGTAATGTGTGGTGAACATGTGTACCAAAGACCAGCTCGCAGCCCTGCAGATGTCCTGGACAGGGACATGCACCAGGAAGGCAGCTGAAGACGCTTGAGCTCCAGTAGAGTGAGCCTTCATTATCGGTGGAGACACAGACTGCGCCAACTTGTAACAAGTGTGGATGCAGGTGGTAATCCAGTTTGAAATCCTCTGAGAGTACACTGGAAGGCCCTTCATCCTGTCAGTGATCGCAGTAAAGAGATGAGTCGATCTGCCGAAGGCCTTGGTGCTCTCCAAGTAGAAAGCCAGGGCACGCCTGAAATCTAGAGTGTGCAGGCATCTCTCCTCATTGATTATGTGAGGCTTTGGACAGAACACAGGGAGGAAGATATCCCGATTGACATGGAAGTGCGACACCACCTCCAGCAGGAAGGCCGGATGGGGTCGCAGCTGAACCTTGTCTTTGTAGAATACCGTATATGGGGGCTCTGAAGTGAGGGCTTTAATCTCTGAGACTCAACGTGCTCAATAAGTAATGCCTACAAGGAATGCAACCTTCCACAACAGGTAGAGAGGGAACAAGAAGCCATAGGCTCAAAGGGTGGACCCATGAGCCTGGAGAGGACCAGGTTAAGGTCCCATTGGGGAACCGGGCCCCGGATTGGCGGAAAGAGTCTTTCAAGAACATGATTGTCATCTCATGTGAGAATACAGATTTACCCTGGACGCTGGTATGGAAGGCCAATATGGCTGCCAAGTGCACCTTGATCAAGGAAAAGGCGAGGCCCTGGTGCTTCAAGTGAAGCAGGTAATCCAGGATGGACTGCAGGGACGACTGGGTCAGGGAGATTTTCCACTCTGACTCCCAGCAGGAGAAATGGTTCCACTTTTCCAGGTAAGTCACTCTGGTAGAGGGTTTTCTGCCCTTCAAGAGAACCTGCTGTACCTGACTAGAGAAGGTTTGTTCCTCTAGGTTCAGCCACGCAGCAGCCAAGCCGTGAGGTGGAGAGCGGTGAGGTTCAAGTGCAAGAGCTGACCGTGATCCTGTGAGAGTAGCTCTGGGCGGCTGTAAAGTGGCCACAGGGCCACTATGGCCAGGTCCATGAGCATGCCGAACCAATGCTGGTACGTCCATGACCCACGCCTTGTCCCTCTTGATCTTCAAGAGAACCTTGCTCATGAGTAGAATCGGCGGGAAGGCGTACATCAGGTCTGCGGACCATGACAGGAGAAAGGCATTGGAAAATAAGCCTCTGCCTAGGCCTTGAGGAGCGCAGAACTGATGACGCTTTCTCTTCTATCTGGTGGCGAACAGGTCCACTCGGGGAGCTCCCCACTTCTGGAAGAGCATCCTGACGACTTCAGAGTGAAGGGAACACTCGTGGTGAGAGAAGAACCTGCTGAGGTGATCCGCCAGCGTGTTCAGGAAGCCAGGGAGGTGCGAGGCTTCCAGGTGGATTGCATACTGAATGCAGAAGTCCCATAGATGGAGGGCTTCTTTGCACAGAGCCGACGAACAAGCTGTCCCCTGCCTGTTGACATAGAACATGGAGGCTGTGTTGTTCGTCAACACCTGCACCACCTGACCGGACAGCTGGGAAAGGAAGCCTCCACAAGGCAGGCAAATGGCTCTAAGTTCTCTGACATTTAAATGTAACGCAAGCTCCTCCCGAGACCATAATCCCTGAGTCCGCAGTACATAGAGATGCACTCCCCAACCGAGGTCAGACGCGTCTGAAATCAGGGAAACCGTGGGTCGTGGGCTTGCGAACGGCACACCTTCCATTACCAGAGTTGGATCGGATCACTACAGCAGGGAGGTACATACCTGTGGTGTGGGATTGTGACAATCTTGTCCAGGTGATATGTGTCCAGGGAGTAGACGGACGCCAGCCACATCTGGAGGAGACGCAGCCTGAGTCTCGCATGACAGACAACATACATGCAAGCTGCCATGTGCCCCAGTAGTCTGAGGCAGACCCAGGCAGTGGCAAGCGGATGGGTTGTGATGCTGGCAATCAGATCTGCCATTGCCCTGAACCTCATCTCCAGCAGGAATGCTCTGGCTCGGATACAGTCGAGTACTGCTCCGACAAATTCTATCCTTTGAATCAGAATTAATGTTTATTTTTGTTCGTTTATCAACAGGCCTAAAGCTTGGCAAGTGGCCCGCAACTTCTTGACACTGCGCTGGACCTGGAGCGGCCCTTGATGAGCCAGTTGTTGAGGTACAGGTATATCTGGATACCGTAACATCTGAGGTAGGTCGCTACCACCAACATGCACTTTGTGAATACCATTGATGCCTTTGCTAGGCCAAAGGGGAGCACAGCAAATTGGTAGTATGAAACGTAGGAAGCGTCTGTGTCCCTGAAATATTGGTATGTGAGCAGGCATCCTTCTGGGCTCCCGGATCTAGGGAAAGAATGATGGAGGCCAGGGAGACCATGCAGAACTTCAACTTCTTGAGATACTTATTGAGGCCCCGCAGGTCCAGGATAGGGCATAGACCCCCTTTGGGATAAAAAAAATAGCAGGAATAAAACCCTTTTCCCCGTAAGTGCTGTGACAGACCCAGACCAGTGGGGTACAGGAGTCTGGTAGAGGGCAAATATACTGGTCACTGGCTGAGTAGTTTTCTGTTCCTTGAGTGACCAGAGCAGGAGCTGCACTAGAGTAATCAGGAACCTGCTAGAACCAGTTAAGGCAGGCAGGCTAATTAGGACACCTGGAGCCAATTAAGAAGCAGCTTCTAGAATCAATTAAGGCAGGCTAATCAGGGCACCTGGGTTTTAAAAAGGAGCTCACTTCAGTTTGTGGTGCGAGTGTGAGGAGCTGGGAGCAAGAGGCGCAAGGAGCTGAGAGTGAGAGGGTGTGCTGCTGGAGGACTGAGGAGCACAAGCGTTATCAGACACCAGGAGGAAGGTCCTGTGGTGAGAATAAGGAAGGTGTTTGGAGGAGGCCATGGGGAAGTAGCCCAGGGAGTTGTAGCTGTCATGCAGCTGTTACAGGAGGCACTATAGACAGCTGCAGTCCACAGGGCCCTGGGCTGGAACCCGGAGTAGAGGGCGGGCCCGGGTTCCCCCCAAACCTCCCAATTGACCTGGACTGTGGGTTCTCCCAGAGGGGAAGATCTCTGGGCTGTTCCCCAACCCACATGGTGAATCTCTGAGGCAAGAAAATCTGCCAATAAGCGCAGGACCCACCAAGATAGAGGAGGAACTTTCTCTACTGCTCCCACCTGCAGAAGGCCCAGCACCTCCTGAGCAAGTAGATGCTTGTGAGAAGAGTCCCTGAAAAGAGACAGGGAGGGAGGAAGGGAATAGAAATAAACTGAAGGATATACCCCCCTGCAACTGTGCTGAGGACCCACTGGTCCGGTGTATAGAGCCCCAGGCAGGGAGGAAGGGAGATAGGTGGTTGGGGAAAAAACAGGGATGCTGGATCCAGGACAGAGGCTGGAAGGTCGCCCTTGAGCGCACCCTCAAAATGCCTACTTATTACCCAATTGGGTGAAGCTAGAGCTCGAGTAAGCTGAGGAGGCCAGCTGACGGCCTTGCCGGCGCTTGTAGCCCCTGCCCTTTTTAAGGAATGGCTCTGATTGGGAAGAGCCCCCGAACCTGTGGGACTGTTGTGGCTTGAACCACTTCCTCGTGGGTGCCTCAGTGTACAGGCCCAGCGAGTGCAAGGTGGCCCTAGTCTTTTAGGCCATGCAACTTGCTGTCTGTTCTGCGAACAACACCAAGCCGTCAAAGGGAAGGTACTGGATGGATTGCTGAACCTCTGCTGACAAACCCGATGACTACAACCAGGATCCCCGCCTCATTGAAATGGCCGAAGTCATAGACCGGGACGCGGAGGTCTGCTGCATCTGCCCCTCATGGGTCTTTGCTGTCCTCTGGCTCTCTTCTTCCCTTTACGGGACACAGGATAACGCCCTCTCCCGGCATCTCTTTGCTTTTCAACCGGTACCCAGGGATGGGGATCGGTGCCAGTCTGAGGTCGGTGCTAGTGGCACGCTCCTGCTTGCCTGCCCTGACTACCGCTCTGCCCTCCTCCAGAATAGCCAGGAATTCCTTCCTGGGCTCCTCAGGCAGCGACTCTGTGAACTTGGCCACGGACTGCCAAATGTTATAATCATAGTGGCCAAGTAGGGCCTGATGATTGGCCACTCTTAGCTGAAGACTGGCCATAGAATAAATCTTTCTACCGAAAAGATCGAGCTTCGCCAACTCCTTATTCTTAGGGGTCGATCCCGGTTGGCCTTGTCTATCCTGCTCATTGGCTGCTGACACCACCAGCGCGCTTGGGGCGTTTGTACAAGTATTCAAACCTTTTAGTGGGGATATAGTACTTCCGCTCCACCCACTTAGAGATGGGGGCAGGGAGGAGGGGGTTTGCCAAAGGGCTTTGATCAGTTTCACAACTCCCATGTGTACTGGTAATGCCACCTTCGAGGGGGCTGCTGCACTCAGCACATTGAACAGGGAGTTCCAAGGGCTCCACCAGCTCCTCGGCTTCCAGCCCGAGGTTTGAAGCCACCCTTTTCAAAAGCTCTTGGTGGGCTTTTGCGTCATCCTGGGGGACTGTGTGAGAGGGCCCCGCTATCGCCTCGTCGGGCAAAGATGAAGAGGAGGCAGGTATAGGTGGGCCTGGTAACTCCACTGCCTCTGCCAGGCTGTCCCTGTGGAGTTCTCTGACTCCGCTTCCGAGTCAGGGGGTGGGCAGGAGACTGTGGCCGACTGTCTTTCCAATGTCCCTGAGACCAACTGATGCCCCAGCGACGGTTGGGGAAATGTCCAGGGGTTCCACAGATGCCAGGGGTTTGGCAATTGGCCCTGGGGCCATGCAGCCCCTTGGGGCCCAGAAGGAAATGCTGATGGTCCCGGCGGGTGCCCTTGGCCTGAGGGCAGGTCTTCCTCCTTGCTTTGAGCCTGAAGAGGGGGAGACTTGTCTGGGGGACCAGGACAGGACTGATGTCACCTGTCTACCCTGTTCCTGTCGGCTCTCTCTGCGGACCTCCACTGGGGAGCTGTACTGGGACGATGTCTCTCGGTGCCACGATTCCAGTGACTGGTGGCTGCGTTCGGCGACAGTACCCCGGCTATCGAAGCTTCACGCTGTGAGAGCAGTGCTGCTCCGTGGACCAGGAGTGAGAACGGGAGCGAGAGGATCGACATCTTGGAGACCGTCAACGTGCCCATGGAGATCTGTACCAGTGAACTGGAGACTGGTAACAGGACTTGGGGGACCGGCGTATCAACCCTCCAGAACAGTGCCACGAGTCTGGAGACCTATTCAGATGCTCTAAGCGCTGGGGTTCTGGGGATTGGTGATGCGCCTTCAAGGGTCTGTGCCAGACAGACGGTGATTGATGCTGGGATCCCAGTGAACACTGCCTAGAGACTGGAAAACAACACTGGGAACTCTGGTAGGTAAGCTGACCCGCATCTGGGGGCTGGTGGCACTGTTCAGGTGAGCGCTGCTGCACTGACAGAGACCGCTGGAAGGGTCCCAGGATGGGTTTTCCCCTTGAATGGTGCACCTTAGTAGCAGGCAGGGGCAGCACCACAAGGGACAATATATTCTTAGCAGCCTCTGGTGTGGACAGCACCACCAGGTGCTGAGTGCCTCTACTGCTTTCTGGGGTGGTGGGTGGATCTCAAAGTGGGCCCAAACAGCTCTGTAGGTGCTGGAGCCTGGCCACCATCCATAGAGAAAAAGCTGCCCCTCATGGGTCTTTGCTGTCCTCTGGCTCTCTCCTTCCCTTTACGGGACACAGGATAATGCCCTCTCCAGGCCTTTCTTTGCTTTTCAACCGGTACCAGGGATGGGGATCAGTGCCAGTCGGAGGTCGGTGCTGGTGGCACACTCCGCACCGAGGCTGCAGTGCTTGGAGCAGAGTCCGATCTAGTCGGCTCCAATGCCAGTGCGAAGGCTGACTCCATAAAGAGTGCTCAACGACAAATGTCCTGCTTCTTTTTTGTTCGTGGCCTGAACCTCTTACAGATGTGACACTTGTCGCTCACATGGGTTTCCTCCAAGCACTTTAGACATCTTTTATGGGGATCACTGACTGGCATAGGTTTCTTGCAGCAGTCACAAGGCCCCATCCCTAGGCTAAGTCCCATCCAGAACTAACCAACTATTACTAACTCTAACACTAAGGGAACTGTAAAACTAGAAGTTTTTAACTATATACAAAAAGTTCATAACTAGACACAGTTGAGAGAAGTAAGCTAGCCGAGGCAAGGAAACGTTCCAGCACTGGTCACTGGTGGTACGAAGGAACTGAGGGAGGAGGGAGCCAGCGGTGCCCCTTATACCAGCACATACATGCACCACTCCAGAGGGTGCCAGAGTTAGTCTCCTACGGATACCACTGAAGGAAAAACTTCCGACAGCAGTGCATGTGGCGAACACACACACCTACAATGGAATGGACATGAGCAATCACTCAAAGAACTTGATTTATGTGGGGACATATGTTGTTGTGGAGGTGTCCCAGAACTGACTTGTTTTGTGTGGTGGTGTTAGGAGGGCAGCATTAATTGGCAGCAGAGCTCAGTCAGCAGGAATCCAGCGTCTATAGGCCCAACAGGAGGGTGTGTTTTTCAGCCTGGTGATTAGGTATTAGACAGGGCTTGGAAAAAGTTGCCTGTTTATTTGAACTTGATGTTCTGACACCTAGAAGGCAGTATGTCTAAACACTTGAGAAACTAGAATTCCTCTAGCAGCAAACAGAAAGAACCAGTCCAGCTGTTAAAAGCCCAGATTGTCTTAGCAAAAGCCTCTCTGCTAGAGAACATACTTTGAATGGTTTAACTTCAGAGCACAAGCTATCATTTTTAAGGCTACATCCCCCATGTAGAATGTGGGATCAGATATGTGGTATGACAGAGGTGCTTTGTTGCTGCACATAATGCAAGAATGCCCTCTTTCATAAGCTCAGTGCTTTTGTCTCCCCTATGGAAATAGCACAAAGTCACAGTACCTTTGTGTGGCTGATATCCAAGTGGCCTTGACAGACTTGCTTTCAGATCAAATGTTGGCTTCTTGGTACTTGTGGGTTCTGCAGTCTGAGCTGCAAACTTGAATGGTGTAACAGCTAAAAAGAAAACCAGGGTACCATGTTTAGAGAGAGGGAACAAGAATTTCCGCTCTTAAAAGCGAACAGTTGGGAAACTACATAAGGAGAGCACTACAACAGCCCAATTCTTTAAGCCAGTCAAACCAAAGTACCATAGGATCTTACAAACTACCAAGGATCCACACACTATAAAATGTACTCCATTGAAAACACATTTAACACTTTGGATAACAGGGAAGAGGTTGAACAATATGGGGCAACAGTGTACGAAGGGCAGATGTGGAAGGTCTCACTCTTTTGGTTTGGTTTTAAGTAGATAGCCCTGGTATGTAGCAGAGTTGCTAAGCCATATCTAGTTCAGTGTTTCTCAACTGGCCTGTGGTCTCCCAGTGGTCTACGGAGAGCATGCTGATCACATGATGCTTATTTCCAGCTGTCACCTTAAATCACAACTAAAAATACATTAAGTACTATTGCTATTTTTCATGTAAGCAATTACTGTAGGTTACATAAGGTTGGCCTGCAATCATGAGGAGCATGGAAGGTGGTCCACAAAACTATGAATGGAAAGGGAAGTGTCCGTGACACAGTCTAGCACATGGTCCACGCTGGAAGACACTGCGGGTACTGGATAGCTGTTAACAGTTCTACCTACACACCACTGAGAAAACTGTTAGTACCAAATAAAAGTTGCGAGTCACATGTATAATACAATTTACATGGTCTTGTAGTTTGCTACAGAAACAGGGATTATTTTTAGAATGCTACATAATTTACTTCAGAATCTAAGTCTTCATTTAAAAAACATTAATTCTCTAGCAGTTCAAGATTCTCTATGTCTTAACCAACAAATGGATACTGTACTGATTGGCATAAATGCCTGCATACCATTCTTGGGTCCTTGACACATAGGTCAAATGTGCCACATAGGACGTGAGGTGTGAATAGTGAGGAGCTCAGTCCTTTCTTAAGATGTTTAAGAAAACAAGACTACCTGGGGTGCCTTATCCCTTATATGTAGGCCAGCTATTATCCCATACAAACTTTTATCAACACTTCCAAGAAATGTTGAATTTAACCCTAATCCCAAACTACCCAAAACAAAGTAAATCACTCAAGCTGTTCTAATACTGATTTCTTGCTCAGGATTGATTTTAGCTATCTAATTTATTTCTACCTCAGGACATGACCTTCACATGCTGTCTCAACGCTTGCTTCCCTGCTCTCAACTTCAGTACTCTGTAGGATATGAACGGTTAGTTTTATTATCAGAAGTGGGACTTCTATACAATTGTATGGGTATATTTTGAGACTGGTAAGTCATGCATCACACCATACATGGTTTTCCACTTCTCTAGAGCAAGTATGATAGCTCGTTACCTATTCCATTGCATGGTTATTTGGTGGTCCAGGGAGCTTTTCTACAATGACACTTAAACCTCTTCTGGAGTACTCTAGTACCAAGTCTGCAATGGTGCTTTTATGTTTCCTTGTGGCGCTTTTATCTGCCAATACAGGGGTGGGCAAACTTTTTGGGCTGAGGGCCACATCTGGATGGAGAAATTGTATGCAGGGCCGGGGCAGGGGGTTGGGGTGCGGGAGGGAGTGCAGGGTGTGGGAGGGGGTGTGGTGTGCAGGAAGGGGCTCAGGGCAAGGGTTTGGGGCAGAGGAGGGGTGCGGGGTGTATGAGGGGGGCTCAGGGAAGGGGGTTGGAGTGCAGGAGGGGTGCGGCAAGGGGCTCAGGGCAGGAGGTTGGGGTGCAAGAGAAGTGCGGGGTGTACGAGGGGGCTCAGGGCAGGGAGTTGGTGTGCAGGAGGGGTGCATGGTGCAGGCAGGGGGCTTAGGGCAAGGAGTTGGGGTGCAGGAGGGGTGCACGGTGCAGGCAGGGGGCTTAGGGCAGGGAGTTGGGGGCGGGGTGCAGGAGGGCTTTGGGGGTAGCAGTGGTGCGCACCAGGGCCAGAGCAGGCTCCCTGCCTGCCTGTCCTATCCCCGGCCCTGCGCTGCTCCAGGAAGTGCTGCGGCCCCTGGGGAAGGGGGGTGGGGGGGGGCGGAGTGCTCCGTGTGTGCTGCCTTTGCTGTGCCTACAGGTACCTCCCCCGAAGCTCCCATTGGCCGTGGTTCCCTGTTCCTGGCCAATGGGAGCTGCAGGGGGCGATGCCTGGAGGCAAGAGCAACGCACAGAGCCCTCTGCCCCTCCCCGCCCAGAGGCCTCATGGGCACGGGGCCCACTGCACCACAGGGGCAGTCCCGCGGGCCGGATCCAAAGCCCTGAGGGGCCGGATCCGGCCTGCGGGCCGTAGTTTGCCCACCCCTGTGCTAATAGCATAATACAGAAACTGCTCAACCACACACAATAAGAACAGATAGACTGGAGATAATTTCTTGCCTTTTATCTTATCCAAAGATTTTTAGCACCTACCCTTTTCAGTTCAAAGAAAATATAAATTTAAAAAAAACAAGATATTGCAGTCCCCTAAAGAATCATTCCAGTCTTGGGAAATAATACATCTCCCCTTGCCCTTTGCTAAAGCATTAAAGCTTGTTTCCAAATATTATGTACATTTTATAGCATCAGTTTCTCAGAAGATTACCATTAGGGTTGGTCTTTGATGCAGTCAGCTCATGGTTTGTTGCATTTCCATTAGTGCTCTTTCTAATTGTGGGTTTGCCACTTTTCTGGCTATCAGGTGTGCAAATCTCCAAGAATGGTGACTTTCTAGATGGAGTCTTGGTAAGGGAGCGCTTGTGTTCATTATCTTTTGTAGCTTCTGAGAATCTGAAAGGAAGTAGTTATTAGTCGGAATAAAGATCTGAACCTTCCTGCATTAACAGGTGCTCATTAAAAACATTTCAACCAATGTAAATCTCTTATTATCTATCAGAGAAAACATGAAACGCTGTAATACATAATCCTTTGGCACATTCCTTGTCATGAATATGGAATTGCTATCAACAACTAATGCAACAATCACACAATGTTTTTATTGCAATTTAATTTTCAAATTCAATTTTTAAATTTCATGATTTAATTCACTGTGTTGTTTATATATTATACCAAATACTTGACTGATGTTTCTGGTGAGTCCTTTTTACCTGACATTCATTTTGGTTGTTGAGAGAATGGAGGGATTGAATAAAGATTTCTGAGATAAAATACTCAGATTTCCGGTGCCTACAGAGATGCGTGGGGAGCGCCGCAGGTTGCCTGGAGTACAACTGGTAGAGAACCTTCCTCTTTGGGGATGTGGGCTGAATAAAAACACTCTGCCGCCGGAGCGTTTCTAGAAACACAGAAGTGGGCATTTAGCACATTCTACAAGAGTTTAGCATTCGGATAGGCACTGCTGCCTGGATTGTGCTGGAGCTACAGAACATAATACATTTAATCACAAGTGCACAGATCAGTCTGCTTTAAAGAATAATATTTCAAAAAATACAAGATCTCCCTCGTAACTAGACAGAAAAGATTATCTGGGCGGGAGGGGCGGGCGGGGAGGAAGAACCCTCACCTTAGAATTGCTGTGTGGAGTTCCTTTCTCACATGCCTTTGGGTGGTTAGCTTTTTTAGCCAACATCTGCAAAAATAAAATGTATGGGGTCTTAAATACTCATCCATACACTTGGTATCTATCAGCAAGATAAGAAACGTAACATTCAGAATAAGTTTCAATGTTCTTGTTTTGACCATATTCATTGGTGTACATTGCTGTAAATCTTGGCATGTGCACACATTTGTCACATCTGGAAATGCCATTATTTTAGAATTCCCACACGTTCAAGTTTAGAATACAGAATTTGAGAGAGATCAAGGGCCTTCAAAAACCATTTACATGCCATGTTTTTTGAAGGTGAGTCGAATGTCTTTCCCTAAGAAGGTATATAAAAAGCACTTAAGTTTTCCACTTTGGATGGGCATTAACAGGTCAAGTCCACCATTTCAATCCCACTTTTTAAGATTCTCAAGTTCCATGGCAACTCAGAGACAATTAAGAAGGTAGACAAAAAAGCCAAACAACCCCACCAATGTAATTAGGAGTCTACTCTTTTTTTTTTTTTTTTTAAAGGAACTACTTATAAAGTATTTATGCTACCACGATAGAGTCAGAGAAAGGTTAGTTCTGTGGCAGGCAGAAAGGACAGTCAAAGTACTCAGGATAAACTTATATCCTTGCAGTCTATGGGATGTTAGGATCGTTGAAATTGCATGGGCCCCCTACTAGTAAACTACTCCTCAAAAATGGTTCTTTAGCCACATGGGTAAATGCATGACTCATACTGAGGGACTGTGCGGAGATAATGCAATAAAGAACCCTCTCTAGATTTTAGAAGAATGTAGGGATGAGGGATATGATCCTCTAATGATTCTTACCTTAACCTCATTGATAGAATTGCTGAAGTTTTCAATCAGTTTATTTTTTCTCTCAATGTAGGCATCAATAGACTCCATTTTCTCGAAGTGAGCCTCATGCAGCTTCTTGAAATCTTCAAAATTCCAAAAATATGAAAGAGAAATTGTCAAGATTGGTCATTTATAGGCAAGTTTAAATGATCAGAGGATGGTGCAAACCTGGAATAATTGTCACTAGGGGATAGGAGAAAAAAAAAATCTAAGTGCACTATTTTTCCTGACTGTATCCTGTGAGTCTAAGTCAGTGGTTCTCAAACTGCGGCCCCATCAGCACACAGGTGCGGCCCATGTGACATCCTCAGGGCCATACAGGCAGTATATAGATATATATTTTAGTGTAGATTTGGTCCACATAACAGAAGCGCTTCATATGTGGCCAACAATGGTAAATAGGTTGAGACCATTGGTCGAAGTGATTAAAAACAAGTGGAAGTGGTCGCCTATCTCTGCCTTGACTAGTCCTAAACAAATGGCAAGTCATTATTACTTCAGTTACTGGTCATCCATTTTAGGGCAGATCATTAGTTCAAAGAAAAAAGATAGTAACATAATTTAGCATTCCTGTCTGTTAAAAAAACCCTTACAATGCTTTTCACCCCGAAGGGTTCCAAAGCACTTGACAAACTGATTTTAAAACTAAGCAAATTTATCTACTACCAACACACAACCAGCTCTTTGGAGAAACACAGGCAGATATACACCACACTGGAACACTTCAGAGCCATGACAATTGCTTTATAAAAGAGCAAGATGTTTTCCCCCAAGCAAGCCCTATGAGATTTCGAGCCCCATATTGAAAAAAAGAATGAGATTGGATTCATTTAGGCAGTAACAAGCAAGTCTCCTTTCATACATGGACAATAAGCCTATTTTCAGAGATAGTAAATAACTTACTTGGCGTAATGGGTTTCACTCCTGTTTTTCCAGTTTTAGACAGACGGTCTACATATCGAGGGATCTTCCCAGCTGGAGGATGGGCTGGAAGAGTGTCATCTGGTACAATCAAATCAAACAAGTCTGTTAAAACTACTGGAAGGTTAGCTTAATGCTACTAAAACTCAAGCTATTCTTTTGCTTCATGAAACTCTGGAAGCTTGTATGCCAAAGAAGTACTCACTCCCTTAAATTGGGCTCTAGTACGAGAAGTAAAAATGGAATTGTGGAGTTCCATGTTTATAGTCTCTCAAAAGGCCTCCACATCAAAGGGGTACTCAAGTAATAGGATGACTTTGCCAACTGCAAGTTCAATATGGTATCGGAAAGTCAAGGCAGGTTATTTCCTTCTCATGCATCACCATCAGTAAAGGTTCTGCAGGCCAAGTTCTGCTCTGGGTGGCAACCCAATTGCCTGCACAAAGTGTAATTGGATTGGCCCTGTATGAGTAGTACTCCATTAGAATTAGTAGTATTGTGTTGATTATGCTTAAAGGAACAGAACCCAACTCACTTTCTCTTAGCGGTGTTGGCTCTGCAGCACTAATACTAGTAATAATAAAAGCTTCCATGACTATTGTAAGCAGAGATACCTGAATGCACATCTGGGAGCTTATCTGTTTAAACAGGGGGTGACATTTTTACTTAGAGACTTGAGAGCAGAACCACACAGTGACTAAAGATTTAGCCAATAAGTCTTGAATCTTTTCCTAATTTTTATGGTTTGAATTCAGCTTCTTTTGTATCATGTCTACACCGCTATTTCTGTTGAGTTCAGTTACTCTTCTTTCTTCATTTTAATACAATTCACAAACAGCTGTATTTTTTAAAAAGACGTTCAATTAGAGTATGATAGCATTTGTACACAGAAAGCGAGTGCTCAATTATTCCTTATTTCAGGTCTGTGTTGAAATCAGTATAGAATAGCTCCATGATATTGGGGGAAAAAAACCAAACTACAATGGGACCAAGGGGTGGGAAAATTAGTGATTTCTTTTAACCCATGTGTGTAAGTTTCTCTGTAGGCTTGTAACAGAACACTTGTTGTGTCACTAGAAGGAACCATTGCTCAGACAGAAGGCAGCAAGTGTAAACTCAAACAAGAACTATGATCATGATGTAAGAGGGATACTACAGTTGTTTCTCAATCTGAAAGCTCAACTTGTTGGGTCAAACAGAAGGCTCTTATATATTGTGTGTTGCTTGAAAAACTCAACTGGGTGTGTTGAATGGTGTATCTAACTTGGGGCGAAACATTAAAGTTGGCTTCCCATAACAGTTTTCTTGCATACTCTACTGAACAGCAGTTATGCCCATGCTGCAACTCAGGGACTGTACATACCTATTGTGCCATCTTCCTGGAGCAGAGCATGGGGTTGTATATGGCTTAGTGCTTGGGTTCTCAACCTTTTTCTTTCTGAGCCCTTCCCCACAGCATGCTATAAAAATTCCGTGGCCCACCTGTGCCACAACTGTTTTTCTCCATATCCAGTAGATTAAAAGCCAGGGCTGGCATTAGGGGGGTAGCAAGCAGGGCAATGGCTCAGGGCCCGACATCATAGGCGGCCTCGTAAAGCTAAGTTGCTCAGGCTTTGGCTTCAAACCTGGGCGATGGGGCTCGGGCTTTGGCTTTCTGTCCTAGGCCCCAGCGAGTCTAACGCCAGTCCTGCTCTGTGGTTTATTTTGGCAGATCCCCTGAAACCTGCTCACGGCCACGGCCACACACACAAGTGAGGAAGATACCAGTTCTGATTTTCAGTATCACATCAAACACAGCAGGCAGGGAATGATGAAGTTTCACTTGCCTGGACATGTTTTTTTGCTGTCTAAGCTGCCCAACAATAATGTTTTTTTCCTAGCCCGAGTATAAATTTATACTAACTACACATCTGGGAAAGTTGAGTCATCTGCAAGCAGAGGCCAATGAAGTACAACACATGAAGTACTCTTCCCCACCTCTTTCCTCAGGAAGAGAGTACCACATTTATGATAATCCAAGAGGCACTGAATTTAAAGGTGACCTGCAAAGGAAAATAGTTGGGATTGTGCACCCCATCTTCGTCTTCTTCTTCTAAACAATATATAAAGAAGGCCTGAAAGGTTTTTTTAATATTCAGCTTGCTTTTCACATAAGAAATGCAGGTCTTGTCTACCCTGAAAGGCTATGGTGACTGGATTTAAATAGTTAACAAAAAAGGTTTTGAACAGCCTGACCCAAAATCCCTTCCATTCTCAATTGCTCACCTTTCACTCGCTTTAAACTTATGAAGGTTATTTTACTAGTTCTCCAAGAAATAATGTTTGGGAAATGGACCTTTGCTAAAGATTTCATACACTAGTTTATTTAAGTAAGGGCATGTTCAGACCCCCAAGAAGTTCTTCACCAAAACTATGGAAGACCAGACTTGACAGTCCCAAGGAAAAAACCCAAGCAGAACCCTCACCCTCTTCCAACTTTCAAGCCTTCTTTAAAATTCATAAAGAAAACAAGTGCACAAGTCCAATTTTAAAAGATTCTTCACATATCACCTTTAAGTGAAAGGTATTCCTCAAACAAACAATCTGTCATGGGACAACGATCTGGGCTATTAGACCACCAGGACATTCCACAATATTTTTACGGACATAGTATATAAATCAAAATTCCTGTTCGAAGTATTGTAAGTAACGAAACTAAGAACTACTTGCAGTTTCCCCTTACTTTCAGCTCCATTTCGTTTAGCAGAAACCATCTTCTCCCTTTGCTGGCTCTGCATGGGATGCATCGCTGGGTTCACAGGAGCTTTGTTCTTAGCTACAGGTTCCTCGGTTTGGCGTCTTTTGCTTGTCTTTGTCCTTGTCTTTGGCGTCTTGCTGTCTCCATCCCGGGGTACTTTTTCTGTCATTTCTGAATAATTCTGGAGTTCAAAGATGTTTAGGTTAGGCCTTTTTTTCAAGGATGTTCTGCCTGTTCTTTAGGACAAGTTCTACAATAGAAAAGGTTTGCCGGTATAGCTATACCATCAAACCCTAGTAGTGTAGATGCAGTTTAGACCAGCAAAGAAGCGATTTTTCGGATAGCTTATATTTGGCAAGCAAAATAAGCCTACCGACAGTCACTTTGTTGCCACTATACCTGCATCTACACCAGGAGTTTTGCTGGTATATGTGTTGCAATCTCTCACCCCCTATAAACAAAACAAAAAAAACCCACGGACATTGCTATTGTCACAGTTCTGGGTTTAACTGCACATATGCCCCTTTTGTGGTCCCCTCGAGAGCATCCCCTTAAGTGTCAGGCTGGGAACCTCCATGTTCTTCTCCCTCCAGATCAGAGTTTTAGGGATACAGTCCCTTTGCAATTCACTGTGCTTGCCCCAGCAGCTCTGACTTTAGTTTAACACTTGCAGTTCTGCTCTCTCAGGAACAATGAGAGTCAGTGATCAACCAGCTTTTGCAAAGTACAGTACATTTATTTAAGTCAAAAGCATTACAGGTCTGTCGCATCTTACACGCATTTAACGTGCAAATTCAGCTTTACGCGGTCAGCAAAAAAAAAAAAAAAAAAGAGAATAACAATTTAAGTACTGTTCCTGTAGCGCGGGCGATTCCGCCCGCCATTACACTCAATGTAATTTTGACTATACACGGTTTTCGCTTTACGCGCTGACCGCGGAACGTAACCCCAGCGTAAGATGAGACAGACCTGTACAGAGAAAAAAAATTCAACAATCAATCTATATGCATCCTAAGCTTACCAGATATGACCTATCATCTGCATGAGATCCTGGTAAGTCCATAAGTTTGTCAGTTCTCTGTTCCAGAGTGACTCTCTCCATGAATCAGATCAGGCTGACTCTTTATATATTTTTTTGGCCTTTGTCTCTCAGGGCCTCCTAAACCAGGTAAAACCAGTTAATTCTACTTCTCCTATGGGGAGAAGCTTTCAAGGGCTGGGTATCTGCATAGTCAGCACTGGAAATTTGCATTAAACTTCCACCCCTCGCTAATTCTAGATTCCACTGCAAACCCATCCCGTGAGTCAGAAACACAAAGCTACATACACCACTTATTGATACAATGGTCAATCACTATTCCATATGTGCATAGCGTCTGACATCTCCACGTAACAGTCTTTCATGTTTCCAAGGTCTCACATCTGTCCCAGCTATACCGGCAAAAGCTTTTAGTTTAGACCTGGCCTAATATGCTATATCCGTTTGGCACCTTTCAAACAAACAAACTCCTTCTGCACTCCTTTTCTCCCCCCACTTTTTTTGTTTTAAAACAAAAAGTCTCACATTCCAACCTAGAGAGAAAGTCCTACACAAAGGGAGACCTACTGTGTATACAAGGGAAAGTGAAACATTCCATACACCAAATGCTGTTAAATGCAAAAGCAAACCAACTGAAGAAAGTTTTTCTTTCAGTTCTGGTCATCTTAGGTGTTGCTTTTATATACTAGTTAACATTTCAGAAAGCGGCGTGACTTAAACTGAAAACATCCTTTACTCTATTTTTCCAAACTGACCCACGCTCTTTATGTTTAGGATAAAGAGTGAGATCACCTAGTCATCTCAGCAATTTCATAATGTTCCAGGAACACTAGGAAAAGATTTTTACCATGTTATTTTAATTAGATGGACTGCTTATAAACAAGGTAGGGCAAGCAAAGTTCTTGCTAGAACTCCCTTTTCATCAAGCTAGCCAGCAGAGATAAAGAGTATCGTAGAAGCACGGAATTTAATGCAAGTTGATTGGCTGGATGATGAACATGCTTGGCACCAGTGCTGCGCTGGATGTATCAGGTACAGCATAGAGTTCCACCCTTTTGTTGGAATACCCAAGAATGTTGCAATACACAGATGTGGGAGAGGAGAACACAGAAACTCTTATTTATCTGAAGAGCACAAACATGAAGGAAAATATTTTAACAAAAATAACAGATGAGAAGGAAAATTCTTGATTGTCATTAGTCGTCATTCTGCCAGAGTAAGGGAGGAGGAGGAGAAATTCAACAGCTGCAGGACCAAGTTAAGAAATAGTGATGTCTCTGCAGCCTTGGTGCAACTGCACCTGGAATACTGTGTACAGCTCTGCTTCAGACTGCACAAATACAAGCAGAAAATTGGTTGTTTCCTCAACAATGACATTTCAAAAGTTATACATAATTTTAAAAACTGACAAGAGGGGGACCATCTTTGAGGGCAGCTTGGTTTTAATCCCATTAGGGACAATGGGGAGGAAAGGTGGTGGCCATTTTAAAAGAGGGCAGTTCATATTCAGAATTCTCTAAAGAACACGCTTCGTCAACCTCTGCTGAAGAAACCTGCAGTTATGAAGAACAAGAAAAAAAGTCTAAAAAACGTTTCTTCAAATTTAAGAGTTTCAGCAAGTTTTAAGTATATGGGAAAATTGAAGAGTTTGCGCTATTCCATTACTAACTAAAAGAATGCCTTCAAAGGCAAGTCAAGCACAAAGTGTAATTCTGTCTTGTTTATGATTATATATAGAGAAATTGTGGCTTTATTCTACAAAGCAATCGAAAAGCCATACTTAGAACATGGTGTCATATAGAGTACAGAAAGGAAGAGGATATTTCAATGCTTGAAAAAAAATGGAAAGATGGCTACTAGACTCATCTGGTGATCAGAATGTCTATTAAGAAAAAGCCTTCAAGAGTTGAGTGCATTTAGCCTGAAAACAGAGTGAAACATGATTATAGTGTCCTGGGACTTAATCTCTAATGAGGTTCTTAAACTGCACCCACTGTGGTATTTGAGCACCTAAAGTCAAATTATGACTCTGGGAAAGACCCATGCAGCTTACAGGTGATCTGAAGTTTAAGCTTATTCTTTATCAACAACAGGAATAGTTGATCGCAGCTAGCAGTTGACACAAGTTTCAGAAAAGTAGGGTACCAAAATACAAAGACAATAACATTACTGGTTTCAGAGTAGCAGCCGTGTTAGTCTGTATCCGCAAAAAGAACAGGAGTACTTGTGGCACCTTAGATACTAACAAATCCCACCTTTTCATGTTCTCTGTATGTGTATATATCTCTCCTTACTACATGTTCCGTTCTATGCATCCGATGAAGTGGGCTGTAGCTCACGAAAGCTTATGCTCAAATAAATTTGTTAGTCTCTAACGTGCTACAAGTACTCCTTAACATTACTGGGTTTGCCTATTGAAAGGCAGGCATTTCCTGCCAAGTGGTGGCAGAATAGACCAAAGGTTCTATTTAACTTGTGTTTCTCTTAATAAAGAAATAAAACCTGAAAAACTTGAATTACCTCTTTCTCAACAGGAAGTGCCATATCTTCTTCATTAGTATTAATTTCCTCCTTGGAGGCCATCTTTCCAGTTGCTACCTTCCTCCCTTTCCCACGCCTTTTTGTGACAAAGGACACTGGAATAGGTTTGACCTGCTCTGGACTGCTGAGTTGCTCTGTGTCTGAGGAGGAGGATGCGCTCCTTCCAAAGTCCTGTACAAGAGAAATGGGACCATTGTCTAATATCCTAACATGTGCATATTCATGTCAGATGCACTAACGAGAAAGCTTCACAAGTTATCAATGGAACACAGATATGTCACACCCACTGTTCACAAACACTCTGTTGGCATTCTCACTGTTCACTGGCATCACAATCAGTGTGCTGATGTCAGCTTTTTCCTCAAATACTGAAGTTAGTTTTTTGAGGGCAGTTTGTTAGCCTTCTACCTGAAATCCTCTCATTTGTTTTTATTGTATGCATAGCATTCCGTCAAGGTATTTAACACATGCAGCATTTCGCATTTGACACCTGACTGGGAGAATCCTGGGGCTCTCCAAGTTTTTAAGATCTCATAGATCTTTTTAAAATCCTGCAAAAGATCATGTCATCTGTGCTCCTCCTACAGGGCTACTCTGATCCCTAGCTACTGCATACATCACAGTCAGCAGAAGAAGAGTGAATCTGGCAAGGATCATATCAGTTCTTAATGGGTTCACAAAAAGGGCCACAATAAAAGTATATGCAATATATAATGACAGAGAAAAAAAGCTTCTGAATTATCTTGTTTCATAACATAAAAACAAGGGGACATTCAATGAAACTGAAAGGCAACACATTTAAATAAAAGAGGAAGGTTGTTTTTGTTGTGTTTTTTTTTTAAATACATACAGCGTAACAATAAAATAAAAAAAAAAAAAAAAAAAAAACTTTTTCTCTGGGATGTCCTTTGGTTATAGCATACTGAGGAGTAACTTGTAAGTGCAGTAGGCACAAAATGGCTAGACAAACTAGGATTAGACATTCATAGAGGTGAGAACCTCCAGTTAGAGAATATAAAAGGTAGATAGGATAAACAAACAAAAAAAGGAAGGGACACTCCCTCCCACCCCAACTGCCTAGGTTTAGCAAAAGGCTTCCCATACAAGCTGGTTTATTCCATATAATAATTGTCTTTATCGGGTTTCTTATACCTTCCTCTGAAGCATCAAGTATTGAGCACTATCAGAGAGGATAGCAGATTTGATGGACTACTGATCTGGCATGGCATTCCCTGTTTGTAGGCTATCCTGGGAAAGCATTATTTGCAGAAGCAGCACAGATGTTCCCTGGTGGTGGGTTCAAACCTTCACAGCTAGTATTTAAAATATTGAGATCTAGGTTGTCATTAGGCTTGGTTCAGCTCCTGAAGATGATCTTCTCTCAAAGGACACAATGGAGAATTTTGTACATTTCCCATTGCTAATGTCTGGAGCTGAACGGATCAGAGCAAATTTGAACATTAGCATATCAGTTTCCATTTGACCACATTTTAGTTCACACTAAAGATAAGTCTGTGTAGGTACTGGAGCACAAGTTAAGTTTTAACTCCAAATTGTTTTGTCAATTCCATTACTAGGATGGACACTGGCCTAGTCATATATGGAACCATTTCTAAACTAAATACCAAAAATGTCAATTTCCAGCAGTAGGTGAACACATTAAGCATGAGGCACTGATTTTAAGTAAAAATTTCAATTTATATTACCATGTGCACTACGTGAGAAGCACTTTTCATTAAATGAAATGCACTGCAATTATCAAAACAGGAGCAACTTTCTTAGAAAGAATGGTTCTGCATATTGTCTTTCATAAGATTATAAGAAGTCAGCAGACATCTATTCTTACCTTACTTCCATTTTCTTGTTTTGGCTCATGAAAGTGCTGCTTCAGAGCTTTCAGCAATTTGTCTGCCTGCAGAGGAGTCAAGAGTATACAATGTGACCCAAAGAAGACACTAGTCCATTACACAAAATGTTGCATAAGCCAACCCTGTATACCAACCAGTTCAGCAAAGCACTTAAGCATCTGCATAAGTCCATTTCTATTCAGCAAAACACATGTTTAAGGGTATGTCTTTTGGCAACATGTAGAGTACCTACCTGCCCAGCCCCCCAGCACAAGTATAAATAAGCAGTGTAGCTGGTGAGGCATGGCTTAGGCAAGTAAAGTAAAAGAAATGTCTGGGGGGAGGTGGGTCTGTCTGCAGTACTAGCCCTACACACTCTCTGCTGGCCCAAGCTGTGCCTCCCCATCTACACTGCTGTTTTTATCAGTGTAGTGTCCTGCTGCTGGAGCCTTTTCCCTCTGCCGGAAAAGAGTCCCACAGCAGGGGTGCGGTGGGGAAACCTCTGCCAGCTCCCCACTGTTACAGCTCTTCCTTGCCACAGGAAAACACTATGGAAACTATAAAAGGCTCTGGCAGGAGGGAGGCAGCAGGGAAAGACAGTCTTTTCCTGCTTCCTTCCCCCTGCCAGAACTTTTCCTTACTGCATTGAAAGGTTCTAGTGGCAAGGAGTTGCTGAAGCTTTTTCTTGCTGTCTCCCCTCTGCCAGGGCATTTCACTGGCACATGTAGCTATGCACTGCAATGAGGACGCAGACGGCTTTGCACTGTAGCATGTAGCTACATGTACACTACATGCTGTTGCCAGTGGCGTGTAATGTAGACATAGCCTAATTTTAAGAAGGTACTTGAGTCTCATTAAAATCAATGGGACTTAAGATGTGCTTAAGTACTTTGCTGAATAGCTCACTTGCTTCATTGGAGCGGAGATGTAGATTTTCCTGACCAGAGATCTTACAATCCATCCGTTTTCCAGAGAAGCCAGTAGTTTTAGGACAAGGTATTTTGACTCATCTAGTTAAACACAATCCAATTAAAACTTGTATCTAATTTCTGCAACAGCATCACTTACTTTGAGCCATGCTCACATGCAGATCATACTTTCCTAAGTAAATAATGCCAATAGGGAAAACACTCAATACAAAAAAATTGCATAATGGAATTTTTAAGCTGCTTAATGGCAATTTTCCAATGACCTAAATAGGAAAAATCAGCATAATACCAAAGTTTATCTCCTCCCTTATGTAAAAGTTCTTATTGAATGAATGTTAAGGATTAACCATTGATTTATATAGTTCTAAATCTGAAAAACATGGCAATGTACCACTTTTGCAGTACTGTAAATGAGAACATTAGTACTTCCATAATAATTTTATTTCATTTGTTATAACCTCTGAAAATTAGTTTAATTAACCCTAACCCAAATTATTTAATTTTATTTTAGGCAACTTGGCAGGTGAAGTCTCAGCCCAACACAAATTTGAAGACATTATGGCTCAAAGAAAACTATAAGCAACTTGAAAACAATAGCCATGCATAGTATATCCTATAGCCTTTTAAAAGCCCTTGCAGATTTTATACATATACCAATTTTTTTTTTCCAAAGTCAAGAGTGCTCATCCCAGTTGGAGATGAAAGGGTCAAATTCAACTTTGATTTGGCATGACTTCTTTTTTGCTCTAAATACACAGCTGGTTTAGCATTTTAAAAAACAACATTAGTTCCAAACACATTATAGGAACAGCTTATTCTCTATTCCTTATTGGTTGTATAATGAGACAATCAAGTGATTGATAGAAGTTTTCCAAGATATTAAACTGAGTTTGAAGTTTTTAGGAGATTCCAAAGTAAAGGGAAAGCTTTGGAAAAGTTTTTGAGGGATTTTTGAAAGGAGTGACTATTTTCAGTCCAACACCATGTTTAAAGTAGTTGTGAAGCCATTCATTCTAGCAAAGGTGCCAGAAGTCAGGGCAAGTTTCTCAGAATGTAAAAAATTGATAAAATTAAGGCTGTTGAAATGCACTGCCAGTTACATTTTAAACACTTACACTTCTTCCACACAACCCACTTGGTAATCTTAGGCCCTATCTTGACAGGCAAAAATGCTGTGGTTTTTCCATTGTGTTAAACCTTACAGATAAGGCAACTTTTTTTAAGTTTGCATCAGATAATACTGCAAAGAAGTTAGCTTGAAGATGTGCTCAGCCCAGAGATAAAAACAAGAACTGGCTAAACACTAAGTTTCTGGGAACAGGAAATTAAAGTACCTGTTGTTTAAAATCTTGTACAGACATGCTCTCTCAAACCACCACAAAACAGCAATAATTCAGTGATTTTAGAACAGGACAATTTTATGTACAAGCCTGATACAACAATTTAATGTAAATAAATAGTCAAGAGTGAAACTTGCTTGGTTTGTTGCCATGAAAAACTGAAGCAAGCTTCTGGCCTCTTTTTGGTCACAAAAGGCAGTTTACTCCAGTGTCTTCCTGAGTGGCATTCTTACCAAGTATTCCCTTCCTCAATACCTTCTCCCACTTTTTTTTTTGTCTAAAATAATAGTTGCAAAATGAAATACTGCAAGGATTCTCAAGTGTGATTACTGTACAAATACACATTTTGATACAGAAATGGTCTCATGGATCATTTCCTCTCTCATGTGCAGTCACTGTAATATCCGTGAGGCACCTACAGCACTTACTGCATAGGAAAGTAATATTAGGAAAGTATTAATTTTATTTCTTTTAATGCAATTTAATAAATGAAAACAAGGCAAGTCAGCATCATGAGAACAACGCAGCCTCCATGGATTACAATTTAAGAACTGATGTATATTATATTTAACTTTGGGGATGGGTTATTGTCACAGATCTGATTGGGCTCTCCCTGCTGGCGACTCACCAGGTTGCTGCGAAGGGACCCAACTGCTGAATCCTCAGGTGTTTTTAACTCCGTTAAGACTCCTGGTAGCTTTACAATTGTTCTATCATAGAGAGCTCCTGTGTCAATGTATATCAAGCTATGCACTGGAGCAGAAAGAAAGACTCCAGATGGGCCCAATGGCCTCTGACCCCAGCCCTCAGAATACCCTGGAGTAGTAAGGAAATGGAGGCAGTGAAATGCATGTAGAGTTTGCTTGTGTATAGTTCTGTGCATTCCTCATGTGCTTAGGTAACAAGCAATAATGTGGTATAATTCTGTGCAAAGCATCTCTGTGCTATATTCTCCACTTACAATGTGGCCCCTTGAAGAAGAAAACTAGAAAGCTCACTCTTTTGGGTGGAGTTCTGGGAGAGGCTTTGTTTAAGCTATGGGGGATTTCAGGGTTTCAGGAACTGGGCAGAGGGACCATGTGGTCACAGCTCTGAGGATGAGGTGATAGAGGATCCGGACCACAAGACAGGGGCAGTGACTGGACTGGACTCTAGGTAAGATAGATATGCGTGTAAACTGTTTCAGAATCCTCTTTTCCTCTAATGCTTTGTTCCTAGTAGTAAATACTACTTTTGCTTTAAGAAGGGTGTTTAGGTCACTATATGCCACTGATCACAGACTCCTGAAAGGAAGGCAGCAGATGTCTGAATTCAATTGAACCAGCAGGATAATACATGGTGGATATGTGGGGTATCATAGCCTAGGTCCCTCTTAAAAGTAGAAGAATTGTGAAATTGGATACGTAAAGACCTGATATCTAAGCTAAGACAATGCACTCAGAGAGGCCAAAAAAGGGGACAGAGATGCAGCTAGCCCTGTAACCATGATGGTCCACATCCCCTCTCCTTGTGTCTCTAAGCCCTAGGTACACTGATGCTTCCCCTAGTCTACAGTTTTGAGCTGCCCCCCGATAGCTGCCAAGTTCTGTGCACGGTAGTTCCTCCAGTGATGTTTTCCATGGAAGTCAGCTAGTGATGACAATGTGTGCTTTCTGGATAAGCTTACCACCACCACGGGTCACTATCAAAGGCAAAAAACCAACACACCCTGCATGTGCCTGATGTTATCTATCACATGACAGCAGACAGGTGAGAAGAAACGCTTCCCTCCAGATTCATCATAGGATATCAGGGACCGAGGTCATCTAGTCCAACCCCCTGCTCAAAGCAGGACCAATCCCCAACTAAATCCCCAAATGGCCCCCTCAAGGATTGAACTCATAATCCTGGGTTTAGCAGGCCAATGCTCAAACCACTGAGCTATCCCTTTGTGCCTTTGACAGCACCTTCTTTATAGCCAGAAAGCATCTGGCCTTGTGTTGCAAGTTACTGACATGTAGGGGGTGGGAGGAATCAGAAATAGCAGAGCACAGAATTCTTTGAGGGGAGTCAACAAACATGCGGACAAAGAGAATCCAATGGATATAGTGTACTTGGCCTTTTAGAAAGCCTTTGACAAGGTCCCACACCAAAGGCTCTTAAGCAAACTAAGCAATCAGGGAATAAGATGGACACTCCTCTCATGGATCAGTGACTGGTTAAAAGACAGGAAAAAAAGAGAGGAATAAATGGTCAGTTTTCTGAATGGAGAGAAGTAAATAGTGGTGTCTCCCAAGGATCTGTACTGGGACCAGTGCTGTTCAACATATTCATGAATGATCTGGAAAAAGGGGTAAATAGGGAGGTGGCAAAGTTTGCAGATGATAAAAAATTACTCAAGGGAGCTTAGTCCAAAGCAGATGGCGAAGAGTTACAAAGGGCTCTAATAAAACTGGGTGACTGGGCAACAAAACGTCATATGAAATTCAATGTTGATAATTGCAAAGCAATTCATATTGGAAAATATAATCCCAACTAAATATACAAAATGATGGGGTCTAAATTAACTGGTTTCAGAGTAGCAGCCGTGTTAGTCTGTATCCGCAAAAAGAACAGGAGTACTTGTGGCACCTTAGAGACTAACAAATTTAAATTAACTGTTACCGCTCAAGAAAGAGCTCTTGGAGTTATTGTGGATAGTTCCCTGAAAACCATCTAATCAATGTGCAGCAGCAGTCAAAAAAACTAACAGAATGTTAGGAACCATTAGGAAATGGATAGGCAATAAGTAAATATCATGCCACTGTATAAATCCATGGTATGCCCATACCTTGAATACTGTGGGCAGTTCTGGTTGTCCCATCTCAAAAAAAAAAAAAAAACAAAACACCACATATTAGAAATGGAAAAGGTACAGAAAAGGACAACAAAAATGATTAAGGATGTGGAACGCCTTCCATATGAGGGGAGATTTAAAAGACTTTTCAGCTTGGAAAAGAGATGACTAAGGAAGGCTATGATAGAGGTTTATGAATGGGATGGAGAAATCAAATAAGGAAATTGTGGAAGTGGATAAAGGGAATTTGGATGTAGACATCTGAGTTTTCAAATCAGAATAGAGCAAGAGTCAGGCTAACTCTAACTCTAATAACACAAGACTTCAAGGTAGGGCCTGAGCGAGTGGGAAAAACTGTAAGAGATGCTGTTTTGACCTTGTGTTAGATAAGACTGGAACGCAGACTATAGCAAGAACTAGTAGATAAAAGTAAGATATCAGGAAGGAATATGTATAAACCAGACGCGGTTGTGGATCGTTATTGTATGTAACAAAAGGTATAAATGCTTGCCCTAATTGTTTATCTGGCGGAGACCTGCCTAGGAAGGGGGAATCCCTGTCCATGCGCACTCTCCCCCTTGCAATTGCTTGAGAATAAACTGTCTCTGACATGTTACAAACAACCTAAGAGTGAGGACTGCGTTTTCCTTCGACAAAGTGTTATTTATCCATTCACATAACGTAAGAACCAGTGGTCTGCCGATTAAATTAACAGGCACCACTTTTACAGGCACCACATTTAACAGTAATATAAGGAAGTACTACTTCACACAAAGCAGTCAACCTGTGGAACTTGCAGCAGGGGATGTTGTGAAGGCCAAAAGTATAACTGGGTTAAAAAATTAGATAAATTCATGGAGGATAGGTCCATCAATGGTTATTAGCCAAGATGGGCAGGGAGACAACCCCATGCACTGGTTGTCCTTAGCCTCTGCCTAGTTGGCCCAGCCAGGGGAAGATCACTTGAGAATTGCCTGTTCGGCTCATTCCCTCTGAAGCACCTGGCATTAGCCACGGTCAGAAGACAGGCTATTCGGCTAGGTGGTCTGTTGGTCTAACCCAGCATGGCCATTCGCATGTCCTAGAAGTTCACATGGAAGCTTAGGGGCTGTGGTCCCACCTCTGCGCCCTGAAAACCCACGTTTGATAGGGATCAGACTGTAAGTTGGTCGCCTCCACACATAGCGGTGACCCGTGCACCCTGCGTCCCCACGGCTCTCCACCGCGCTCGCTGCTGCCGCACAGAGAACTGGAGCGCTGCCAGGACAGGGCCCCAGGCGTCAGCCGCGCCCGCTCCGCTACCCTTAACCCAGGTCCGCTCACACCTTTGCTCAGCAGTATCAGCCCCCGCTCAGGGAGCAGACCCTGGCCCGGTCCCGAAGCCGGCTGCCCGGATCCCCTGTGCCATTCTCCCCCATCTCCCTTCCCAGCGGCTGAGGGACTCTCCCCGGCCGGGACGCCACCTCCTCACCTTCAGGTTGGCCCGGAGGCCGGCGGCCTTGGCCACCTGCTGTAGCTCGCTGTATTTGAGCGACTCCAGCTGCGGCAGCGAGGGCGGCTCCATGGCAGCAGGACTATGGCAGCGACCGGTCTGTGAGCGCGGCCCGCGGTAACCGCCGTGCCCGTGCTTCGAATCTCGCGCTCAACTGACGCCTAACTACTTCGTCCCACCCCCCACCGTTCGAATTCACCCTTCGCGCCCTGTCATTGGCTGAACAACCTACCAGCAGATGGGCCGTGAGACACACCGACAGCCAATGGCATCCTGGGGAATGGGATTTGTTTTGTTTAAACACGATAGGCACATGTAAACAGTCTATCCAATTAAAGCCCCGCCCTAGCCCAAATTATCGCTATCTGATTGGGAAGGAGAATGATTGGTATCCTCCATCATCCAATGGCCGGAGGAAATTATTTCCCAATTGCGAGCACCCGGTGAAGTGATTGCTTGTATTCCGTCCAATCGGAGCGCAGACTTATAGACAGTACTCCAATTGGAATAGCAAGGGGGCGGGCGTTGGATTCGAATCCGGGCGGGAGCGGGAGGTCAGGCACTGCGAGAGAAGAAGATGGCCGTGCGGAGATGTATCCAGCAGTTGTTCCAGGAGCCTCAGGTTGACGGCGTCATCACCTTCGAGCGGCCGGGCCCTGTTCTGCGGAGCTGGGGCCGCCCACCGCAGGAGGACGCGGGCATGCCGCGTGGCGCGGAGCCCCAGCGGGAGCCGAGCAGCCCGGGTGGCGGCACGCTGCTGCGCCGAGGGCTCCGGCTGGAGGAGTGCGCCCTCTTCCACTGCAGGGGCTGCCGTGTGGTGCTGGGCGACTCGCTGCATCTCTGCGCCCAGGAGGACCGTTGCCTGCAGGTCCTCGTCTGCTTCAGTGAGTCCCCGGAGCGCCAGACTCTGTGCCTGGGCAGCGGGGCTGCGACTGGACGGAGCCTGGGCCTGGATTCACGAGCGCTCCCTTGGCCTGGTTGCCTGTGGGAGCCCCTGGTCAGCCCCGTGGGCTGGGCAGGGCAGCGCTACCTGGCACGGGCGCTGACGTGAGTCTGCGGAGAAGGATGCGGCTGCTGCGGTTGTGGTCCTCAGTGACCTAACTGCGGGCCTAGCATCCCCTCCGTGGAGAGCAGCGTAACCAGTGGGTTATCCCTGCCCGAGTGAGCGGGTCTTGCAGCGCCTTGTTTTCTGTGGGCCACCAAATGGCCCTAATGCGTGCTCGGAAAGCACGAAATGTTGGGAGACTTCATAAAACGTGTCTTCAGTTTCGGTTCTGCTCTGAAGTGACATTAAAACAGTAACTCTCAGCTCTACTCAGTTTGCAAGTGAAACAACAGTCCTGTAAACTCAGTCGGGACATGTGGCTGTAAAGCTGCTTCCTTCCCCGCACATTGCCACTGCCCAGCGACTGTTACTTTCATTCCCACTGAGATCTGCCCCACTGTCTGCCAGCTGCGAGCTGTCCTTTCCCTTTTCCTAGTGCTCCATTACAGGATAGTCCCACTAGAGCAGTGGTTCCCAAACTGGGGTTCATGAACCCCTGGGGGTTTGCGAAATGTTACAGGGGGTTCTCGGGAAAAAATTCCCTAATGGTGGACAGAGCTGTCCCTAGAAACCCGGGGCAGCATGGGGCCAGCAGCCTGGAGCCCCTGGACTTCCAAGAGCTAAGCAGATCAAAGCAAGCATATCTATCACACTGAGGAGATTTAAACTTCAAGACTCCTTATAAGAAATGGAAAGGGAGGTGGATATTTTTTGCTGTTTTTAAAATTAAATAGGCAGCTAGTATTGTTTTTAAAATTATTATGAAGAACAAGTTTAAGCTTTGTTGTAACGTGCGTTGTTTGCCTGGACTGCTCAAGACCTGAATGCTTGTGTAGGAGGAACTCTGAGTTGGCTTCTTAAATACCTTCATGCTGTTTCACATCTGATACTCCTTGATGAAACATAGGAGCCTTGTCTTATAACAGGCTTATTCAAAGTGATACAAGCTACGAAAGTGAGATCTTAGAAGAGTGTTGCCGTTTTCATAATGTAGTAAAAATGCTGTAATGATAAATAATAATTAATAATAAATAGTGTGTAATAAGCATGTCATAAAAACAAATTATATTTCCAAGATCACTGCTTTTATAATTTAAACTCAGGTAACGGAGAAAATTCCTGGAAATATTCATTTTTAAGAGGGGGTTCGCGAGACACAACATTTTAGTGAAAGGGGTTCACAGATTGTTAAAGTTTGGGAACCACTGCACTAGAGTAAAGTGGAATTGCATGAGTCTTTAAATAGACCCGTTTTTGTGCTAGTGGCTGGCTCCAGCAAAAAGTCAGTATTCTATTATGCTTACACACATTAAATATTACAAAATATATTTGAATCTGGGATTCAGTCGCATAGTGTGAATAACAGCATTGGAGGATTTTAATTTTCTATGAATGCAAACAATTAAGTCAACACAAACGTTAAAAAAAGCTACTAGGATTGAAATGTGTTTTTCCATTAAAATAAATATAGAACAAATGAATCCTTCTAAGCCTAAAGATAGAAAGTTCAGAACCTTAGTGTTGGGGACAAATAAAAATATTAGTCATACGCCACTGATCATTCACCATCTATGGGTTTATCTTCTCAGAAGTCACAAATGATGTTGTTTTGGACGATTCTTTAATGGTCGGTATTGAAGGACCCCTTCTAGGATGGTAGGTACCTCAGATGTTGCTTTTTGCTTTTGGTATTAGTTCTCAATTTGAGATGGTCATGAAGCAGAGCAGAAAGGCATTAATGTGTTGCTTCTGAATTTTAGAAATGTGTCTGTGCCAGAAGAAAATAAGTTTCTAAAATCCCTCCAGCTCCCTCTTAGAGGTGTCTCATAGAATTGACAAATAATCTAGTTTGGTTTTGGACCTGTCCACTGCTTTTTCAACTGAGAAAGCCTTTGTAAATGGATAGTTTTATTTGGGGGTGTGAATATAGGCTAAGTTTTTGCCCTATTTACCCTTGAGATGGGGGGGGGGGGAAGAGACATTTGAGTAAATCAAAAAAGGAAGCAACCTCTATCCAAAAATAACAGTTTATATACCTGTTAAGATGGAAAGTCTTTTTATATTCTTTAATAGTGAACGTGAACAAGTTTTGTTGGTAATGAATTAAACAATCAGTAGAAGCTGATTCACCTAGATAGATAATGCTTTTTCTTTACCTATTATGAATCTAATGGGAGGGAAATAATTTGAGTTAATCAAAACTCTGCAGAAAGGGAAGTGGCTAGAGGAGAGTATCTTTGTCAAGCATGGTTTACAGTGTTTTTATTAGACTTCACAGAAGAAAATAAGAAACTGAGTTTGAATCAGGGGTTGCTACTTTCAAAGTTGAGTAGCTGCAGCTGCTTGAGCTGTCTGCAAATTTGAGGAGGCAGCCCTGTATCTGTATTGTGCTTGATTCATATTTGGAAGGTTTGTCACAATTATAAGGGTTAGAAACTTTTTTTAAAGGCACGTTTGTATTCTGCGGAAGGTGATGGCACTTACTTTCTGCTCCCCATGGGGAAGTGAATTTTTCATAGGCATCTTGCACAGCTTGTAATTCTTACCTGTTAAGTTACGTAGTGTATTTGTGTATCCCAAACCACTCTTGTGGCCATTTTTCGCTTTTCTACTGTAGTGGGGTAGGAGGGACAGGACAAAAAGGAAAACTTAATGGTTGTATAGCTAATGAGTTGATGATGTTATGGGTTCACATACCTCAGTTTCCTCTGTGCATCTCTCTATATTTTTTTGTTTTAATTTTTAAGTCTGTCTGAAATTATTTTCTCTTTAAAATTCATAGATGTGTTTCAGTAGCAGCGGGGTATCCTGAACTGACCTTTTAAGTTAGATTTCAGTTTTCAGATTTTAACCTCAGCTTCTGGGGTTTTCCAAACTTTTGAGTGGGTAACTGCCTTTAATACAAAGACTATCTTGTGGACAACCTACCTCACTACTTTGTCACAGAGGTTATGGGACTCCTATTATAGTGCTTGCTTATATGGAGAAGTAATACTACATTTATTGTTATGTCCTGATGGCACCAGTAAGCAGTGTTTGGACTACAGTTTGGAAACCTCTGCTCTACTGAAATCTTTTCTCTCTCTTTTCAGTGCTTACTATGCATTGTACTGTCATTCATGTGGATTAATGGTGGGCTTCAGCCTCTATTCTGCCTTCGCTGCCCTGGTTCATCTGCGAGGCCTCTTTTGTCTTTTCAAGGACAACATCCTCTGGTTAGTACACACCAATATGACAGAGAATGACAAGTTAGAAATTAGGTCCAGAGCAGAGCTCTTCGTGGGAAGGGAAGAATACCAATATAAGGAATAATATTTTGATTTGTATAAAACCAGAATGGCAAATGCAGGTTGGGGATATTTTCTGCTGCCAGTGAGAACTGATAATATCAAAGCAAATCCTGAACTGCTTGTTCATAGTTTCTCTTTCTGGTAGTAAATGCAGATCAATCAAAAGCTGTGTGAATTCTTTCCTGTGGAAGTCCTTACTTTGTCCATAAATAGCAAAATCCTCAGCTACCAGTCTACTCTACATTTTTTTTTTAATGTAGTGCTGAGAAGCTTATAAGAAGGCACATTAAACTTGTCTTCTACAAATATTCCAGTATCATTACAATCCTTTTGTTTAGAATGACACTGGCTAAGTTTTTTATAATGTATTGATTAATGTACATTATATTACTCTGTCTTATACCACCATTAGAATGTAGCCACTGTTGTGCACTCTCCACCTGCAGCATCTATGTAAATTCTTAACTTGGAGAAATTATTTCGCCCTTGCTTTCTATTGCAAGGGTAATAGAAGTAGAGAGAGTGCAACTTTCCAAATTAATACATCTCAGCTAATACATCTGTATTGCTTGAAGACTATTTCTAGCTAGCTTAGTCATAAACACTAAGTTTTGTTCCTCACAATACAGAAATATATCACAATTGTATATCACTTAACTAGAATTGAGTCAAACTTACTAATTGTTATAATAGCAGGCTGGTTGTCAAGCAAAAGTGATCTTTTTAGACCGAGGGTCTATCTGTGGCAGCTATAAATTGTAGTTGGTGAAAGAGAGTAAACAATTGAGGAAAATGAAAACTTTATTATTCTATTTTAATATTAATTAATGATTACATTGACTATTTTTGGTCACAGGTTGGCACCTGCATTAGTTTCTGCATAAACTACCTTTTTATACAATGAATGTTTCTCTGGTTTTTATTACTATTCTCTCTTTTTTGACTTTTGTTTTTCAGTTATCTCTTAAAAACTAAAGCCATGATAGAGGCCTCTGAGATGAACTTTCCTGCTTTGAGCCTAAAGGAACATCTGGAAAAAGTAAAGTTTCTTTGAGATTTTGTGTGTGTTAAAACAGGGGTGAAATGCAAATTTCATACAAATTAAGTTTTCAGCACCACCGCAAATACACTAAACTATTAAAACAGTCATGCTTAATAATCCCATGAACAAATGGATGTGCATGTTTTTCTGGCACAGGACAGCAATTTATCTTTAAAGGGGATTAAAGGAACACAAGCAGGTTTAATTTAACCTATAGTTGTCTGTGTCAACATCCGGTTATTGAAATTAATTTTTCTTCAATTTATTCTTCACCACTGACATTTACCTTCTGCATCAAACTTAGGATGGACAACAATTAGTCACAGTCTTATCTAATTGACTTCTATGTTCTCATATATTGCAACGTTTGGGCTGTGCTAAATGTAGAAGAATGCTGCTACTCTAAAATTTGGTTCTACTGTCTTTCAGTTTCATGGGGACTCTTCTATTTAAATCCTGTAACTGCTTTTACAGTACCTATATTTTAGGCCTATGTTAGTTTGAATATCCCTTTTTCTTCAACATTTATTCCTCCTAAGTTGTAATCCACTTCTACTTTTGTTTTTGTCTTTGTTTTCTGGTCTGAATATGAAATTTGGCCTGATACGTTTTCTGAAGACTTCTCTCCTCCTGCAAGTCATATTCAGGCCTTTCTGGGTACATCTACACAGCAACTATATACCCCTGCAGCTGGCCTGGGCCAGTCGACTTGGGTTTGGGCTGCAGGGCTGTTTCATTGCTGTGTAGACTTCCAGGCTTGGCTGGAGTCTGAGCTCTAGGACCATGCGAGGTGTGAGGGTCCCAGAGCTCAGGCTGCAGCCTGAGCCTGGAAGTCTACACAGCAGCGAAACAGCCTCACAGCCTGAGCCCCATGAGCCAGAGTTGGTTGGCCCGCGCCAGACGCAGGTGTCTAGTTGCTGTGTAGATGTACCCTCTGTGACCTGAATAGGGAGCATTCTGTTTTTCATGGTCACTAAACACTTTAAAGAGTCAATTGTTGCAGCCCTCGTTCAAGCAAAAATGCCATTGAAATCAATCAATGTTTTGCTCAAATAATGGTAGCATTTGATCAGAAGTGCAAACAATGTTTTTGAAAGGTTTGCTTACATGGGATGTTGCTAGAATGATCATAGGATTGAGCTCTTTATGGAATGTTTGCCATTCATAAAATAATGACATGTGCAGGACTCTGTTTACAGTGGTAACCTGATGGTATCTCAGGTTCTCCTTCAAATAACTGTCCACACAGATTCCGTTGGGGGTGTTCACTTGTGCGAGATCAGACACTGCTTTTAAAAATAATCCTTTATGACTGCACCTATATCCTGGATGTCTTATTGCCCTCTGTAGTTGGGGACATAAAGGGTGGAGAAGCCTCAACCATCACTCAGTTCCTTCTTACCACCTGTGGCTGCAAGACAGAACCCCTTTAGTGTCTACATCCTATGCGGCTTTAGCATTTCAATAGTTACTACTTATTCTGTAGGTTACTTTTACCCACTGGTTTTATTTAAAAAAAAAAATACCCCCATACAATACCTTAAAATGCCTGACATCAAATCACCAGGGTTCAAAACGTGTCCCTCTTGTGATGCAGCAATGCCCATTATTAATGGATATTCTAGGTGTCTAATTTGCCTAGCAGGGGGATACGTCTCGGAGTGCTGCTCTGTATTCCACTCCTTTTCTAAATGTGCTTCAGCAGGCGAGGGAGGCAAGGCTTAAGCTCTTCCTCCTGGAAAAGCTGATGTAAGCCTCACTGGATCGGCAGACCCCTGGCATAACTTCACCAATTAGGTCAGTCACAGGTCTCCAGAGGCCCAGTGAGCCAAGACACCACTCTGAGCTCCTGGGCCACCTTTTAAGTTCTGTTCGTCCACCACATTCACATCTACTTCCAAAAAGGGGCTTCAAGGAGAGCCGCTCCTGGGATCAGGGCAGGTACCACCCCCTTTCCAAGCAGGAGACAGAGATCATTTCCTAAGACTACTTCTATTAAGAGCTTGAAATCAGAGTCCTGCTTCAGAACCTCCATATTGAAATCGGACTGATGGTTCCTTTTCAGCATAAGGACCTGTCAGCACCAAGTGCCCTATATGCAGTACTGGCCTCTTCAGTACAACTTCAGTGCTGGGCCTAAAACAAGGTCTCTTGGTGCTGTGGAGTCACCTCTTATTGAGAGACTTGAAAAGGTGATCACCAAATCCCCAACTTCTCACCCAAAGGTTCACTCCTTTTTGTCTTACTCAATGTAATACACCAGGCCTCCTCCCCTGAGCATCCCCTTCCACCCCTTGTGAGTAGCACAGTGGGAATTGGGCTGGGAGTCTAGGGATTAATTTCTGAAGGGTGACAGGAAGTCATTGGGGAGGGAGCACTCCATTGGTATCCACCCATGTGCCATCCGTCCCACTGCTCTTTACCAGGTCTGGCCATACTTGTCCCGTTCAGCTGGGAAACCATATTCTAGGAAGTCAGGATCCTTCGCAGTCTACAATGCCAGAGCTCTATCACCAAAGAAACAACTCCAACCTGCATAAGTACCTGTCCTAGCCACAATTCATGAAAGTTGAGGAAGAATATAATGGAGACAACCACGCTCCTGAACAATCACCTTATGCTGTATCCTTGTGCTCCTCCAGATTAAGCAGTTAATTCTCTATCTGTTGCCTCACTGGATGAGCTAAAAGTCTTCCAAGACCTGATGAGATGAATGAGATACCATGATATCCTGCAAACTTCATCTTCAAGGAGATGGGTTAAAAAAAGTGCTGGACTGCTTGAAACAGCCAAGATAATTTGGCATACACATGCCTCAGTTCCACTTACCTCCAAGAAAACTGATAGGAGGATACCAGTTATCAGCCATGGGATTTGAATATTATCAGCATCCTACTTTAGGCAATCTGATAGTATAGGCATTTCAAGTAAATCTAAACATCAAGGCCAGCTGAAATCTACCCCTCAAGAGACGGACCCCAAAAAACTAGATCTCTGGCAGAAAAGTCTACTTGTTGAGCCTCCAGATGAGAATAGTAAATTACCAGATGCTACTCAAAATATGATTCTTTGATTTGGGATCAGCTTTCCAACTTTCTCAATAAATTCTTGAAGGAGACCCAAGAGAATTCAAAATCTCTAATGGCAGAAGG
>NW_020664447.1:41987795-42087380 GCF_002925995.2 Terrapene triunguis
TTCTTGAAGGAGACCCAAGAGAATTCAAAATCTCTAATGGCAGAAGGCAGCCTGGTACTTTAAGCAGCACTAGATATATTTGATATGGCAGCAAGAACCATGCCCACTGCTGTTACAATAAGAAGGTCCTCTTGGCTGCAAGCATCTGGGATCCTGAGGGAAGTCCAAGTTACCACTAAGGACGTCCCATTTGAGGGAAACTAGCTATTTAACAGTGGCACAGATGAGCACTTCCCACCCAGAAAGACTCGTGAGTGATCCTGCAATCCTGGGGACTGGAACATACAGCCTTAAAGAGAGAGCAACGGAAGCATCAGCTGTTCTATGGTCACTTGTCTATCACAATATTATTCTCAGATTTTCAGTGCCCCAAGAAAGAGGCAGAGACTTCACCTGAGGCAAACCGCTGCCTCTTCTTCAGCTGCCTCACAGTCTAGGGCATCAGACAGGAATCAAATTGGCAACGCTGTCAAGGGGTTGTCTGGACCACCTTCAGATCCTTCTTTTTTCACCCCTGCCTGGCAGCTGCCTTACTTCCAAGAAGCCTGGGTTAGAATAACCTCAGACTGATTGGTCCTTAAGATAATCATCAATGGGTATCACTTCCAATTTTAAACTGCCCCTATGCCCTCCTAATCCTCCTAGTCTCTCTTCAGGAACCCTTCCCATGCGGGAGTCTACCTCCTGCTTCAACAAGTCTCTCATATGACTGGGAGCAGTGGAGGAAATGCCCCCAGATTTCTGTGGTAAGAGCTTTTATTCCCATTGGGGTTAGGAAGTAAAGAAGAGGATGGGTCTCTATTTCCCTGTCTTTGATGTTTTAATGCTTTCATCCATTATTTCATGTTCCACATGCTTGCCCTAGATTCTATAATACCCTCTTTGGATCCAATGGTCTGTAGTTCTCAACTTCAGGATGCCTATTTTCACACTTAGATTTATTCAACTCACAGAAAGTAGCTGAGATTCATAGGAGCATCTCATTAACAATACAGGGTCCTACCCTTTGGCCTCTCCACTGCCCCATTAGTCTTCAAAGTTCTTACTATGGTGGCAGCTCATCTGAGAAGGCAAACAATCCAGGTATACCTCTACTTAAACTGGCTCATTTGAGGGAAATCCCCATAGCAAGTGATCAGCTCTGTTCATGTCTTTTAAATCTTCATCTCGCTGGGCCTCAAGGTCAGAGACAAATCCACACTAGCACCAACTCAAAGGATAGAGTTCATCATGGAAGTGATTAGATTTCATACTTGTAGGAGCATACCTCTGTCAGCAGAGATTCCAAACTATGACAGATATCAGACAGCTCCAAGCACTCCCCAAGACGTGAGTGAGGACCTGTCTACTTTGTATACTGTGTTGTAATTGAAATCAATATATTTGAAAATGTAGAAAAACATCCAAAAATATTTAATAAATTTCAGTTGGTATTCTATTGTTTAACAGTGTGATTAAAACTGATTAATCACAATTAATTTTTTTGAGTTAATCGCATGAATTAACTGCGATTAATCGACAGCCCTATTATTTACCTTACAGTAACACAGCAGATTTCATGCCTTGCCTGTTGTTATAGGATTCTTATTAGTGAAGGGTGGTTGAGGCTGCTCTCCCCTTTATGCCCTCTGCTGTAGGGGCGAGAGGGCACTCAGGGTGTAGGCACAGCTACAAAAAACACTGCTGTTGAAAATAATTTGATCTTTGGCACAGGCGCACCAACAGTGGAATCTGGACAACACATCTCAAAGAACCACAGTTACTGTAGGGTATATAACTGTTCTTTACCCTACCCTTAATTTTTTTTTTTCCTTCTAGCTGAAAGAACAACTTGTGGGGGTCCATGTGCGCCTAGAGGTACTGATTAAGAGGCTGGAAGAACTGAACCAACAGATCAATATGGCTGACAAGCAGGGCTATGCATCAAGGACAGTTGGCCTAAAGCTAGGGTTTGCAGGAATCAAGTCAAGCAATTAATATGCCATCATAGAATATGGAGCCATTTGTGTATCATTGCAGGTTTCTTCATTGTGGTGAACAAAGTGGTTTGAAATCACCACCACCCTGAAAAATGTCAGAGAAAGCTAATTTGCCACTTTGTTATATGCATGAAAAGCTTTTGTTGAAATATAGCTCAGACTGGTGAAGTGGACTGGATTTTTGAGGAGCAAGAAACTGTTTCCTCCTTCTGTGACTTCAAAACAAATACCTCATCCTTGCAGCACTTCTACTCTTGGAGGTGTAATACAGCTTGTACTGTGGTTCTTCCTGAGCAATATATGGTTTAAAAACCAGCTGTTGGAAACTAAGATTTTAAGTTCCTGAGAGTGATTCAAAATATGCTACCATGTGATGTTACTACAATGTTCTTAGTGGGGGCTGAAACCCTGGTATCATCTCTTCATGTAGAGGAAATGTTCACAGGAGGTAGGCCTTAATCCAGATGTCTTCCTGTTGAGTCTTGAATGGGTTCTTTCTCTTGTTGTGAATTTCTTTCTTTCTTTATTTATTTATTTAGTATGTGTGAGAGGGCTCTTCTTCCTCCATGGCTGTGGGGGTAGAAGCTTCTCTCTATACCTGGGAAGATGAAAGGAGCTTCCCTTTTCACTCCCCCTCCACAGAAGGCATACTTATGTTTTAAAGCCTCCAATATGTTGGGAAATTATGCCTGAAATTTTGTATCAGGCATAGAGGGGAAAGTACTTACATGCTCATTTTAATTCCATTGATAAGTGATTTTTTCCCCCATGCCCTGAGCAAAAGACTACAATCAGTATTGGTTCTGGCCTGAGTTGCTGATCTTAGCAACCCTAGTACCTCATGCTTTTTCAGTTAGTGGTTTGTTTGATTTTTCTCAGATCTGAGCTATGTAGGGAAAATGCAAACTTCTAAATGAGAGAAGGGAGTTTGGGACTGCTGGAAAATAGCCCACTCCATGATACTAGAATGGTCTGGATCAGCAGCCATCACATAATAAATCATGTGGAGTTTTTTGGTTAATGATCATAGGAAGTCTTTTGAAGTATCCATACTGGTTAGGCCGAATACTTGGCAATAACCTAGAATAGCAACAGCTATGTTTTGAGGTACTCAGACTGAAATAGGAGAACTTAATATCTCCTAAACTAGTGCTAAATTCAAATCTTGTAAATTACTTACTGCATTTTTAAGATGTATAATTGTGTATGCTCCACAACCATCACAGGAACTGATACTCCAATATATCATAGCACTTTTCAATAGTAACAGAATTGGTAACTAAAGGTGAAGTCGAAAACTAGGTGTTTGATGTAAATGTGAGATTTTTGTATAAGTATTTTGCATGTCAACCTATTTGTTTGAGACCAGATAGGTGCAGTAATATCTTTTATTGGACCAACTTCTGCTGGTGGAAAGTACAAGCTTTCAAGCTACACCGAGCTCTTCTTCAGCTTGGTGTAGCTTAAAAGCTTGTACCTTTCACCAGCAGAAGTTTGTCTAGTAATTTCCTGACCTACCTTGTCTGTCTCCTGTTCAAGGACTAACACAGCTACAATAACACTGCAAACAACCTATTCGTTCATACTAGCAGATTTTAATTTTATTTCCTCTTCTATAAGAGCTGTAGTCAGAGCAATTTACTCCCAGAGCAAATTGTTCTTTTAAATAGCAAATACTTCAGAAGTCCTTATTTTTGTTAAAGGTCCAAAGTTACTGTATACTACTCCTCTAGTGTAGGAATAAGGGAATTTCTTGGGAGTTGTTCAAGCAGTGGAGATGACCAAATTCTATTTTAAGGTCTAGGCTATACTACCAGTAATACATAGTTGATCTCCTTTTGATGTGAATCGACTACCCTTGATCTTTGGACAAGAGTATGATCTTAATATTGTAACTTCATTTTTCAGTTATTTGTTCAGCCTCTTAACTTTTGCATTCAGCATTAGTCTTGAAAAAATGCTTAACTGTGGGACCAATTCTCTCCCCCCTTCTCCATTTCCCCTCCCTCTTTGTCTCTTGTCCCCTCTATCTCTGCAGTAACTCCAGTTACCTCCCATGGGCTTTAGTCCTACCTCCTATCTGCTAAGATTAAGTAAATAGTTAATGTTTATAAAAAGTGCCATGTTTCAGAATCAGCACCCTAATACGGGAGCAGGGGTATTGACACACTCACCCACTATTTCGTTGTTGTTAATTTGGAAGAGAAGCCTCTGTCAGTTACATTTTGTTCAGGTATTCAGCACTATCTTTGCCACAGTTAAGGCTAGAATTTTTTAATTTTTGTTTTTTGAAAGCTGAAATTCAGCAGAATCTGATTATATTCTATAGCTCATCTGTAAATCAAACGGGTTTGATCTGATCTCTGGAGTAAGTCTAAATCCCCTTTCTCTTAGGCCAGTGGTTTTTAACCTTTTTTTAAAATTTATTTGCAGACCCCTAAATTTTTAATGGAGGTGCGGACCCCTTTGAAAATCTTAGGCTTGGTCTACACTCACCCCTCAAATCGAACTAAGGTACGCAACTTCAGCTACGTGAATAACGTAGCTGAAGTTCGAAGTACCTTAGTTCGATCTTACCTCGGTCCACACGCGGCAGGCAGGCTCTCCCGTCGACTCCGCGGTACTCCTCTCGTCTAGCTGGAGTACCACAGTCGACGGCGAGCACTTCCGGGTTCGACTTATCGCGTCCAGACAAGACGCGATAAGTCGAACCCAGAACTTCGATTGCCAGCCGCCGAACTAGCGGCTGGGTATAGACGTACCCTTAGACATAGTCTGGGGACCCCCAGAGGTCTGCAGATCACAGGTTGAAAACCACTGTCTTAGGCCATGTCTACTCTGAAGCTGTAGAGCCATAGATGCTTCCTACATTGACAGAAGGGGGGTTCACTTGGTATGTAGTTAATCCACCTCTAAGAGGTGGTAGCTAGGTCAATGGAGGAATTCTTCTGCATGTACACGGGGACCGGGGGGGGGGGGGGGGGAAGGTGCAAGAGGTCGACCTAACAATAGTGCCCTAACGTGACCTAGCTCAACCTAGCTAACTTTTCAGTGTAGAGCAGGTTTCAGATAGTAAGCTCTTTGGGGCAGGGATCATCTGTTTGTTGTCTGTACAGCAGCAAGGGTGACGCTGTCCTGGTCCATGAGTAGGACTCCTAGGTGCTACAGTTATAGAAATAGTGCACTGTTGCAATATTTTACTTTCCTGGGAAGAGTAACTGTTCAATGAACAAGTAAAACTAGCTTTTTCTTTCTTTCTACGGTGGAGTGAATAGATATTGTACATGGACAAGTAAACTCATGACTTTGTAACAATGCTGTAATGGGAAATGCCTTAAATAGTAGAGGATGTTCTGCCATGCTAATTCCCCATTATACTTCACTGGCCTCCAGTGCTGAGGAGAAACTAATCCTGCTTGATTAGACTGCAGTCCTCTTTGTGGACAATCTGTTTCAGCCTTAACATGTTTCTTCAGTTCCAATTAAAGCCTGCTGTATTCTATGGCACATTCCTGTTCTAAATTTCTACTTACAAAATCCCACTCTGCTGTTTGAAGAAATCCTTCTATAGGTGAAATGAATGTAAATTAATAGATTCAGGCAGTCATTATTGCAGACAACTTAATACAATAGCTGTGAGGTATGAACTGCCCCATACATCTTAATAGGATGTTGACTTTTTAAACTTTAAACACTGCACTGTGTCAACATTAAACTATTTTATCAGAAACATCCAGTGCTTTGTGCTTGTTCCACAATGCTGAGCAGCCCCTGCCACCCAAGAACTCTAACTGTACCATATGCAGCTTATTTTGAATGTACAGTCAATCTGCTATTCCTTGTGTTACGTAGTTTACCGTGTGTGAGATCTATTGCAGAACTTAGTCTGCTGTAACAAAAGGCTTGCTAAAGAATTCTGCTCCTGCTTCTCAGAGTACAGAAAGGCCTATTAAGGCTATCTGTAATACTACAGTTAGAATGTTTACAGTTTCATTGTGCAATATTTAGTCAGGGCTGGGAGAAATTAAACTACACATTGCTGAGATGTTAATTCTCTACTTCTAGAGTTGAGACTAATGCAGCTGCACAGGGAAAGCTTTGAAAGGAGCTATAACTCTCTTCTTACCATGCTATTTGCACGTTTAATGCTGCCTATGAAGGTTAAATAATTGAAAGGGAGAATGACAGTGACAACTAAGCTTAACTGAATGTTTATCTCCAGCCCTCTGGCATAAAAGGAGAAACAGACTATTGGCATTTTTCAGAGGTGTTAAGCACCCCGAGGTCTGTTTGAAATACACCCGTATGGCCTGACTTTCAGAGGTTGTGTTTAGTGTAAAGGGCAAACAGGAAGACTACACCTTACTGCTACAGCTTGGTAGTTTTATCCCTAAAGACAAAAGATGAGAAGAAAATGGAGCAAGGACAGAGTGGTAAAAGATGACTGATAAAGCAAACAATCAGACTAATGATTCTGGTACAACATTTTTCATAAATTAGCTGTTTTGGAGTCACTAAGCAAAATCGTATCTCCTGTTAGCTTTGTATGAGGAAAATATAAATACAGAGGCATGACTAATGCTCGCTGAGGCCATAATTGCACATTCATCTGCTTTTATGGAGTGGCAAATGGTCATTCTATTTCAGTGGTTCCCATACTTTTTGCCAACCTTTGGCATCTGAAGAAATTGCCTGGACTCTTCATTTTTTATACACAAGTTTCATGTTATTCTATTAGATTAGTTTATTTTTAAAACATTTTATAATTAAGACTCCCAAAGGAACCAAAAAAAAAAAAAGATTCTGCAATTATTACAGGTTATCACATCACCCCTTTTTCACTTTTAACTAAAATTTTATGATGTAGTCTTGAATGGGCAAGTACTGGTAATACCACAGTGCCCCTTCCACCAGCATGATTTCTCGTGTGAGAGAGGTAACACTGTGCAGGACGTGCTAAAAGTGCCTGAATGCCATTCTGGCTCCACTGCAGTACTCCTTAAGGGACAGACCCCACTTTGGGAACCACTATTCTATTTTGTATATCACATGCACAAGCTACATTAAAAGAACACTAAGACTGCAAAGTCAAGCTCTCAAAAGTTAGGGACTACCATTTTAAGAGGGCCTATGCAAGGAGAGGTTTTTACTTGTACAGTAATTATTCTTTGACATGTTTGGTCTGTAGGGGTGGTTCACATGAGGGATGTGCACAATCCTGTGCACTCAAATGTGTTAGGGAAGCCTGTGGGTCTGTGCCTGTGCTGTACATCTCCCTTTGCTTGACTACAAGGGCGTATAGGGAGGAGAGGACCTGCACCATTCCAGTTCCTTCTCAGCTGTAGAGCATGGTAGACTCCGAAGCAGAGGGGAAAGAAGTGGGATAGTGGAGCACCCCATAGGGACAAAATATATCAAAAAAACTCCAGTTATGGTACAAAGTAAGTAACCTCTCCTTTTTCAGTTATTGTCCCTTGGGGTGCTCCATGTGACAAGACTCCTGAGCAGTACCTTAAGGAGGAGGGTGATCCAGTACACAGTGTAGAACAGCTTCACCAAAGGCCACGCCCACTCTGGAAGCATGGAGTAAGGCATAATGCTGTGAAAACTTGTGAACTGAGAGCCAGGTGACTGCCTTGCAAATGTCATTAATGAGTGCCATCCTAAGGAGGGCAATGGAAGTGGATTGAGCCCCAGTACAGTTAGCAGTGAGACTCTAGGAGGTGGGGTGTACACCAGTGGACTCATAGCATGCCAAAATGCAACCTGAGGACCACTAAATCTGAGAAGAGACGTTTGACCTCTCAGCAAAGGAAACAAAAAGCCTCCACGGGGAACTCTGAAGAGCTCAGTTCAGTGAAGGGAGGAAGCCTGGGCTCATCTTCCATCCAGTAGGTGGAGGCTGGTCTTTTCCCTGAGCAAGTAGGGCTTAGGGAAAAGGCCAGCAGTTAAATATCCTGATTGATGGGGAACTCTGACACTTTAGGTAGAAGCAAAGGTGGGGATGTAATATAATTGTCTGGCTAAACTGTATATGGGAGAGGAGAGATCAGCTTGAGGGCTCCTAGTTCCACTAGCCTGGCTGAGGTGATTGCCACCAGGAATGAAGTCTTGAAGGACAGACGGAGCAGTGAGCTGGTCACCTTGGGCTCAAAAGGAGGCCCTGTTAGGTTATGTCTATGCAGCAATTGAACACCCATGGCTAGCCCAGGTCAAGTGGCTCTGGGGTGGGGGTAAGAGGGTACTGCAAAATTGCTGTGCAGCTGTTTGGGCGGGAGCCCAAGCTCTGGGGCGCTGTAAGGGGGGAAGGTCCCGGAGCCCAGGCTCTAGCCTGAGACCAAACATCTGCACAGCAATTTTTAGGCCTACAGCCTAAGCCCCATGAGCCTGAGTCAAGCCATCTGGGCCAGCCACAGCCAGGGTCTTTTATTCTAGTGTAGATGTACCCTTAATATGTAATGCACTGAATTGAGGTCCCAGGGTGGGGTAGGGTCCCACACTGAAGGCAACAGGTTAAGGAGTCCCTCGAATTTTGCTGTAGGATATGTGAAGATCAAGAAACCGTCAATTGACAAGTAGAGTGCAGTGATGGCAGCTAAATGAATCAAGGTCAGGGACAACCCTAGCAATTTCAGGTCTAGGAGGTAGCTGAGGATGGATATCACAGGAGCACAAGTAGGAGATATGGAGCATTGGGTGCACTTTCTGGAAATGCTTCCACTTCTGCAGGTAAGTCTTTTGTGTGGTAAATTTTCAGTCTAATAGCACTGACCTGGACGTCAGGAGAACATCCCTGCTTTAGGCCTGAGAACCATCAGGGAGCCAGGCCTTGTGGTGCAGAGATGATAGGTTGGGGTGGGTTATGGAGTTCAACTCCTTGGGTTAGTGGGGCTGTCACGAGAGGAAAGAAAAGAGGCAGACATGTTGCCAGGTCGGCCACATCAGGGCTATGAAAATGGTCACTGCTTTCTCATTTCAGTTTGAGCAGGGCTTTGTGGATCAGTGGAATTAAGGGGAAGGTGTATAAGAGACCCAAAGGACAAGGAGGGGGCTCCCAAGGAGTTGCAACCATGCTCCACCACCTTAAGAACTGATGACATTTAATGTTGGAAAATATGGCGGCGGTCTACCTGCAGAAGACCCCAGGTAAGGCAGCTCTTGCCTGTGGTCCTGATGGAAAAATCTGCTCAGCAAGTCTGCAATCAATCATGTTCTATAATGCCATCAGAGAGACTGCTGAGATAAGTATTTATGGAGCTATGCATTAGTTCCATAGCCTCACCAGCTCTGCGTAAGGATCAGGATTTTGCTCCTCCTTGGCAGATTATATAATACATGCTCATTCAGTTGTCCAACATCACTGTGGTTGGCCTTGAAGGAGATGGAAGTAAAGCCTAAGGTACTGCTCAAAGTTTGAGGACTGATGTGTAGCAACAACTGTAGTGGAGCCCATCTGTATGATTTTAAATGAATGCCACAGCTGAGAAAGGAGGTGGATGTGAGAAGGGGATTCCCATGCAGACTGACATCCTTGCACCTAGGTGTCTCAAACTGGGTACCCAAAAACACCTTTGAGAAGTTTTTGGTTTAGGGACTTGCCTAGCATCACAGGAATGGGACAGAATCCAATTCTCCAGAGCAGCATTCAACTGCCTTAACCATAAGACCATTCCCTCTCTTTCTGCCTTCCACTGCCTTTTTCAGTGTATGCTTTCCAACTTCTGCAACAAATGAGGCTGGGTCCTATCGGTAATAGCCTCCTTCAGTACACAACTCTGATTCATTGCCAAAGGATGTCTATCCTGTGCACTGACAGGAGGAAGGGGTTCCTGTGGAAAAAACAGAATGTGATCATGTAATTAAAGACTCTCTCAATGCATGCACACAAGGGGAATGAACTGACATTGCACAGGAAACCTTAATTCTGGCATTTCCTAACTTGAGTATTTGACTCTGCAAGGTTAATGTAGTTTGTGTAGGTAGGTTCCTAGGTTTTTAAAAATCAAAATTCCATCATGTGGCATGATATCAACACCCACACATGTTATCAGCAGTGTTGGAACCTTTACATCTACCATACCAACCTCTGCCAGTTGAGCTAACACAGTAACTGATTAGCAATAGTAGGGTCTCATCCTTTCTGTGGACCAGTGCTAAATGGGGACTGGACACTCAGCCAGTGGGTTTCCCAGATATTTGTTGACAGCTGAGGAAAGCAATCTTGGGTTCCATTCCTGACTCTGGAGGAGACTGTTCTCTAATGGTCACAGACTCCTTTCCATCCCTTCTGTGTCCCAGTTCCATCTCTTCCCTGCTCCTAATCCCACTCCCATCTTCCTTACTTAGCCATTCCCAGTGTGCCCATCACCTCCAATCATTGTCCCAGTCTCCTTGTCCAAACAGTCCCACTTGTCCCACGTATACATGCTCGTTCCTTATCTGATCTCATTCCCCAACTCCACTGATCTTCAGTTCCATTCTCCCTCACCACTCCAACTCCCAGTTTCAATTTCCCTCTCCCCCTTCAGTCCCCGTTTCTGTCCCCCTCTCCTGAGCTACCTGTCCTAATGACACTGAGCTTTTGTTCCCTCTGCATTCAAATCAGGCAACTTCCTCCTGGGGGTGGGGGTAGGGGTGCGTGGTGTGAGTACAGAATTACCCAATGCAGTCCAGAGCTACAATTGCATAGATAGTCCTGCTCAACACTGGGCTGGAGCATACCCAATGTGGACCGAATCATCAGGGGATGTAGCTGCTAAAATCTATTGAAACTGAGCAAACTGTAATTTTTCAAAATGACTTAACTTGAACAAATTTGGGCAGATTTTCATTGGAAAGGCAAATGACACATCCCTGACAAAGGCCACCTGCCAAATTGGGTGCTAGAGATTTTCAAAGAAAAAGTCATCAGAAATGTTTTAAATGTGTGCAAAACAATGTACATTTCCCTAGCTGTGTTCTTGTAAATGGCTGAATCATTTTGGCTGAAGTTTTTCAAAATAATTCAGCCTGAGGCACATTAAAGTTTTGGCAGAGTTGTTTATAACTCTGAAAACAAGGTCTTCTAATGAGAAGGGTCAGGTAACCTTATTAGGCAGAACTACCAGCTCCACCTGAAACAACATGGCTACCTTCTAGCTTGTCTTTTTTTTTTTTTCCCCCCTAACAAAATGACACACAATGAGGTTTCAGTGCATTCTCAGCCCGTGCTGCTTTATTGCTAAAAAAAATTGTATACAGGTGCAGAGTTTCCAAGTTCATTTTTAAACAGTTCCTCTTTACAGTGTCAAAAGAATAAAGTCTTTTCTTCAAATCCCCAAAGATGCATAGATATAAAAGCAAGCTGCCTTTTGGAAAACTTCAGCTATATACAGGGAGAAATTTTCAGTATAACCACATAAAACACACTATGCAATGGAGTAAATGGTTTCCAGTGTTACCACTAAATTCCTTCACTAATCTTTCCTGTGCATGGTCTATTGAGTACAATAAAAATGTGATCATACTATTAGAAGTTCAGTATTCTCTAACCTAGTTTCCAAACTTAAGGACAAAAAAAATTTTTTTAAAGGCATCTACTCTATCCCCTTCCTATGTTGGAGCTGAAGACCACCTTCAACATTTCTCCTCTGCTCTTCCACCATGCTCCTCACAAAGATTATTTAGAAGGAAGTTTTATTTCCTTTTTGTTTAGAAGGGAAATAAGTGTGTGTTTGTAAATACACTAACTGCTTACCCCTCAGGCAACGTCTACACTACAAATACTACAGTGGCACCACTGTAGTGTACATTACAACAATGGAAGAGAGTTTTTTCTGTCACTGTAGTAACTCCAACTTGAATTCTTAACCTAGCTACTGTCACTCTTCTGTCTATCTAGCCATAGGGGGTTTATGTCAGTATAGCTGCAACATTCAGGGGTGTTGATTTTTCACACCCTGAGTGTCGTTACTATGTTGACCTGAAATTTAAGTGCAGACCAGGCCTTATTTGGGCGGGGGGGGAGAAGAGTACTAATGCAGGATTTTAAACTGAAGAGTAGTCCTGAAGGATGTCCAGTAGGGTTAAACATGTTTTAACCATTCCTTTTTGCCTACAGAAGTTGGCCCAAAGGAAAAATTTCAACCATATTCTGATACTATAAAATACAGTCATCACAGATTAAACCTTAATATTCCCTTTTGCATTTGGCAACTACTGTATATCTAAAGAAAGAACAATGAGGAAAAAAAATATATGGCCCCCACACCAAGCCTGCAGTGTGGGTGTGCTTGTATTACACTGGCTAAGAATGTAGACAGGTGTTAACTTGACTCATAAACCCTTCCTCTTGCCCCATTTTGTTTCTTCAAAGAAACAGGAGGGAATTTCTGACAGAGGGATTTTCACATAAACTAGGTCCTCCTGCAAAGTTAGATGTAGCCATAATAAGATAGAAGTAAGGAATCTCAGAAACTACTTGTCTCAGTCTGAGAGCTTCTATGAGTTTACATGCTTCAGTCTAGGAAAAGCAGCATTAGTTCTTGAGCTCTGCTACAGATACCATAACATTTTTTTTTTGTACATTCTCAGCAGAAATTTTCCCCAAACACCCAGAAAATGGCTCGAGAAATATTCTTTACAGAAAACATAGTAAAAGTTTGCAAACAAATAGATTTCTATTAGTTCTCTCATGTCAATCACTCTTTTTAATCAGTGAAATTAAGAACAAAACATATTGTCACCTATGTTGCTAGAGGTCAAGACACCCATTTAGCAAATCTCATTTTATAACTTTTTAAAAAATTTTAGTCACAGAGCTTAACAAAATAAACACACAAGTTTGTCAAAAATTTCAGGTTCATTCTTACAGGGTGCCATAACTGCTGGTTCATACCAGTATGCTTCAGTACAGCGGCCTATGTGGCTAAAGAAAGAGTTACCTGAAAATACTATTAAAAAGCTATTCAACACCTGAAATATGTGGACTGTGCTTATTGATTTCAACCCCCTCCAAAGAATTTACCTCACTAGGTCAAGACCTCTTTCACCTATTGTCAGGCAAATCCTACACTCAGTTTACTATGAGTCAGTTTTTATGTTATCCAACTTGGATTTCACCTGTTGCCCTCCCCACACCCTGGGAAACTCTGCACCTTTCTGTTTGCTACAATTGCAGCAGCTGAGAAACCTCATCTCGCCACTAAACATACTTAGTTCATGCCCTGTTTTTTACATGCTCAGGGCACTAATGTGAACCAGGCAAGAGGTTAAAAAGGCGAGTTCTGATCCTCGTTCCTGATATGCAGTTTTGGTGCCATGCTTCTGTCCCTATCTGTATAATCTGCCCCTTTCTCTACAGAGGCAGTGCATTCTCTAAAAACAACATTTGAGAATCAAAGCAGTAAGTTCAAGCTATTGGTATATTAGTTCCTATTGCTTCATTATGAATAAATGCATATCTGAATTTACTGGTAATAACTATATAACACTAGACATTTTGAATCATGCATAATTAGAATACTAGCTCTATAAGACTTGATTTGTGGGCCTGTGCCACTCTTCCTCATTTTGTCCATGCAGTTCTTTGTGCCTAGGGCTTCACAAATGAACATTCTCTTAGTTGCCCTGCAAACACACATTCAGTTTGAGAGAAAACAGAATTTACACAGGACATGTTAGAACATCTGACAGTAAAGATAAAAGGTAAGCCTTAGAGAATTTTGGGTATACTGTGACTGCTTGGTACGTAGGTTTAGTGCCAGACATATCCTTTATTTATGCTGTGTATGTATACACATTATTCTGAAGTCAAACTTCAGGAAAACGTGTGTGTGGGGGTGTCCATAGGTAGCATTCTGCACTGCTATGTGAGACACCCAGGTACCACTGTTGGCCCTTGGTGCCTTAGCCTGGCCATACTGTGGAGGCAACATGCTGAACCTTTGGGAGGAAAGGCTACACCTTGAACTGCCCAACATCTAGCCCTCTGGCTCAAGTAAAAAGCTGTACGAATGGGCTTGGGAGGAAATCTCAGCTAGACTCCATTCACAGCTGAAAGGATGGTCACTGCAATGCGGGGAAAAAAGGGGTCTCTAAGAGCACTGACAAACTTCCCCAGAAAAGGTTCTGTTCTCTTCCATAAAACCCTGAAAATAACCTTAACAGCAGAGCTGGTAGTGAAGTCCTGTTTAAAATATCGTTGTCCTGAAGCTTGCCACAGCTCTCTATTCCCAAAAACTTGCCACATGGATTTCTTAGTGCTGCTAAGGTCCTTAACAGCCAGCTGTATCGAGCAGGAGCTGCAATTCACAGCATAGGTACTGGCTAGAACTTCTCCAGCAGCACCAATGAGCAAGAAAGCAGACCACAGGTTTCTGCACAGTCCACACTTCTGATCTAGACTTAGCACTGCTTAGACCTAGTATTAGCATGGCATTACTTGACAACCATCACATTATCTGAACTTTCTGCTTTGTTTTGCAAGCAAGGAAATCAAGGGCTTGGGGGGGGGGGGGGGGGAACCATACCACAGCTCAGTGGCCTTAGGGCAGCAGGATCTCTGACATTGCTGCTGTGAGCAGTCTTTGGAAATTTAGTCACCCCTGGAGGATAGTACACCAGAAAGTCTGCGTTGGCAGCAACAAGCCGATAGCCTTCACGTTTTCATTGTAACTGTGTAACACAGTCTTGCAAAACTCTACTCAGCTAGGAAAAGTACATATTCTGGAAATATGAGCAAGACAGTGTTTTCATTATTATGGTAAAAGACTGGCGATTAGACTTTCGTAATTGTATAAGGCTGGTCTAATACCATCTAGTATGTCTAAGGGTATGTCTACACTACAGGATTAATCCGAATTTAGATAATTCGAATTTGGGAAACAGGTTGTATAAATTCGATTGTGCGCGGCCACACTAAGCACCTTAATTCGGTTTTAAACCACATTAATTCGGTGGTGTGCGGCCACACTACCCCATTAACTTAAACACAGTAATTCGGTGGTGTGCGTCCACACTAACCCTAATTCGAATTAACAAAATCGATTTAGGCTCTACTCCGTTCGTCGAGGTGGAGTACAGAAATCGATTTAAAGGGCCCTTTAATTCGAATTAACTGGCTCTGTAGTGTGGACGGGTGAAGGGTTAATTCGGATTAAGGCAGCTAAATCCGAATTAAAGTCCTAGTGTAGACCAGGCCTAGGACATGATCAAGTTAAGGTCTTCTCTTGGTATGTTTCCTCTTTTAATAATAATTTAATGGCTGGAATTTATTTCAAATCACCATCTTTTAGATCACAGGTTTTCATGTCCAAGACTACTATTGGATATGCCCTACTTGCTAACACTTAACTACTTATCCATACATCCATCTTGGTTACATTATATTAGGGGTGCCCACATTTTGCCTCAACAGAGGGTCACGTTATCAACTTGCCAGGGGACAAATGGCCCCACCGAGTTTACTAAATAATGAAGCAAAGTTCAGCCACTCTCAGACACTACTGATGGTAGCATGCAATATCCCATCCTGATCAAAGAGACTAAGCCACCACATGGATCAATACACACTTTGGTTTAATAATTCAATTCAGGACAGAACATGGCATGCTGAGCTGTATATTCTCTGCAGGCTACACTTCTGTACTGAAGACAAGGTCAGCTGTGGGTTATATTTTAAAACTCCATGGGCTCTTTTGAGTGCCCCTCCAATAGTTGCCAGGGACAAATACCACAGCAGCAGATCAATTCTCCTCTGCCTTACCAGAGAATCCACTGCAATTGGCTTTGCAAAACTCAAAGGGTGAACAGAAAACAGTTTTAATCTTAAATGGAAGCATATTGCCAGTTTGTACTTAAAATTTTAAAAGAGGAAGTAGGATAGTCTTTTGAAATAAATAAATCCTGCAATTCTGTCCCTGCAGAAGAAACATTTGGGTTGTCAACATTTTGCAATACTTTCTTTTCAGGACCTGTCACAGCTCTACTTAGTTTCTTTTTACAAAAAACAAAAACTCCTCTCTCCAATAAAAGCTTGAATAAAAGCTTTCCAACTGTGGGAAACGGGTCTTCTTCATATCTCAGCACTTTCCTCTCAGAGGCACTGCACATGCTACACTACAAAAACAACAGGGAAACCAGTCACTCATACACAACTGCCCACTCTTCCCCTACATGCACCAATTCTGACACATGACCTATAGTTATCCAGGTTTTATACCAGGCTCATCACCATGGTATTCAAGCGCCATATTCCCTCAAAAGGGGGGAACAGTAAAAGGAATTCTTCCATCTTCTTAAAAAGAGACACTGTTCTCTTCATGCAACTCCCTGCAGCACAGACCACAAACTTATTTGGTTATTACCACTTATTCTACTGTACAATCTTGCTAATGCAAGTTAGTTACTATTACATGCAAAACAGTTATTGCTACTAAAATTCTAGTTTTATTAAATCTTTTTATGGCTTTGTTTGCATCAGGGATATTTCCCCCTACATACTGTGCTATTTTGCATTCCAGTTTCAGAGGTATTTTTTATCAATTGATTCCCCCAAGCACTAAACTACTTGATTCAATGGTATAGCTACTTTTGTTCAGAACTGAACTAGCTTTGAGCACAGTTCCCCAGAGCTCTACTGTAAACAGCCCACCTGCCCAATATACATGGAGAGACGGAATATGCAGAGACTCTGTTTTTTATTACATAATTAACTCTGCAAGAATCACTGGTTTTGTATCTCAATACATTTTGCCCATTTAATTAATCTAGATCAACTCAGAAACCCAAGCTACCCATTTTTCCCAGGTGGCCATTTACAGGCAGGTCTCAAGAAAAGATGCAGTATCCTCTCTTAGCTGACAGCAGCCTGTTATTTTTAAAACAGAGGTGGGTGAAAAACAATAGTGACAGAAATTAAAAAGCTATTCCAGGAAATCAGATAGATATGATACACAGATTGTTGCAAACCTGGGTTGGGAGTCATTTCCATCTCTTGCTTCAGTAGCCTAAACTGCCTGTTTGAGAAAGTGATAAGTAAAGTTAAGATTTTGTCACAGTTATTTTTAGTAAAAGTCAGTGATAGGTCACGGGCAATAAAAAAAATTCAGGGAAGCCCATGATCTGTTTCTGACTTTTACTAAAATAATGGGGATGGGGGAACTGACCAGGAGACGACTGAAGCCCAAGCCCTGCAGTTGGAGGAGGGGGGAGCTCCAGCACCCACTGTGGTTGACAGCTCCAAGGCCCCTGCAGCTGCTGATGGCTCCAGTGCCAGTGACTGAGAGCTCTGGGGCCCCCACCGTCCACAGCGGCTGACAGCTACAGGTCCCCTCTGCTCTCAATGGCTCAGAGCTCCAAGGCCAGTGGCTCAGAGATGCGGGACCCCCACTGCCTGCAGTGGCTGCCTGCAGTGGCTGACGGCAGTGGGGCCCCTGCACCCGCAGCGGCTCAGAGCCCCCGCCAGCTGACAGCTCTGGCCCCACCACCCCAGGCACAGGGCTGAAGCTGAAGGGAAAATGTCACAGAGGTCTCTGAAAGTCATGGAATCTATGACTTCCACGACAAAATCTTATCCTTAGTGATAAACCATTTGGATTTCACCTAGCTCAGCTTTCCATTCTCAGAAAGTAGAGGGAGAGGCATTGTAGAGAGCGAGAGAGAGAGAGAGAGAGAGAAAGAAAAAATTGCCACGCAGTTAAAAAAGAAATCAGATAGCTGGGAAAAGTATTGGAAGGGTCAATCTATAATTTAGGATTCTAAGTGTACAAAATTGACAAAACTTGTAGACAGCAATTTGAATGTAATAATTTAACTAGTCTTACTAATTAAGATTAACATTAGTATCATATTTTTTAAACAGTTATTTCTGCAAAATGTTACTCTGCTCAATAGTTAACAGAGCTCATTAATTAAGCCATATGAGAAGGCAGCAGAATTGCCTATAAAACACGTACAGTGGCTCTTCAGCTTCTGTATGATGGATGGGATGGGTAGTAATGAAGCGGTCTACATGAAGATAGAATCTGCAAGAACAGTTTAGGGTGTTTCATTAAGACTAAAAGGAAACAAATGCCACTGTCAATTTGGTGCGTGTCCTGGATTTGTCTTGCAGTTCACCTTATATGGACAAAGAGATGATTAGTCTGGATGCTCACAGTCTACTGTTTAGCCTGGATAGACTTTACCAAAAACAATACAAAAAAAGTCAGCTATTATTCCACACAGCCCATCAATTTAATAAATTCTGGTTCCAAAGATAACCTTGTCACTACGACTGCCTAAGAAGGATACTGCTTCTTTAGACCACGTTCATAACATCTGTTACTGTCTGCTTTCTACTGTTAGTTACATTATTGTTTATTGTCATTAATAATTTGCCACTCTGAAATTGTAAAAATACTACTAGGCTCATGCACTGATCCTAACATGGCACTACAGTTTGCTACGAAGCACTAATGCTTATGGAACTATACACATCTCAAAATGGAAGACATTGGTGATTTTGTTGTTTTCAAACAACTTGTAACATCATTTTGTCCACAAGTATTAAAATATATGTATATATATCTATTGCACATGCCCCTTATTTATTTGTTTAATCTTTCATACGGGAAGATTTCCAACCAACATGGAGAAACAGAAGCGGAGCAAAGAGTAAAGTCTAAAGGCTGAGGCAGTATTGCCTGGCACAGCAGTTTCATAAAGAAGCTGGCAGGAAGCATACTGCAGTGGGGTCTTTTGGGCATGCACAACTGCATTCTGTGACAGCCACAGAACATTAGCCCTATTATAATTTTATCTTAAAATTTAATCAAGTGTTTACATGTTAGGGGGCAGGCAGGGAAAGTCAACATTTGTTTCCATTTCTCGTTATCAGGCAGAGCTTGGAGACAATTATTCCTATCATGTGGCAAAGTGGGCTAAAGTGTATCCACCTTCTCCAGAGTCCATTCTCTGCCTTTTACAATATATGGAAAACAATATCAAATTTTCTATCAAGCTGTGCTAGAAACAGCTGCAAGTGGTTAAGTCAGAAGGAGGACAAATAGGAGTCAGGAAGGTGAAAAGAAGAATCACCAGGCTTAAGAAGACACATTTGCCATAATGGATGCCTTCTAATCACATTTAAACCTGTGACATTGACAGCAGATATTTTCCTCACTAACGGTCTGAGCCTGCCTCTACTTAAATAAATTCAAAAATCACATTGACTTCAGTAAGAGGCCCTAAAAGGGAACGTATTTTTCCAGTTGCCTTTAACACTCAAAAATCCAAATTCTGTTTGGCAAGGGACTGCACTGTATTGAAAGGAAACCAGCCCAACTGCCTACCCATGACAAATATAATCATTTCTCCAAGTGAACAGATAAACACAGCTGACTGTGCTGTATTGGTGCTTTTTATATTCTGATGCCATTACATCTTGTGTTATTTTCAGCATGAAATGTACAGCTCAACATTCCCTACCCAATGAGACTGATTTTCACTCCAAGAGAGCACAAAACAGGAAAAGATGTAATTAAATCTTATTGTCACATCACAAGTTCACTGTGGCTCTACACAACTTTATTCCCAGGAGGGAAGAGCAGGACCAAAGCCGGTGCATGGGTCTGTTCAACTCCAGAATTTGTTCTCCTTCAACTTCCACTACGATAGATTACACAGATAAGAAAAAGTTTCTTTAGAGATTCTCTCTTCCCCATCCTTTTATAACCCCTTCCCTTCTCTACCAGTCTTAAAATGTTGCTCTCGCTACTTGTCACCAGGAGTTAAGTAGAATTTCAGCCTTTTTTTTTTTTTTTTTTAAAGCCATTTTTAGGCTGCCTGGCTCTCTCCAGTGGTTTTCTAAAAGAAAACAAAAAATAATTTAAATAGAGCCTATACCCCTTTTTTGATCCAGATTTGAAATTGTATTATTTTAAATCAGCAAATCACATTTGCTAAATTCACATTAACACAAGCTTGGAATAAGGTGCACTATGAAGAGGTCCAGGTTCAAGTGAAAAAACACAAACCAATTATGGCCTTTCCACCAAGAAACCTCATTGACCATACAGACTACCACTGCAGGGAGCAACTAAACAACATAAAGCTTATATCTAAAATGGAAGGAAAACATCCCGTATAAGTCACAGGTGATGGAGACAAAGAATCTGGTGTAAACACGTGAGAACCATGATCTCCTCCTTAGTTTGGGATGGAGATACAGGAGGAGCCAGAAAAAGAGCACACTTCCTTCAACATTTCTGCTCTCTCTGAACTTCTCTATCAGACCTCCCATCTACACCCTGGAAGATTACTCATCCCAGTTCTCCAGTAGCCAAAGGAGAGTTAAAAACCAACTCCATCAGCAGTATGAAGAAGTTATAAACTGCACTCAGGACGCTGAGGGGATGAGTTGGAGCATTATACTTGTAGCCTCTCCCATCCCACCAGAGGCCAGTTCCTTTATTAAAAAGAAGTTCTGTCCCATCTCTTGGATCACAGAGTTTTTTTGTTCCTTTTGCTGCTAAAGCTGCTGGAGGTACAATGTAAACCCAACACTATAGGATCAACTTTAGCACTAGGAGGTTCTCAAAGATTCACCTTCTTAGGGAAGGGGTTTGCTACAAAAAGAGACAGTGCAGAGCAACTTCTTTTCCTGGTGAAAGCTCTTCACATTCACTGGTTATGTGGATTTACACATGCAAATGCTTTTGATCACAGAATGTGATGATTCATTCATCCATGATGGACAAAGTAATTCTGTATTTGTTTCTGTGCATTAGCTGCTTCACGAGGTGACATTGAGACATTTATCTACAAAGTCAGTTCTTTGTTCTGGATTAGGACATCCTCGTTATGGGATTTTCCAGGATTGTGGTTTTTTTTTTTTAAAGTTTGTTCCTCGTTTCAGGGTGGAAATGTATTCTTGCTGCAACCTTTCACACTTGTTGAAATAGCATGGCACAGCACCACATGCAGATGCATTATCCATTTACTTGGACACAGTGGGAGAAGATGTTACCCTCCTAAGATACAGAAAGGAGATACCATTCAAGAAGACTGGTTTCTGTGTGAGTATGCTTGTAAAAATCTTCTCTAGGGTGCAAAAACAGAGCTCAAAAACTCAGAAGACATCACTTCAGGGACATATCAAACATTGATTTCAGTTGCTCGCTTGTAAGGGTTGGTAAAATGCTTGCTGTGTGCTCCTATGGGGGAAGCCAGCTGGTGCAGGCTCCATACTTCAAATGTTGGTTTAAGAAGTTGAAACATAAAGAGAAGAATATTTCCTCATTACACGCCATGGAGATAAGGAAAAGACTTTTCTTCACCAGTAGTGGAGCATCCACCATTCACTGTCTATGATCAGTTTCTAAGCAAAAGTAACAGAATAACTTCTTCTGGGATGCCAGGAACAGGCCTGAAAACACAAAAGGAAAAACAGAAGGAATAACAGAGAACAGAATGAAATTAACTCAAAATTAAAATGCTCAAAAGTTCACTTCTTCAAAATCTGATTTCAATTTATACAAGATCAGGACGTTGCACAAACGGCAATGATAGCTAGACTTGAAGTTCTTAAGAGTTCTAACTTTAGAAGTCTCTAGGCTGGCTAAGTAAACACTACAGATACACCTCTACCCTGATATAACGCGACCCGATATAACACGAATTTGGATACAACATGGTAACGCAGTGCTCCAGGGGGGCGGGCCTGCGCACTCCGGTGGATCAAAGCAAGTTCGATATAACGCGGTTTCACCTATAATGCGGTAAGATTTTTTGGCTCCCGAGGACAGCGTTATATTGGGGTAGAGGTGTATACTGAACTAAAAACTTACTTGCTCACACAGAAGCAGTGTGTCCAGCAACAAATATCACACTGTTGGGAATGTGGTAGGTAGCTATGTCGTTTCTTAATTGTGACACAGAAATATACTGTAGCAAGGGAAGTGTGGTGCCGGGAAAAGAATACATATATTGCACCTTGATTGTGTATTTGGCCACAATTTCAAAACGAACAGGTACCATAAACCAGGAGCTAATTAACCACAATCTACAAGTCTATGAATACCACAAGTGAAGAAAGGTGTTCATAGTGGCTGTAAGATCACACAAGTTAGGTACTTTTCCTGCTCCCACTTGCTTTTCTTCATTCACTCAAGAGTGAGAATCCCAGTGTGACTACACCTATGCTCCTGCACCAGTAAGAACTTCCTTGACATCACTGATCATAGTGGCAGTTTGAAATGAAGTTTTTGTTTTAAACTTATGATGCCAGTGTTGCTGGCAAGATGAAATGGTGTAGGGTCACAACCATGTTGCTGCCAAGAGATCATTTTTCTCTTCTATAGCAGGAAGCCCATCAATCACCCTCTCTATGCTGCGATGTGGGAAAAGGGGAAGATTTCATATACACACCAGTTTTTATTCTTCTTCCATTATCCTCTCCCCCCCTTTATCTGGTTTTTCCTGGCCTATGTCTCCCTCCCTGCTCTATATCACCTTCATTCCTTGCTTGGCAGGTAGCTGAAATTAATCTTCTAGTTAACATTTTAGGGTCCCATATTGAAAGAGTGGATGGATATTAGGTGGATAAGAAAAACACAACTATTGTACACATCTCTCTAACTTTCTCACCAAGGAGCTCAAAGCACTTTACAACTATTAATGAATTTCACATCATCATACCCATATAAGTAGGAAGGTCTTATTATTCTCATTATACAGATGGGGTAACTGTGGCAGAGAGGATGAGTGACTTGCTTAATGTCACACCAGAAGTCGGTGGTGACCTGGAAACAGAATCCAGTGTTTCCTGACCCCCTGTTCTATGCCTTAACCGCAAAAACATCTTTCCTCATTGCAAGAGACAAAAATGAAATCAAAGCCCTGGAATTTGTTAGTCAAAATGTCAAATACTAAACATCAGCATAAAAGAGAATGCAAATAGCATTTATTCTTGCTGGAATAAATCATTAAATCAGGCTCAGTTATCAGGAGCAACCCAAGCAGACACTGTGGTAACAGTCCAGTACCCCATAGCATCCCAAGGAAAGCCAAATCCCCCTGGGACTGACTTAAAAAAAAAAATAATCAGAAACCAAAAAGAAACAAACAGATAGTTTATACTTACCCTTAAACCTCATGGCCACACATGCCATCATTTTCCACCAAGAGCCCTTCCTTTTCAGTTTGCTGATTGGCACTCAAAATGGAATACAAGTGAACCTGACTGGCACAACAAGGTGGATAATAAATAAATAAATAAAACAAAAGAGCAAAGCAAGAACAAAATTTCTGTCATCCTGACATTTTGCAGGGTACAAACACCACTAGGAAAAGAGCAACAGTGGTATCTTTCAGGGATTAGTTAAGCAAGAATCATGATGTTACTCCATAAGTTATTATACAGATTAATTAGTCTTTCCTTCCCCCGATAGGAAAAAAGCCTACTGAGCCACCCTAGAAATAGCTCATACATCCCAACAAAGACCTCATTCTAAATAGTAGCAAAATGCCATTGGTTTTAAAGTTTAGTTTTCAATGGATTAAATGGGAGCAAATCAACTTTCCCCTTCACTTCTGGGGAGAAGAGCACCTACCCAAGACACTTCCAAAACGTTTTTGTTCAGAAACCATTCTGTCCCGAGGTAAGAATATGCATGTTATTCAACAGATCAGTTGGTGAAATCTTTCATGTTAGTCAGTTTGTGCAACACTTATTCCTGGGGGAATTCTGCGCAAGCACATATTTAATGAGCCCCGCAGATTTCTAATTTTTCACACAGAAAAAAGCTGCTGCCAAAATGTTTCTGCAGTTTTGCCTTTTGCCCACCAGAGGGCGCTGTGGCGATAGAACAAAGTTGCAGCTCCCTGCAGGGAGGGAAGAGACAACTGCCTTCGCAGCCCGTGTCAGGCCAGGTCAGGAGATGGGCTGTGGGGTGCTGGGTGGGTGAAGGGGGTCAGACAGGGGCTCGTAAGGGCTAGTGGGGGAGGACAGACTGGGGCAGGGGCTGAATGGGAGTGGAGGCACAGGGCCACTGGGGGAGGGAGGTGCAGAGACACATGGGGATGGGGGGGGGGGCAGAGCTACACAAGGACAGGGGAACGGCTGGGTGAGGGAACAGAGACATAGGGACGGGGCAGATGTGCCTGACTGAATGGGAGAGGCTAGGGGTCAGCCGGGATCTGCAAGGGGAAGCTCCCTAACAATCCTTCCCTGCCCCTCCACCCCCCCAAAAAAACAAAACTGTTCCATACTTTTCCACCCATACCCAACAGCTCTCCAAGTTCACACCTAGGCTCTTTCCCAGCAATTTACTTCCCTCTCCCTCAGCTCCTCCATTACCCCTGACTCCCCCAAGCCTTTGCTCTGCTTCTGAGGGGTGTGGGAAATACGGTTCTGTATTGTTGTTTAAATGAATTATTACTCAGAGTTATGTATTAATATGCCTAATAAGGAATCTATTTGTCAAAAAACATTTCCTGAATCTTTTTTGTTGTCTGTATTGTTACAGACATATTTGCTGATAGGTATTTTGAAATAAATGATCAAAAATAATTGAAACTTGGTGTGATTATATCGTGTTATTTTGACAAATAAAATATGCAGACTTTTGCAGAATTTTAAAATATTGTGCGCAGAATTTTTAATTTTTTGGCACAGAATTCCACAAGGAGTAAACACTGTACTCCTCAGCCTCCTAAAATTTACATACTCATGTAAATCCATGCACAGAAGAGCTCACCTGGAGAACTAGGTATACAATACATTACTGCCCACACTGCTTTTAATTGGATTTGTTCTGTAAGATTTTTTTTTTTTTATGGTGATAATTGCTCAACACACTGGGACTGAGATTTTCCTACAGACGTATGTCCAACTCCATTTCCTTAGAAACTGAGGTGAATGGAATTATTGCAGATTGATAAAACAAATACATCTTTAATGCCTGTCTAAAGAGTTGTAGGGGGAAGGAATAATATCAGGCCTCAAGAATGTGATGCTGACAACCCAACTGGTAGAATGATGGATCACCTGTAAGCAGGGTTGCTTCATTACACTGAGCTTACACAATTAAAAAACACTCCCAACAGACACACGAAAGCATTCTGATCCTTTTTATTCTCCTCCTCCTGTAGTGCGGAACATTTTCACAGGCAGAGAAGAGCCAGAACCTTTAGCCAAGATACAATCCACTGTGATCTATTGTGATTTCTAGCTCTATTTTCTCAAGTTAGTCCTTACATTTTCACATTGTAAAGGTCAGAATTTGACAATCTCAAATCAAACTACAATAACTAAATACACAATAGATAATTTTCAGAGCATGTGAACACAACATTAAGTCCTTCATCGAAGGATTCATTTGATAAAGAATAGTGATCCCGAGTTCTCAGAAGCCTATGCATCATGACCAAAGGAAAGAGGAGACAATTTCCAAGAGATGTTAGAATGAGCAAAGTAAGACCCGAGACTACAAGTGAGTGAACTACATATTAAAATAAGTCACATTTTAAATATTTCATCTGCTGCTGCCTTTTCATAACTACATCATGCAAATGAGTGCCTCAACTAATAATGTACCTCAATTTGCTAGTGGCAAAATTTTCAGACATATTCACTAACTTCATATTTAATTTTTAGGGTGCTCAGCTTGACATCCTTTCTACCTGATTTTCAGAGGTGATGTGGAACCATTCATCAAACTAACATCAATGGAAACTGCAGGTGCTCTGAACTTTTGAAAATCAGGCACAAGTGAATGAAGTTTATTTAAAATTAGTGAACACTTCTTTAAAAAGTTGCTACTTACAAAAAGAGTATTGTTTGGTCATAAGATTAGTAATTTACAGATATGTTGCATAGGATTTTATTTTAGTTGAAAACTGTCAGTAAACATCCATTTTAGCTGACACTGAAATCAATGGAAAAAACAAGCCCTCTGCACCCCTGGTGCAGATGAATCCCTGTGCTGCCTCAGGGCCTGTGACACCTGATCCTTTCCAGGCATAAGGTGTGGGGGGAGGCTGCGGACCTGGCGGGGCAGAGCAGAGACCCCTGGCTAGGACTACAAGAAGAAGGACTCACCTAGCTGAGGGTGAGGTCACAAGGTGCTGAATGGCTCCTGCAGCAGTGGAGGGAGCCCTCTGCCCCGCTGCTACAGACCCACTCTCTCACTCACCATCAGGGAATGCCAGGGGTCTCTGCTCTGCCCTGACCAGACCACAGCCTTCCCCACAATTTGCACCTGCAGGGATTGGCAGCTCCCCTGTGGCAGAAGTGTGGCCATGACATGAAAGGTGCAGACGGCTCCCTACGTGGCCGCAGGGATGTGGTGTCCAATCCCTGCAGGCACAAGGTGCGGGACAGGCTGTGGTCATCCTGGCCTAGTGGATCAGAAACCACCCAGCCAGGGCTGCAAGGAGAAGGATGAGCTTCCAGCTGCAGAGGAGACCATCCTGCTGCTGAACAGTTCCAGCCCAGGATGGCTCCCACACATTGGCCAGTGAGGGAGGGAGGGAGTGGGTGGGTGGGGCCAGTGACACCCAATCCCTGCAGGCACAAAGTGCAGGGAAGGCTTTGGGTCCTGGCCCAGCGGCACAGAGATCTCCAGCCAGGACTGCAAGGAGGAGGAGGAGAAGAAGGAATTGTCCCCAATGACAGAAGAGCCCACCCCACTGCTGAACGTCTCCATCCCCGGGGCAGGAGCCATTTCAGCAACAGGGTGATCTCAACCATGGCTAGGGACTCATGGTCCTCCACAGGGGGGGTTCTGCTCCGCCCAGCCAGGATGCCAGCCTCCCCCACACCTTCTGCCAAAGGGATTGGGTGTCACCAGCCCCACAGCCATGCACAGACCCCTCTGCAGCTGCATTGTCATGACCGCACTCCCTCACTCACGTGCCAGGAAGGTGGGAGCCATCTCTGGTCAGGACTGTTCAGCAACGGGGTGACCTTCCTCACAGCAGGGGGGGGAGCCTGGCTCGTCCTCCTTGCTGCTCCGAACTGGGAGTCTCTGCTCCACAGGCCAGGACCACAGCCTCCCCCGCACCTTGCACCCTAGTGTCTTGGACCCCTCAGCCACTCAGGGAGGCTCCTGTAACCCCAGCCTTACCCGCCACAACTGTAAAAATAAAAATACTTAACATGGGGGGGGGGGAGGTTAAATTGATAAAAACTGTCAAAATTAGAAAAAAAGATGTGCTTAGTTTACAAGACAATCAGATTTTCCAGCTGCCAGCACTGAAAACTTAAGGTGGTTTCTAACATACCACAATTTGCATGCAAGTTCTCTCACTCTCTCTTCCATACAGCATCATTAAAAATTAAAGTTAGCCAGCACATATGGAAGCATGAGGCAGAATAAGATACAGCTCACCTTTAAACTTAAAGACTTATTTTGTTGCCAGTAAACAAAGCAGTTACAACTTGAAAGCTCTGTATGGAACACATATAATAGTAAGGTGTCCTTTTTATAATTACTTTTCTGTTAATTATGGAGGGGTCAGTAGCAACTCCAAAGTTAAGATTAAGTAGCAATCACAACACAAAGCAGAACTAAAATTCCTCTGTTTTATACTTTTCATGAGTGAATATAGTCTATAAATTTGGAACAATAACTCACAAGACAACTGAATTGTCTATGTAAGTTTTGCAGTAAAAACATTTACTAACTGTTGCTATGGAAATATTTTTGAAGTGTTCTCTTTATGGAATGTCAATCTGTTTCCCCATATATTTCTTTGGTTCCCTCTAGCTAAACCACCCTACTCCCCCACCAATTCTAAACGTCACACTCACACAGGTAGCATCTTGGACATAAGCCACTGTTGAAATTTCAAAATTAAAACACACATGAAGAGTTAGAGCTTATTTACATGGGAAAATTTACCAGCATAATTATACTGGTATAACTCTTCATATGGACACTCTTATTAAGGTGAAACAGTGCACTTTTCCAGTTAATTTATGTTACTTTGGAAATGGTATAAGCTAAACTGGAAAAAGGTACTCATACTAGAACAAGACTGTCCACACAAGCAGTTATACCAGTATACAGTGGTATAATTATGTCAGTGAATTTCCCTGTGTAGACAAGCTCTTAGTCTCCTAATTCAAGACAATTTAATTGAGTTTTGTCCAGATTAGCCAACAGAACTGTTCAGATCAACCAGGTACTTGTTTTTCCAATACCACCTGCCTGACCAGTTGTGCTTTGCCAAGCAGGGCAGCAAGGGCTGATATCTGTGGAAGAGAATGGGATTGGAATGGATGGGGGTGTGGGAAAAGAAGTAACATCGGTTTGTGAGTGCACACAAAGGCATAGTGATTGAAGGTCTTGTGTGATGGATGTAGGCAAGGAAGTGTGGAGAATGCAAAAATCAAGATTACAGATTACAAGAGACTGCTAACTACGGATTTCCTGTTTTTCATGGTTGCACTGGTGGCATGGTCACTTGAGCAAGTTAAACCAGAGATGGCATGGTATTTATGAGAGGTGGTTTTTACCACCATGGGAAAAAGCAGTTAGTCTCAGTTTAAGGCATTTTCTATTTCTATTTTCTGTTTCATCAATGCACACCTCATTTCAATTAGTTTTAGTTACATAAGGCAGTAGATTTGTAATTAATTTAGGGTAATACAAATAAAGTAAAACTGCAGTGGGCATAATACAAATATATGTAATTATAATACTAAATATCAGAATGTCTGTATACAAATAAATCTGTTAGTCTTTAAGGTGCCACCAGACTCCTTGTTGTTTTTGTAGATACAGACTAACACGGCTACCCCCTGATACTTGTATACAATTTAGTTTGGTATTTTCTCAAGGAAGTTATACATGTATATCACATATTTCAGTTTTCAATATTAGATAAACAAAAGTAAAAAACATTTGATTATATGAAAATGACAATAATGCAGGGTTGCACGCTTGAAGCATTAAGCGATCAGAAGCACACAAAGTTGCAGACTACCAGTCTAGATCCATTTGGCCAAGCACCATTCTGTAGAAGAAGACTAACTTTGACGTAGTGGACAGACCAAGCCTATTCCTCCGTTTTTAATGGATGTATCCATAGTTTCATTCTGTTTGCGCTGAACTTGCTGGACACCAGTACAATTATTTTTCCAATTCAAACCAAGTTTAAGACAGTATTTACCAGCACCCTGTCCTAAACTAGTTTTTCCAGGAAATTGCCAATGGGAGTTTAACTGCTTTTTAACCATGTTTTTGATTTAAGGGAATATACATGAGAGCTACACTACCTGCTAGGCTCTAATGGTTTCATAAGCAATGGTCCCCAGAGTTAATTTTTCCTTCAGATTCTCCTTTTCTATCACAAGTATTGATTTAAAATGCAGTTTTGGTCAGAAAACTGAGCAACTAAAAATGGCAGCTTCTTGATTGATCTGCTTTTTGTATTGCTTCTAGTATTCTTCTGTATTCTTTGATAAAAAGATTTTGCTTGTGTTCTCTGGCAGCATAAGTTGGATTCCATTCTGCCTTGTGCATCAGCCACAAAAATGTCAACAAACTTCCAACTGCAGATTTATTTATTTTTACTGGCAATTAGGTAAGAAGGAGTATCTTGATTTTCACATCAGTGCGGAATGGAAACAGATATGGAATCACATAGTAAGGGGAAAGTTCCTGTAAAAAACACCATCTGAACTAGGATTCCATGTTTTCGCTGAAGAAGTTAATGGCATCTCAAGCACTTGAAGCCTGGCCACAAAATGCTCCAATAGGAGCTTACAATCAGTCCAGAAATGAATGTCCTTCACTCTCCTGCCACTGTATTCTAGAGAGAAGTTTTAAAAAGAAGCCAGAACACCATTCTATGCAATAATGGGGAAAAATAAAACAGAAGCAAGGTCAGAAAAAAAGTTTTAGAGAACTTCCCTTTCTTTTATTTTTCCTTCTCAAAGACTATGTTGACTTATGAAGGTAGAGGGCTGGACATAGATAATCTCCTGAGCTCCTCAAACAAATCCTCCAGATGGAAAGGAATGTAGAAATTGCTCAACAGCAACTCTTTAGATTCAGGCAGCATTTTTAGCCCCAGCTGGCCAGGGGAGTTTAGAACATAGACAGTCAGGTCCTCGGTCCCCCCAACCCCTCGCCCACGGAAACAAGATTATTAGGTTTTATTTTCTGCAGCTCTTGGGGAGCCAATGCAGCTAAATATAACCATTAATCCATGTTCAATGTACCTACTGCTATCATGGGTTGAATGGAAGTGGTGAGTGCACGCATGTGAAGGAGAAGGGAGTTACTTGGTTTATTGTATCAGAGGGGTAGCCATGTTAGTCTGAATCTGTAAAAAGCAACAGAGGGTCCTGTGGCACCTTTAAGACTAACAGAAGTATTGGGAGCATAAGCTTTCGTGGGTAAGAACCTCACTTCTTCAGATGCAAGTAATGGAAATTTCCAGAGGCAGGTATAAATCAGTATGGAGATAACGAGGTTAGTTCAATCAGGGAGGGTGAGGTGCTCTGCTAGCAGTTGAGGTGTGAACACCAAGGGAGGAGAAACTGCTTCTGTAGTTGGATAGCCATTCACAGTCTTTGCTTAATCCTGATCTGATGGTGTCAAATTTGCAAATGAACTGGAACTCAGCAGTTTCTCTTTGGAGTCTGGCCCTGAAGTTTTTTTGCTGTAAGATGGCTACCTTTACATCTGCTATTGTGTGGCCAGGGAGGTTGAAGTGTTCTCCTACAGGTTTTTGTATATTGCCATTCCTGATATCTGATTTGTGTCCATTTATCCTCTTGCGTAGTGACTGTCCAGTTTGGCCAATGTACATGGCAGAGGGGCATTGCTGGCACATGATGGCATATATAACATTGGTGGACGTGCAGGTGAATGAGCCGGTGACGTTGTAGCTGATCTGGTTAGGTCCTGTGATGGTGTTGCTGGTGTAGATATGTGGGCAGAGTTGGCATCGAGGTTTGTTGCATGGGTTGGTTCCTGAGTTAGAGTTGTTATGGTGCGGTGCGTGGTTGCTGGTGAGAATATGCTTAAGGTTGGCGGGTTGTCTGTGGGCGAGGACTGGCCTGCCTCCCAAGGTCTGTGAAAGTGAGGGATCATTGTCCAGGATGGGTTGTAGATCACTGATGATGCGTTGGAGAGGTTTAAGCTGAGGACTGTAGGTGATGGCCAGTGGAGTTCTGTTGGTTTCTTTTTTGGGCCTGTCTTGTAGCAGGAGGCTTCTGGGTACACGTCTGGCTCTGCTGATTTGTTTCTCTATTTCCTTGTGTGGGTATCGTAGTTTTGAGAATGCTTGGTGAAGATCGTGTAGGTGTTGGTCTCTGTCTGAGGGGTTGGAGCAGATGTGGTTGTACCTCAGCGCTTGGCTGTAGACGATGGATCGTGTGGTGTGTCTGGGATGGAAGCTGGAGGCATGAAGGTAGGCGTAGCGGTCGGTGGGTTTTCGGTATAGGGGGGTGTTAACGTGGCCATCGCTTATTTGTACTGTGGTGTCTAGGAAGTGGACCTCCCGTGTAGACTGGTCCAGGCTGAGGTTGATGGTGGGGTGGAAGCTGTTGAAATCATGGTGGAATTCTTCCAGGGTCTCCTTCCCATGGGTCCAGATGATGAAGATGTCATCAATGTAGCGTAGGTAGAGAAGGGACGTGAGTGGACGAGAGCTGAGGAAGTGTTGTTCCAGGTCAGCCATAAAAATGTTGGCATATTGTGGGGCCACGCGGGTGCCCATAGCGGTGCCACTGGTCTGGAGGTATATATTGTCACCAAATTTGAAATAATTGTGCGTGAGGATAAAGTCACAGCGCTCAGCAACAAGCTGTGCTGTGTCATCATCAGGGATACTGTTCCTGACAGCTTGTATTCCATCTGTGTGTGGGATGTTTGTGTAGAGAGCCTCTACATCCATGGTGGCTAGGATGGTGTTTTCTGGGAGGTCACCAATGTATTGTAGTTTTCTCAGGAAATCAGTGGTGTCACGGAGATAGCTGGGAGTGCTGGTGGCGTAGGGTCTGAGTAGGGAGTCCACATATCCAGACAGTCCTTCAGTGAGAGTGCCAATGCCCGAGATGATGGGGCGTCCAGGATTTCCAGGTTTGTGGATCTTGGGTAGTAGACAGAATAACCCCGGTCGGGGCTCTAAGGGTATGTTGATTTGTTCCTGTGTTAGTGTAAGGAGTGTCCTGAGTAGATGGTGCAGTTTCCTAGTGTATTCCTCAGTGGGATCTGAGGAAAGTGGCCTGTAGAATTTGGTATTGGAGAGTTGTCAAAGACTGTGAATGGCTATTCAACTACAGAAGCAGTTTCTCCTCCCTTGATGTTCACACCTCAACTGCTAGCAGAGCACCTCACCCTCCCTGATTGAACTAATCTCGTTATCTCCATACTGATTTATACCTGCCTCTGGAAATTTCCATTACTTGCATCTGAAGAAGTGAGGTTCTTACCCATGAAAGCTTATGCTCCCAATACTTCTGTTAGTCTTAAAGGTGCCACAGGACCCTCTGTTACTTGGTTTATTATTATTCTGTTAATTCTAGTCAGAAGCATGACCATATTTATTCTGGAATATCCAAGCAACATATCCACTTCTTGCAGAATTGAAGAGAACAGAATCTAAGCTTTAATTTGAAAAAGAATGATTCTCTCAGTTTGTATTAGGAAGATTTTCTTACAAGAAAGCTATGTGAGTGCAGTCTTCCTGAATATGCACACAACCTAAAACAATAGTTAACTCAAACTTAAATACAGTATAATTTAATTATGGACATGGATAACTATTTCACTTCTAGTTATTTTATTAGTAACATGCATCTAATTTCAAACATCCTGCTATGTTTTCCACAGGTGTCCGAAACTCCAAATGTCCTCTACCTACCCAGACTTCCACCTTCCTCCTGACAAGTACAATGTAGTTATGTATTTTCAACATCAAATTCTACAGCAAACTGAAAATTTAATGACAGCATTACCAAATTAAACAACACTAAGAATTCTATACTTATTGTATTAATCATTTACAGATTTAACTAAGTAAAAATTGTGGAAGTTCTTTCTCTGGAGGTTTTCAAAAGGAGGCTGGATAGCCATCTGTCATGGATGGGTTACACAACAAATCCTGCATCTTGGCAGAGGGTTAGACTAGATCAGGGGTTATCACAACATTTTTGGGGACCTCAAGAGTGTGGCCACCAACTCTTGCTGGTGGCTGCTCTGACAATTTTTCCTAAAATACTTAATTAACTTTAGGAAAAACAAATAAATATGCACATATACACGTCCAAATCGTAATTTATTTACGTAGGGTTTTTTTTGCAGATTCAACAATAAAAATAATGTACAGTTGTCTCTATTCTTTACTGGACCTAAATAAAATAAAAACTCAAATAAGGTGCTTTTCATGTTCTTGTCTTTTGTTATTATTTCTTTTGCTTTTTTTTTGGTTGCATTTTTTTTTTAAAAAGACTTGCTAGCTAGTAAGTCTGCTGCTGTGAAAAGTGATATTTGTATGGTTGTTAATATCACCTTTCATAGCTCTCAACTAGCTACTAAGTCTGCTGTGAAAAGTGATATTAGCAAACATACAAATATCAATTTTCACAGCAAAGTCTTCTTAGACCTGGCAAGCCAAGGAACAAACTAAACTCTGGATGGGGAGGTAGGTAGGAGGCAGCAGGGGCCGGGGTGATGGGGAGTGGTGGTGAGCCTGGGGCTGGTGCCCACTGTCATGTGACCAGGGTCAAAGCCTGGAGCCTTATGGCTGTTGCCCAGAGCCCTGCAGCTAGGGCCTGGAGCCTGCAGACCATCACCCCCAGGCTGAAGCCCAAAGCCTGAGCACCAATGCCCCCACGAACTCACACTGGTTGCCTGCTCCTCTGGCATTTGTGGCTCCAGGGGGGGACAGGGCCCAACCCCTGCTGGCAGCTTTGGGGGAGGGGCCACTGTGTGGCCCCTTCCCCAGTCACCACCACCCAGGAGGCTGTGGCAGCAAGAAAAAGCCCTTGGTGGCCACGTTTGAGACACGCTAGACTAGATGACCCCGTGGTCCCTTCTAACCCTATGATTCTATGAAAAACGTTCTTTTATCACATCAGAGCAAAGGCTTAGGTGCATAATGTAGTAAGTACATTGACCTTGGCAACAAGTTACAAATCTGGAAAAGGGGAAGCCTGTTTTTAAATAATATTGTATTAGGTGAATTTTCCCATTGTTTTTAGAATACTTTCCTGCTTGCTGTTTTCAATAGTCATTTGGAAACTTGAAACTGAAATCAATTTTCTTGTTAACATTTCCCTCTCTCCAGGGTGCATAAAATCTCCTTTACTGCTGTAGGATTGCTTGTGAATCCTGACTTTGAATTTTTTAAGCATCTGAAATCTATTCCCTTGTGTGCACCCCTCACCCAATGCAACACGCTCACAAAAAAACAGAGGAAGAAAAAATAGATCAAGTCATCAATTTAACAGAGTTCTGCTAAGATACAGACTTCATGAATCTTTTAAAAGTGTAATTTTCAGTCCTCTCTCTATTTTTGTAATCTGAAATAGTCTGCACTCTTTTCACCAGTTGAATAGACTAAATTCAAATTATGTGTTTTGATTTTTCTGCCACATGCACATCAACAGTTGCAGCTGTTCTCTTAACATAAATTACAGCTGATTTACTATGCAGGAAATATGTTCTTTTAACCATCTGCTGCAGCCTACTAAGAACTCTGTATCTAATGCATCACTCTGGGTTATCCATACTTCCAGCGTCTCTAAAGTTATTCAAACTTCTTCAGGGTGTATTCGAGCTCTCCTCATTCAGACAGACTTGAATTCAGTACCCTTTAAACCAGCACTCCAAACTATTTCTGCTATGGTTTTCTACGAACCCTTGAACTACACTAGTATTAAAGTACAACAGTGATAAGCCGAAAGATAGACAGACGATATAAACCACAGCAGACGGGTAGCTTCTGGAGGAGCATTATCAACTTGAGTAAACTAGCGTGTGTGTATATATATATAACATTCAGATAAGGGGAATCTAATTAAACACTCCCCCTGGAATGCTGAGGCTCCAGTTTTGGAGCATCACTAATACACACAGTGTGCCAGGCCCAACCCGATTCGGGGGGTTGAGGGAGTGGGGGGTGAGATGGTGAGGAGGGGGCACGCAGACACCCAGCCCAATCAGGGGAACACCATACACACAAACACACACACGGCGGGGGCGGGGACTGGAGACATCGAAGACGTACGTGCCCAGGCCCAGCGCGCTCAGGGATTAAAGGTGGGGGGCAGGTACTTAACCTGAGCGAGTACCAGCCGGAATTCGAACACGGCCAGGCCCAGCCCAATCAGGGTGCAGGAAGGGGAGGCGGGTACATACATACCCGGGCCCAGCCCAATCAGGGAGCGGTGAGGTCCTGCCGCTAGCCAGGCTCAGTCTCGCTCCTCAAGCAGTCGTTCCCCGCTCCGTTTACCTGCCCCTGGCCGAGGCCGCCGGGCCGCGGCCGGCCCTCTCCCCTCAGCCGCCTCCTCCTCTCACTCCGCCATCTTCCCCCGCTCACCTCGACCACCCAGTTGGGGGCTCAGGCGCCCGCCGCCTCCAGCCCCACCCACTCGAGAGCCAACCTATCGGGCACCGCGTCGTCATCCTTCCGCCTTCGACGAGCATTGGTCAGTGGACACATCCGTCAGAAGTACTTGGCGCCCGCCTGCAAAACTCTCTCCTCTGATTGGTCAGAAGAGGAGCACCCTTTTGCGAAAGTATTGGTTACCCCGTGGGATAAGAGCTCCCCGCTCACTCATCCTCCCACCCCTCCCCCGCACCTATATTTAAAGGGGCCGTTTAGAATTAAACGTGTGTTCCTGTGACTGCGATTCCAGCTGACTGGCGCGCGGGAAAGGCACCGGGGTCGGCACCGCTACTGGGGAGCGAGGCCATGGGGCCGGAGCCTAGCCCTTACCGAAGGCGTCGAAGGTTATGGCGCCCCCCTCCCCCAAGGCTAGAGCACGTGTAGCCAGCCCAGGAGGGCCTGAGCTGATCGCCCGCATGGGATTTGAGCCTGTTGTGCCAGGGAACGTGTAGTACTACTAGCAGCGCCTGCCCCGCCTTATCAGCTGGGACAGACATCCCGGAGCCGGCCTAGCAGCTAGGCCCATATTCCCCTCAGTGATAGTAGGAGGGAGGGGTAAAATTATGCACACGTGTGCCCCATTCCCACCTTTTAAAAAAAGCTAAAGCTAAATCCTAGATTGACCCCCTTTTAGTTTTTCACAGGAACCCCCGTGTGTTGTTTTAGACCTTTACACACTGTCTAAAATACAGTTGCCCTGATTACTCTAGACAAAAAATGGTAATTTTTCTAAGTATATCATGTCACAGAGTATGGGGGAGTCAGGGCCCCGCACCCCTCTTCCTGAGATTGACTGTGACTCTCAGCCAGTCAGTGAAGCAGAAGGTTTATTTAGACAACAGGAATACAGTTCAAGACAGGTCTTGCAGGCGCAGACAACAGGACCCCCCCCCCCAGTTAGGTCCATCTTGGGGTCCCCGGGCACCCTAGCCCGCCTGGGAGGTCAGAGCCCCGTCTGCCTCCCAGCCATGGTCACTAGCCAGCTCCTCAAACTCTGCCTTCAGCGACCCCTCCCACAGCCTTTGTTCAGTTTCCCAGGGAAAGGTGTCACCTGGCCCCAGCCCCCTCCTGGGTTCTCATGTTACATGCTCAGGTATTCTCCGTTGGTCAGTCTCCCATCCCCCGATACAGACTATCCTAGCCCCACTCCCCTGTCAGCATTCACAGACCACTTTAAGAACAGTCCCAGTTCGTCACATATCAAAAGTAGGAAGCCTGCCACGCTATCAGTAGGGGCACTGGACAATCAAGGCACTAAAGGAGTAATCAAGGAAGATAATGAAATTGTGGGAAAGTTAAATTAGTTCTTTCCTTTGGTCTTCACTGCAGAGGACCTAAGAGATTCCTATACCTGTCATTCTTTTTCAGTGACAAATCTGAGGAACTGTCCCAGATTGAGGCATCAGTGGAGGCGGTTTTAGAACAGACTGATAAATTAAATAGTAATAAATCACCAGGACCAGATTGCCTCTGAAGCATCTTCCACTCGCCCTTATCAGAAGATACTGGGATAGATGGATGATTGGTCTGACCCTATACGGCCATTCTTATGAATCCACCATGGTCTTTGGTAGTTTGTTCCAATGGTTAATTAACCTCATTGTTAAAAATTTGTGCTTACTTTCTGATTGGAATGCATCTGATTTCAAGTTCCAGCCATTGGTTCTTGTTATGCTCTTCTATATTAGATTAGAGCACTTTTAGAATGCTGTATTCTTTCCCCAGGAAGATATTTCTACACCAGTCAAGCCATGCCACCCCTCAATCTTTTTTGATAAGCTAATCAGAATGAGGTGTCGGTCTCTCACTGTAAAGCATTTTCTCTAGCCCTCAAAAATCACTTGAGTCTTTCCAGTTTTTCCAACACCCTTTTTTAAAATGCAGACACCAGAACTGTACATGCTATTCTAGTATCTGTATCAATGCCATAAACAGAAAAATCTTCTTACTCACTACTTCCATTTATACATCCAAGAATTATTTTAACCTTTTGGACACCATTGCAGTGGGGTCTTATGTTGAGTTACTTGTCCACTATGACTCAAATCCTTTAGTCCCTGCTTTCCAAGATTCACTTCCCCTCTTCTGTACGTGTGGTCTGCATTCCTTGTTCCTAGGAATCCAATTTTGTATTTGGCAGTATTTGAATAGGCCCAGGTTACCTAGCAATCCAGATAACTTGGTATGACTGCCCTGTTCTCAACATTGTTTACCACTGTCATCTGCAAATGTAGTGATTTTATATTTACTTCCAAATCATTGATGAAAGTGCTAGTGCTTCAGGCCTAGTACTGATCCTGCATAACCCCACTAAAAACAGACCCATTTGATGATTCCCCCTTGACAACTATTTGAGATTTATCAGTCAGTTCTTAATCCTTTTAAATGTGTGCTTGATAGTGTAATGCTGTTTTTTAATCAGTGTGTCATCTGGTACTAAATAGGTCTAAGAATCTCAGTACACATCTACCCTGATATAACGCGACCCGATATAACATGAATTCGGATAGAACACTGTAAAGCAGCGCACCGGGGGGGGGGTGGGGCTGCACACTCTGGCGGATCAAAGCAAGTTCGATATAACACGGTTTCACCTATAACGCAGGAAGATTTTTTGGCTCCTGAGGACAGTGTTATATCGGGGTAGAGGTATATATTGTATCTATGCAGTTATCACCCAAAATTGTCGTCATCTCCTCACAGAATGAAACCAGGGTAGATGAGATCTTTTCCCCATAAAATCATGTTAACCAGCCTTGTATTGCTGTCCTTTAATTATCAATTGAATCTCATTTTTTTCCATTATTTCCCCCGGATTGATGTCAGACTAATCTGCCTCTGGTTACTTTGGTCATCTGTTTAAACTTTTGACTACTAGCACAACAGTAGCACTTTTCCAGTCTCCTGCAATATCCCTGGTATTCCAAGATTTAAAATAATCAGCAAGCCTCAAAGTTCTTATCCTTCTTCTGGAAAGGATAAACAAGGATGTTTAAACATCCTCTTTGGTTACTAGTGGACTGGAAAGTACTTCCTTATGGTAAGTGCAGCATCCTGCTTCTTTGTAACTATAGAAGTATTTATTGAATACTTCTGTGTTTAAATTGATAGATGAACTCACCCTCAGATCTCAACCTTCACTGCCAGTTTCAGTTCACAGCTATAATTAAACTCAGTCTGTGGGGTAAAGCACATGAATGCTACAAACGGCTTCTGTTGAGGTGTGCCCACAACCAGGGGACTCTTTTGTAGGATCTTAGATCCATCACAAGTCCATGTTCAGATTGAAACTCAAGTCTTGCATCTTTGGCACTGCTTTCCCACACAACTTATTACTCACCAAAATGCTACAATAAAAAAAAGTTTATTAGATTGCAAAAATCAAGCACGCAGCAGTTCAACACCCCTCATCCCCGAATGTAAGGCTGTACAGGTAACTTCAATTCTTCCCTGTTATGCAAATATATTATGCTAGTCTAGTTAAATTAGTGCACACTACCTTTTCCCTCCTCAAGGATCCTGCTTCTTTCGTTACACTGTAGATCTACCTTCACTTCTCAGTTATAGCTTGATAGCTAGTACAAAAACAACAAAAAACAAAAAAAACCCTACACCTCTCCCCACCAATTGCAAGTCCTGCATACTCCACCTGGTATGTAAAAGTCAAGCTTAATCCCCCCCTCCCACACCCACACACTCCCTCATGCATCAGCCCCACACTAAGATGTTCTGCAGGCTCAAATCGGTCCTCAGTTATACCTTTGCACTCCAATTGTCATCAATGCGGTTGCATAGCTAGCAGCAAAATATGGCCCTGAAACAGACTTTTAAACTCATGCATAAGTCAGCATAGCATTCAGCTCCCTGTCCCAAAGCTGTGTGTACTCTAAAGTGTCTTAGAGTACACAGCTAGATATGACTAAGTATGCAAAACCAGACTAGAAGTGCACTTAACAGGAACTAGTGCAGGCGTGGGCAAACTATGGCCTGCGGGCTACATTGGGGCCATCAGACCATTTAATCTGGTCCTCAGCTCCCGCCAGGGAGCGGGGTCAGGGGCTTGCCCTGCTCCATGTGACTCCCAGGAAGCAGCCGGCAAGACACCCCTTTCCCCCAGCTCCTACGTAATACAGGTCTGTCACATCTTACGCGCATTTAACATGCGCAAATTCAGCTTTACGCTGTCAGCAAAAACAAACAAAAAAACAAAAAAGAAAAATAATTTAAATACTGCTCCTGTAGTGAGGGCGATTCCGCCCGCCATTACACTCAGTGTAATTTTGGCTATATGCGGTTTTTGCTTTATGCGCTGACCGCGGAACGTAACCCCAGCGTAAGATAAGACAGACCTGTACACGCAGGTGCAGCCAGGCGGTTCTGTGTGGTGCCCTGTCTGCAGGCACTGCCCCCGCAGCTTCCATTGGCCACGGCTCCCGGCCAATGGGAGCTGCAGGAGTGGTGCCTGTGGATGTGGCAGCGTGCAGAACCACCTGGCCATGCCTCTCAGCCCGAGAGGGGACATGCTTCCGGACGCTGCTTGCTAAGCGCCGCCCGGAGCCTGCACCTGAGCCCTCCCCCCGGCGCCCCAATCCCCTGCCACAACCCTGATCCCCCTCCCACCCTCCAAACCCCTCAATCCCAGTCCAGAGCCCTCTCTTGTACCCCAAGTCCCTCACCTTCCCCCCTGCCATGTCCCATCAACCTGTCCCATCCCTGATCCCCCTTCCCACCCTTCAAACCCATTGGTCCCAGCCCGGAGCACTTTCCTGCACCCTAGCCGCACTCAAGCCTGCACCCCCAGCCCCAGCCCAGAGCCCACTCCAGCACCCCAAACCCCACATCCCAGAGCCCTCACCCCTCCTGTGCCCCAACCCAGAGCCCCCTCCCACACCCTGAACTCATTTGTGGTCCCAGCCCAGAGCCTGCACCCCCAGCCGGAGCTCTCACCTCTACCCCCAATTTCGTGAGCATTTATGGCCCGCCATACAATTTCCATACCCCAATGTGGCCCTCAGGCCAAAAAGTTTGCCCACCCCTGAACTAGTGGGATGGTGACAGGAAAGAACAAAGGATAGTTTAGAACAGTGGAGAGTGATTATAAAGCAGTAGGCTCAAGTTACTTACGGACTCACGGGTAAGTACACCTCTACCTCGATATAACGCTGTCCTCGGGAGCCAAAAATCTTCCCGCGTTATAGGTGAAACCGCGTTATATCGAACTTGCTTTGATCCGCCGGAGTGTGCAGCCCCCCCGGAGCGCTGCTTTACCACATTATATCAGAATTCGTGTTATATCGGGTCGCATTATATCGGGGTAGAAGTGTACTGCAAGTCTTCCCTTTAACAGATGCCCTATTATGGAGCTGAGGCTTAGAATAACATTTCTCTCAGTTTGAACTTCCTTGCAGGGTGGATAGGATGGCAAATGACAGCTTGTTTCAAAGTCATGATTGCTTCAATTAATTACAGGATTTTTCATAGATAATCTTCTTGAAGAAAGGAGATCACTTTAGGTTTCTTTCTGAAGTGTGTAGAATCAGACTAACTGTAGAGCCTAACAGCAACCTGTGAAAGTGAAATGAATTATATTAAAGAAATAGAATGAATTAAAGAATGCTGTATGTACCTTTAAGTAGAAATGAGAAATGCTACAATCCAGGTGTCAGGAAAGCAGACATTAACTGTTAATCAATTGCTCCACTTAAGGGCGATTGGTGAAGCATTAGCCTTAGGGTATGTCTACACTACAGGATTAATCCGAATTTAGATAATTCGAATTTGGGAAACAGGTTGTATAAATTCGATTGTGCGCGGCCACACTAAGCACATTAATTCGGTTTTTAACCACAGTAATTCGGTGGTGTGCGGCCACACTAACCCTAATTCGAATTAACAAAATCGATTTAGGCGCTACTCCGCTCGTCGAGGTGGAGTACAGAAATCGATTTTAAGTGCCCTTTAATTCGAATTAACTGGCTCTGTAGTGTGGACGGGTGAAGGGTTAATTCGGATTAACGCAGCTAAATCCGAATTAAAGTCGTAGTGTAGACCAGGCCTTAGATCCATAAGAGTTAATAAGGAAGCAGGATATGCATATTGTGCCCCAGACAAATTTTACAATTTTGCTCTCTGTCCCTTTGTTTAGTTTGCACCCTTTTATCTGTATAAATAAGACTGTTTGAATCTTGCATGGGGCTCACATTATCTGAGTGTTATTAGCAGAGCACTGTGCTAATAAAACAGAGTGGTCTGACAAACTGAGTCCTGAGTCTAACTTTAGAACAATCTTAAGGTTTGTCACAGGGAACAGAGACCGTCACCATCACACAGGCACAATTTTTACAGTGAAGAGGTTTATTTATGGATTGATAAATACAGTATCTGAACTCATTGGGACAATAAGGCACAACTGTTGACTACAACTACACAGGCAGAAGAAAAAGAGAAACACCTACTTTTAAATAAGCAAATCAAAGCCTATAAAATCTTGTGTATCTTTCCATGTTAACATTGTCACATTCCTTTCCTTTTTACAATTCCTATTTTACATAATATGGTCATAAGACCAGAATGTTTCCTTCTTTTACAGAACAGAAATCTTTTACATTTCTCCAGCCTTACTACTAAATTGCAGTCTGAAATTTTCAAAGTGCAACATTTCTTTCTGCAATTCAATTAAAAACAGAGTGTCTGAAGAATCCACTGAAGGATTTTTTAATATAATTGAGTAAAGGAACTAAAGAAATCAATTTGAGGGTTGAATCTTAGCTCAATACTTACAGAAACTTATGTTAAACACATGATGTAGAGGTGGGTGGAAGCACTTAAACACTGATTCTTCAATAGAGAAGGACCTCCAGGCCAATTCAAGACACTCCACCTGTACTGGTTGTCAGATCATTTGTTGACTTATCCACATAGTGCACAAAAAGCTGTGTAGCCAATGAATTCGGAGGTTTACAGCTGGACACATTCATTGCTTTTGATTCCTTGATTTAATATAGTCTTGCTGTTAAGTTTTTAATTTAAAAAAGTTATCTTTTCAGTTGTGTTAGTTTCATAAAGATTTGTGCAAAGTATCTGATCAGAATATTATATTCTAAAATCTCACCTTTTAATCTGAATTGGGATATAGTAGGCAGTTCCCTAAAAACACTTGTATCTAAAAAACTTTCATGAAAGTGTTCCAAGTGCAGCTAAACTAACACCTACAGTGCAGATCCACCAGCCAGGGTGGGGCTCTGATGTTAAAAAAAATAATTGGTTTTCAAATTATCTAAGGATTAGTATGAAAGCAGCACAAGGTGTCACTAGTGCTATCACCACTGGACGGTGACAATGACATGAAATCAAGAAAACTAGCCATGCACAAAGTTTGAATTATAAACACTGGTAAATAAATCTGCACTAATGAAAGCAATAAGTTGTGATGGTGGAGGTATGAGTGCTCTGTGGGAAGGAACGGTCATACAGAAAAGCAATCCAGGGAGGGGTGCTTTGTGGTCCACTGGCAGTCAGAGCCTGCAAGCTGCTCTTAAGGAAAACACCCACTTCTGCACCTGGTACTGGGGTCGTTTGAGGTTATGAATTGAGTCCAGTTTGTTCCACAGAAGTTGCAACCTTCAATCATGACAGATTCCTCTCACCCCTGGGGATTAATTCCAAAGAATTCAGTCATAGCATTTGAGACTGCTCAGAACTGCCACTACTCCCAATCCTACAGTCCTGCAAAAGAAGCCACAGAACTTAAATGATTAATTTAAGATAGCTCTAAAGGGCAGATCTGGAAAGAGGGAAGAAAGGTCTTGAAAAAAAACCAAGTGGGGAGCAAAAAAAGACAGCTCTGTTGTACTAGCATGGGAGGGAATAAGGCAGTGCTACTCTGACACCTACCACTTACTGAAGGAATGATTTAGCTGAGGTTTGTTTCACACTATACACTACTCCCAGTAAAAAAAAAAAATTCAGATGGCTTTTCTGTGGGATATTACCCCCTCTTGGCTTCCCAGATGTAGAGCTCCAGAAGAATAAGTCTGCAGCAGCAATACATAGGAAGGAAAGGCAATCACAGTCATACAGCAATGGAGAGGAAGAATCTGAAATAGGGACTTTTTAATGCCTCATTCCGAGCTGCACTGCAGCCACTTCCCTTTGTTCCTGCTACACAGGGAATGTTCACCTTGGTGGAACAAGCTGGTGAGGGGTTGCAGATGTGTTTTCCATGCACCAGTAACAACACACTAAGGAAAGATGATGGGGAGAAAATGGTGTTCTAGTCCTTAGAAATTAGGAGTGGTAAGGAATGGGTCTCCCATCCATCAGTGAAGAAATCGAATGCTCATTTTCTGCTCTACATCCACCTTCTCCAAAACCTGCAATAAAACCCAGAGACAGCTGGTTAAGTCACTTATGTACACAGTTCTGATCCAGTTAAAACACTGAATGATATTAAAAAGCAAGCAAGAGGAGTATGGGGCAGCCTGGCAAGCCATTCATTCATCTGGAGGCTGCTAATGCTGTGCCCCAGAAGCTAAGCTTTCCTTTTAAAAATTAAGAAAACCACAATGTGAACCAAGTGTAACTCATATAGCAATATCAATCTCCAGACAGCCAGAAACAGCTAAGAGAAGTGTGGACTATCCTCATTTGTTAGGAGGTTGTAACCTTTAACTCACGTGACAAGTATCAACACTGCACAGTAGAACCTCAGAGTTACGAACACCAGTTACACAAACTGACTGGTCAACCACACTCCTCATTTGGAACCAGAAGTACGCAATCAGGCAGCAGCAAAAACAGGCAAATACAGTACAGTACTGTGTTAAACTACTAAAAAATAAAGTTTAAAAAAAAAGATTTGACAAGGAAAGGAAATGGTTTCTGTGCTTGTTTCATTTAAATTAAGATGTCTAAAAGCATTTTTCTTCTGCATAGTCAAGTTTCAAAGTTGTATTAAGTCAATGTTCAGTTGTAAACTTTTGAAAGAACAAACATTTTGTTCAGAGTTATGAACAACCTCCATTCCTAAGGTGTAAGTAACTGAGGTTCTACCGTATTTCACTACTGGACAAGGCATAAGGGCTTGTCTACATCAGGAATTTGACTGGCACAGACAGTGTAGAAGAATAATTACTCTGCTTTAGTTATGCTAATATAATTCCCCTGTGTGACTATTTAAGAATATGGAGTAATTATTCTGCTATAACTGTGCCAGTCAATTTCACCATGTAGGCAAGCCTCAAGGAAGGAAGTGGATTATCATTTTCTGATCTACTGTGATTAGAGTCTCACTCTGGGATCTCAAGTGGACCTTGGAAGACCACCACTATTTTTTCCCTAGTTTGACTCCTGGCAAAGGCTATTTAACTCTCTCCCACAAGGAACTTACCCTTGTGGTGGGCCTCTTGCCTGCAAATCTACTTGACTGAAAATTCAAAACAGATCCAGCTACATAACCTCAGAAGAAAAAGCTCGCAGAAGAGGTATATAGGCTGATTATGAGTGATTATACGCTGACAGCACAGCCCCAGAAGTGAACCCTGCCCTTCAAGAGGCTATGATCTCATTCCCTCTGCTAGGGCACAGGGAAATCATGATATACTGGGAAGGGTTGCATTTATTGTAGCAGAAGTGAAGGGTAGTATCTTTTTGGCTCATTTCCAACTGTTTATGTGACTGCTCAGTGATGACCACGTTCAATCACTTCCTGTTATTAAAAAGGTTAATTCCCAACCTTGACAAACTCTGTGAAGGAGATGGCACTATCTCCATCCTGATCGGCCTCCTGGATTGTCCTGTCAGCAATACTGCCCAGCTGCTCGTCTGAAATGTTTACACCAACCATCATCCGCAATACCTGCAAGATACAGAAACCCCAGGAAGTCTGAATATCCCCTTTAATAATCTTTAAGCTAAGAGCGTTATGGGAAGATGATTCTGAAAGTCTTGTGCAGAGTTTATTCACAGTACTCAGAACTAGGATACCATCCAAGTACCAACCCTGTATAGGTAGAACTCAGGAAGACCCTTGTTACTGTCTGGAAATGTTTTCTATGATCAAGATTTTCAGTTCCTTTTGTACACCAAACCTATTGACCAAAACTGCCTCCACACAAATACAGGATATACAAGGGTGCCTTTGTGCACCCCCTGAACAGAAGTGCTAGCTTCTTCCTCATCCCCAAAAAAGTGGAATTCAAAATGGCTCCTACAAAGTGAGTGAATAGGATTCTCGGAAGTTTCAACTATTTTTCACAAGTTTGACAACTGCTTGATTTGACCTTTCACTGTTTAGGATTGTTTGGTTGCTTTCTGAAGCCTTGCAAGTTGCAAATATGCAATCAAAACTGGACTAGTCAGCTCTTCTCCTTCCTGCCAGTTTGTAAGGTGCTTTTCTGTGCTGCAGACAGAAGTGAGCACTTTTGATCAAATGCAGTTCCTTGCTCAAGGTGAGCCACAAATTACTAGGTCTACTTGGCAGGATTATGTTGGGAGTAGAATGCAGTTACTCCCAACTCAAATCTAGCCTGATATGCACATCCATGCCATTACAGTAATGATTTCTTGTTGCTTTTCTCCATCAAGGAGGAAGGCAACAAAAGCTTTATCCCCATGGGAAAGAACTGGTCAGAAACTAATCCACCTCAAAAAATAGACCCATATCTAGTCTTGTTGTCCCTGCCATAAAAACTAAGTATGGTGGTTTTTTTTTGTAGTGGCAGGTTACCTCTGCTGAGGTCTTTGTTCCAATGGAAGTATAGTCATCCACAAATAATCAAACATGTTGAAAGTTAACCTAATGCTCTGTTGAAATTTCTGATGGAGTAGGAAGTCTATGCTCTTAACGGAAATCGAAAGACAAAAGTCACCACATATTTGAAGCTATGGGTAGGCAGAGTCCAGTCAGCCATACATTTTTGAATGGTCTGTAAGACTGGTCTAACCACGGTCGCTTGCAGATGCATTAACTATTGGATCAAAGGCTGCCATTCGACATTTTCCATATTCTGAAGCTGTTTTAGGTCGATGGCACATTTTTTTTTTTTGAAAGGTCACCCAAGTACCAATAAAATCTTTCACAAGTTATCAATGCAATGAGCATGTCAACTTCATTCTTTTACAAAAAGCATTCATAGGGAGTGTTTCTTTAAGGCTTAAAGTTGCAAGCTAGATAGTCTAAAAACCAACAGAGTCATTTTAAGTCCCACGTTAGCCCATAGTGCTCTTTACCTGAAGCAGCTCATCTCGGGATATCTTGTCATCTTTATCCAGGTCATATAGTCGAAAAGCAACTAGAGGGAAGGTGAGAATGAGTCAACTGAGTTCAGGTACTATTTGTTCACCTTCCCCACCCACATATGTAAACTTAAATTTTATGCAGTCAAAAACACTGTTGTCTCAAAGCTGGCAGCAATGTAGGTGTTGGGTCGTTTTATAATGACCATTGATATAAATATTAGGCTACAGCTTTTATATGATCCTGTTAAAAATGTTTTATTGAATTATATAATTCAGAGTTCCCACCTACCATGAAAATCAGTTTTCTCCTGCAATTTGCCAGTGTCAATACATATAGTCCTCTTCAGAGGATTGCACATTATTGTCAAGAGACAACAGCCACTTAGAAATTACCTTTCAAGATCAAACCAGTAGTCCATCTAATTGAGTACCCAGCATGACAGTGGTCAGTACTAGATTTACAGGAAGTCAAGAGCCTCCCTAATGGACAATTCTATAAATAGCCTGCTTGCAGGGGAAGTTTCTTTCTAACCCTGAAGCATGAGAGTTTATCTATCCCTCCTAAATGCATTTAATTCTTTAATTCCATAAGGAATCTTCTTTGCACTGTTACTCCTCTGACTGGCCTACACTTTGCCTGAAGTATATGGTCAAATCAGAGCCTAGAATGCTGATCAGAAGACTGCTGCAGACTACCTAGGAAAGTGGATTACTCCTATATACACTTTGACCATATGCTTCAAGCAGAGTAAGGAACAATCATAAGGGGAGAGTGGGATGGAGGTGTGAAGCTGAGTGGCAATACCACATCACATGAAGGGACTGGAGAAATAGCAAGTGGTATGAGGAAGGGAACTGGAAGGCCCATTCCAGGGAGCATCTCTCAGAACTGCTCTGACACCACAGCATCCTATCATGAGACATTTAGGAAAGAGCTGAAATTAGTCCAGCATAATCAAGTCTCCAGTGAGCTCTGAGAATCCCTGTACGTAACACCCTTTTACTGAGCTTCAACATATCCCAGTAGCTTCTGAAATGTCTATGGCAGCCTCTGTTACAATCTACTACTTACAGGTTTTAGTAAGTCAGTTTGTGTTTAAAAATAAGTACTGCAGTATGTCAGTTCAGACAGTGTCTTTGTGTAGGGTCACTCTCTCAGGAAACATAAGGGTGGAAGACTAAAGAGGCAGGAGGCCAAGGAATGGAATTGTCCAGGTAGAGAGAGTGAAGTTCCTTACAGTGCAGCTTGTTACTCCTGCTGTTGAGTGGTTCTGGTCCATTCTGGTCTTTGCTTTTTTCATTATCTTCAATGGGTCGGAAGTGGGCCAAAGTCCTCATGAATCCACGGAAATTCACCTGGTCCTCTCTGCATGGTATTACAACAGGTCAATTGTCTAAAATTTAGCATAATACATGTTATCTATTGCAGATGTGAACACAAGCTTCAGTGACCAAACAAGTCCCTTCATGACATTTCTGTAGGGGCAAGTTAATTGAGTGTTCTATAGAGTTTTTATTTACATCCAGCAACCCCTTGCCTTCTTGGTCTCCTTCAGTAGAGGGTGACCACAAGAAATTTCCTTGTGGTCATCCAGGAACAGCAAGTGTTTTCAAGAGCGGTAGCAGAATTATTGGTAGATACATGATACAATGTAGAGAGGAGATGTGGTGTGATGTAGTAAAAAGAATCAAGGTTTCTTAAGGTGAGGTTTGATAAGTCACTTAGTTTCTATAAAATAGGTATATTTACTCTCCTCAGAAGCATTGTAAGGGGTTTACGGTTTCTAAAACATTTCAAAATTTCCTAGATGAAGCACAAAATGAGGAACCAAAATTTAGAAATGAACACAAAGGTTCGTGCAAGTAGAATCTCAAAATCTCAGGCACTGGTTCTTAAAAATGACTACTAGCTTTGGGTGTCAAATTTGACACCTTAAAAGAGCTCTAAATTCAGGAAGTGTAAGCTCCTACTTTCTCAAAATTGTGCCCCTTTAAGGTGCCTCAAGTTGGGCAGCTCAGAAGTTCCAGATCCCCAAAATAATTTATTGAAGTTTTGTCCAAAGTTTTTTACTATAGGAAACCACACTACCTATGACCACCTCTTCTCAGGCCCTTTTTATCCAACAAAAGAGGAAGAAAGCCATAAGCCAATCTTGTTTTTTCCTTAGTGGGTCAATGCTGAGGAACTGGGGAGAAGGATGAAGATCTGACACACTGGACCAAAAAGGGAGTTCCAGGTGCGTGAGACAGCTTGGTAGGAAAAAGATAGGAGAACACAGAGAATGATGCAAAGGTGCTCTGAACAAAGTGAAGTGGTTAGGAGACAGATGAAATGCAGTTTATGCTAGACATTCAAGGTAAGGAGCTTACTGAACTGGAGGGTGAGAAGCCAGTGAAGGAACTACAACCTGTGCAGCGTGTAGTCAGAGTGACAGGCAAGAAAGATTTTGCAGCAGATTTCTGTACAGATCAGCTGGGTGTGTATGGGAGAGGAGATCAGTGAGCCCAAAGGAAATTACAAAAGTCAAGGCAAAAGACATCCAAGGGCTTGGACAAGGGTCTTGGTACTGGCAAGAGGAATGGATAATTTTGGAGATGTAAAACAGTTTGAGGGGAAGAGAAAGAAGAGTCTGGTTTTAGTCATGTTAAGTTTTAGCTGGTGGTATGGTATCCAAGATGTCAGATGCAGATTTGAAAATCAGTATTCAGGTGGCAGCAGAAGCCATGTAGCAGGTTGACATTACCTACTGAGAGAAGGCTAAGGACAAACCCCTACAGAGAAAGGGAAAGAGGAGGAGCCCCCAAAGAAGATACTGAAGGATCAGACAGACACCGAAATAATCTAGAAGAGCAGTGTCTGAATCCCAGAGAAAGTGTCTCTAGGAGGGTCCGACTGACTATGTCAAGACAGCAAGAAGAATGAGGACAAAGAAGAGGCCTTATAGCTGATGGATTGACAGTCTGCCAAGCTGGAGACTGGGGTGCAGGATAAGGCAACTTACACTTGAATGTCACTTTTCATTGAAGTTTATGATTCTGGGAGGAGGGTAAGGTGGTTTAAAGAAAGTCCAAAGGTGGAGAACTAGACAATTAGGGAGTAAAGCTGCTAGATAAGAGATACTAGTGCTAGAAGTGAGTTTGTAGCTGATAAGTCTCTATTGGCTCCTCTATGCAGGGTTGTTGTTGCCGCCATGTTGGTCCCAGGATATTAGAGAAAGTGGGAGAGGAAATATCTTTCATTGGACTAACTTCTGTTAATGAGAGAGAAGTTTTCAAGCTTACACATAGCTGTTCTTTAGGTCTGAGAAATGTACTCAGTGTCACAGCTAAATACAAGATGGAACAGATTGTTTAACATAAGTAGTTAACACATTTCAAGGCTCCTGGACTTTCACCAGAGGCATTCAACAGCATGACAACAGGAATGGAGAATAGGTTGACATGTGAACCAGAACTGAGTATTGATTAAGGATCATAACACCCTGGTAAGGTAGGCAAGTGTCCCCATATTACAGATGGGAAACCATTCAAGAGAGGTTAAGTGACTGCCCAAAGTCTCACAGCAAATCCATGGCAAGGCTGAAGATAGAATCTAGGTATCCAATTCCTACTCCCATGCTTTAGCCATAAACATACCTCTGATTAGAACTTCGCAATGTTTGTCACAAAACTTGTAGACCATTTGGAAATGCATTCAATAGGAACTTACCCCTCTGGGAAAAAGGCATTGATAATCCGGTCTCCCAGGGGGTTGATGGCAAGCTCAGGAATCCGTTGGAAGTCTTCACGGCTAAGGGAAGCAAGAATATGAGAGTCTTCATAAACTTAGCTGTAGAGAAAGTTGCATAAAGACTGAGTAAAGTCTAATGAAAGGATCCACAATACAGCATACCCGTGTGGATTTTACTTCTTCGGAAAAGTACTTTGCTGTTTGCTTTCCAACCATAATAGTGCAATAGCTGTTAAAAGTTTATTAATGGCACCAAGATAAGGAGACTAGTGCTGAGCTTGTATTACATTACACGCCTATAATAGTGCTAATTTATCAAGTTAATACCACTTCTCAGATACAGCAAATACCAATTTGTGCAAGCAATTCTACCAAAGAATTTTAGTTATCCCTCTAGAATGATTGGACAATACGCAACTACAGTAAAAGAAAGCAACATAATGAAAAGCAAGTAACAACTAAAATAAATTGTGTTTAGGAACAAAGTCACTTGAGTTGGAAGGAACTTTAGATTAATTCATCTGGAGAGATGTATCACAGCCTTGATATCCCCAAAAGCCACTAATCAATTTTCAGGTTTTAAATTTTAATTTCTTTCTGTCTGGACCCTTTGTTGTATGAGCAAGATATTTATATAATGCTGTGGAAGTTAAAGTTGAGCTTGTTTCTGTATCAAACAGGAAGTTTTCCCTACTTTAGAACAGTAGCCATTTTCTATAGGCGCCCATCTAAACTAAATAGCTGTGCTGCTTAAAAACTACACTGGTGGATGAAGTTACATTAGTATAAAAGAGTGTGCACTTGTATAGCTTATTCAAATTAAGAATGCAAAATAAGCAACAATAAAGCACCTCTATAGTTATACTGCTATGTTTGTAAAAAAAGTCTGACCAGTATAACGGTCAGTAATTGGTACAAGACTTCCTTATTCATTTAGACCTGTAGCTGGAAAGGTATTAATTAGTGGTAGAGGTCAAGATGTACTAAAATGCTGGTTGAAAATGTAAACACATTTCTGCCAAGCAGCAATAATTTCAAACTCTTCCTTGTTGGGTGCCTAATTTGTGACCTTGTGCCAGATTTGCAGAAATACTAAACACCGACAATTCCACTTGAAATCAACAGGAGCTTTGGGCACTCAGCCCTTTTGAAATTCAGCTAAAAGGTCTCAAGTTGGGCACCCAAGAACTAGTTGCTTTTGAAAACTGTCTTAAGCAAATGAAGTGGCAATACCAGATGACAGTCAGTTCAAGCTTCTCTAAGCACCAAACCTAGTACTGCAGGAACCTGAACATGAGGACATTCTGGAGGCAATTATGAGCTACTACTTCACAGAACTATAAACATTAGACAGAAAGACCCATGGAGTCTAGTCTCACCTATTGCCAGTGGGGAACTGCTCCCCACAATGTTCTCTAGTGCTCTTCCAGTCTAGTTTTAAAATTTCTCCTGCTGCTGATATACTTGATGACCCAGCTGTAGTGTAACTATTGCTGGGGTCCCAATTTAAGTTCCCTCTAAGCTGTGCAGTCATGCAGCTGCCTATTAAGCCTCGCGCAGGGGCTCAGGGCTGCAGCAGGGAGAGATTCCTCTCTCCCAGCATGGATCTGCTGTGGCAGGAGAGAGGAGCCCCCCCCCCCCACCCAACCCTTGGCCCGGGCCAGGGCTACCGGAGCTGCCAGGGAGAGGAGCCCCGCACTTGGCCCAGCCCAGCCCTGCCAGTGCTGCTGTAGCCAGGGAGAGGCACCTCTCCCCCGGCCCAGAGCTGCTGCAGCGACAGAGGGCTGGGGTGAAGTCCTCTCTCCCCACTGCAGCCCGCATCCCAAACCCCTCATCCCTGGCCCCACCCCAGTGCTCACACTCCAACCCTCTGCCCCAGACCTGAGCCCCCTCCCGCATCCCAAACCGCTCATTCACAGCCCCACCCCAGAGCCCGCACCCCCAGCCAGAGCCCTCATCTCCCCCACATCCCAACCCTCTGCCCCCTCCCACACTCCAAACCCCTCGGCCCCACCCCACGTATTTTGTTACATGCACCAATATGGAGGCGATGGGTCACACAGCGCCTCCATACTGGTGCACATAACAAAATTCATTCTGCACATGGATGTAAAAAATTAGAGGGAACACTGGTCCCAATTATAGTATATTTGTCACAACATGATTAAAACAGACTATGGTCTTACAGTGGTGAAATGACCAGGTTTTCTGACCATCTCCGAACAATGCTACTGACCTGTGCATGCCCATGCCTGTGTTATGCTTCAGAGACATGATTAAGAACCATCTATACATCAAAAATAGATAGCCATGTTGTAACCCAAACCCCTCAATACTGTTCTATTTGAAACAGATGAGGAGCACAACATATTAGTGATTTAAACAAAGATGTGCATCCACATTGGGGTAAGAGCCATTTTAACTACAGTGCTTTGGCTCCAATTCCAATGTGTAGGGCCCTACCAAATTCACAGTCCATTTTAGTCAATTTCACGGTCATAGGATTTTAAAATTGTAAATTTAATTATTTCAGCTCTTTAAATCTGAAATGTCATGGTGTTGTAATTGTAGGGGTCCTGACCCAAAAAGGAGTTGTGGGGGGAAGGGGGTCACAAGGTTGTTTTGGGGGGGGGGTTGCGGTACTGCTACCCTTACTTCTGTGCTGCTGCTGGCCGTGGTGCTGCCTTCAGAGCTGGGTGCCTGGCCAACTGCTGCCGCTCTCCGCCCAGCTCTGAAGACAGTGTTGTAGTAAGAGTGGCAATACTGCAATGCCCCTAAAATAACATTGTGACCCCCCTTGCAACTCCCTTTTGGGTCAGGACCCCCAATTTGAGAAAAGCTGGTCTCTCCCATGAAATCTGTATAATATAGGGTAAAAAGCACACACAAGACCAGACTTCACAGTCTGTGATGCATTTTTCATGGCCAAGAATTTGGTAGGGCCCTACCAATGTGTACAAGCCACTGAAAGCAACTACTCCCACATCCTGTCTAGAATTTTCCATTGACATAACATCAGATTCCTTGCTTGTTAAATTTCAGCTTCAGAGAATTTACATTCAACAGTTCAGCCTCATGTTGTGCCTGGTTTATGGCAAGAGATTAAAAATTAACTACAAGTAACCCCTAGGTTTCAAATCCACTTCTATTTTTGTTCATTAAGGGGACATTATGGTAGGGATTATAATTGGAATAGCAGCAACAGTCATAAAAATAACTGAATGCAGAAAGGCAAGTTGTACCTCATTTTATACACCAAGGCCCCTCAGAGTCATTAGGGACCTACTTCACCTGGCTAAGGCTGGAGCCTACAGGAAACTGGATGTTCTATTTCTTCCTTGTTCATGTTCCATAGCAACAGGCTTCTCCCAGTGAGACTTTCCAGGAACCCTGTTTCTACTAAAACCTTGCTTAAAGGTTGCTTTGCCTATGATTTTTAACTGCAAATTGGTTAGTCTGCATAATAAAGAGCATCCATGACATTTTTCAGTACTAAACAAGTGTTTCTGCTGCAAACAATTAGTAGCTTCTAGGTAGGCTATGTATTTCTGAACTGTGGGATGTGTCTCCTGAAGGGAACACAAGAGCCCAACATGGGGGAAGGGAGGGGGAGACACCCACCTCATTGCCTTGTCCCAAGCAGCTGAAGGGCCATTACTGGCTGCTCATTCTTTCACAGGCTACTGCTCTTATGTTCTGTCTTCCTTGACTAGGTGGTTATACAGAGTGCTGTTTCCTTGATGTCTGACAAGACAGTGAGCACCCCTGTGTAGAACCAAGGAAAGAACTGAAGAGAGAATGTGACAACAGCTGTGGGGGTAGATAAATGGAAGACAGTTCCCAAAAGTGAGGAAAGGAGAAACAGGAGGAACTACTGGAGAAGTGGGGAGATATAAAAGTGAAATAAAGGGAGGAGAAAACTGGCAAGGAGAGTAAAGCTTGGTCTATGCCGGTTTAAAAAACACCAACAGAATTTGGGGGAAGTTTCCCTGTGTAGACCAGGCCAGAGAGCTGGGAAACAAATGTCAGAAGTGGAAGAGAACTAGGAGAAGAATAATGGGGAGAGGAAATGAAAAACAGAAAGCAAAGCAGAAAAATACAAAGGAGATCAAATGGGTAAATGAGTCAGGTGAGATAGGGGAGTGGCACTATATGCGAAAGCAAGCATAGAGTCAAATATAGTAAAAAAAAATTAAGTGACTGACACTACTGTAGAATCTCTAGAGATAGAAATTCCATGCTTGAATAAGGCGACTAGCAGTAGGAATATACTACAGCCCACCTGACCAGGATGGTGATGGTGAAATGCTTAGGGTGATTACTGGTTTTCTGTTTTTGTAGCCTCTCTAATGGGGGATTTTAGCTATTCCCATACTGAATGGCAACATGTCACCTCAGTACCGGATACAGAGAAAAAAAATTGTACACATGATGAATGAGAGCTTCTTGGAGCAGCTAGTCCTAGAAGCCACAAAGGGAGAAGAAATTTTTGACTTAGTCCTAAGTGACTCTCAGGATTTGGTCCAAGAGGTGATTATAGCTGAACTACTCAGTAATTGTGACCATAATGTAATTAAATTTAACATTCTTGTAGAGGGAAAATACCAAAGAAATCCACCACAGTAGCATTTAACTTCAAACAGGGAAACTACATAACATTGAGGTGGCTAGTTAAACAGAAACTAAAAGGAATAATCACAGAAGTAAAATGTCTGCAAGCTGCATGGAAACTTTTTAAAAAAAATCCTGTAACAGAGGCTCCAACTTTATGTATACCCCCAAATTTAAAACAAAAAAAACCACAGTATGAGGGTCAAAAAATGCCACCATGGCTAAACAAAGTAAGAGGTTGTTAAAGACAAAAGGACATCTTTTTAAAATTTGAAGTCAAATCCTACTGAGCAAGAAAAAAAAGGAGCATAATCTCTGGCAAATCAAGTATGATTAGGCAGGCCAAAAAAAGACTTTGAAGAACAACTAGCAAAAGACCCAAAAAATTAACATAAGCAGGCTTCCTGCTTAACAATCAGTAGGGCCACTGGACAATCAAAATGCTAAGAAAACACTCAAAGACGACAAGTCCATTGTGGAGAAGCTAAATGAATTCTTTGCATCTGAGGTCACTGCAGAGATTGTGAGGAGATTCCCAGACCTGAAACCATTCTTTTTAAGTGATAAATTTGAGGAACTATCCCAGATTGCAATAGAGGTGGTTTTGGAACAAACTGATTAATTAAACAGTAAAGGCACCACAACCAGATGGTATTCATCCAAGAGTTCTGAAGGAACTTTAATATGAAATTGCAGAACTACTAACTGTGGTACGTAATCTATTGCTTAAATCAGCCTCTGTACCAGATGACTGATGTGTAGCTATTGTAACACTATTAAAAAACACACACAAACACACTCTCACTCTCCAGAGGCAATTCAGGCCACTGGCCTAATTCAGTATCAGGCAAACTGATTGAAACTATAGTAACTAACAGAATTATCAGACATAGATGAAAATTATATGCTGGGGAAGAGTCAACATGGCTTTTGTAAAGGGAAATCATGCCTCACCAATCTATTAGAATTCTTTGAGGGCAAAGGTGATTCAGTTTATATACTGTACTTGGACTTTCAGAAAGCCTTTCAGAAAGGTCCCACACTAAAGGCTCTTAAGCAAAGTAAGGAGTCATGGGATACATTGGAAGGTCCTCTCTTGGATCAGTAACTGGTTAAAAGGTAGGAAAAACTGGTCAGTGGAGCAAGGTAAAGAGTGGGGTCCTCCAATAATCTGTACTGCTCAGCATATTCAAATGATCTGGGAAAAAGGGGTAAATAGTGAAGTGGCAAAGTCTGTGGACAATACTAAATTGCTTGAGAGTTAAGTCCAAAGCTGACTGTGAAGAGTTAAAGGGAGCTCACAAAACTGGCTGACAAGGAAGGAAAATGGCAGATGAAATTCAGCATTGATAAATGTAAAGTAATGCACATTGGAAAAAATCATCCCAAGCGATGGGGTCTAAATTAGCTGTTACCTCTGAAGAAAAAGATCTTGGAGTATTTGTGGATGGTTCTCTGAAAACATCTGCTCTATGTGCAGCAGCAGCAGCTCCCCACCCCAAAAACCCCAACAATGTTAGGAACCATTAGGAAAGGGTTAGATGATAAAGACAGAATATCATAATGCCACTGTACAAATCCATGACACCCCCATACCTTGAATATTCCATGCAGTTTTGGTCAATCCATTTCAAAAAAAGGTGTTTGCCTTTCTCAATAACTAGGGGTATGGAACAGCTTCCACATGAGAAATTAAAAAACAGACTGCTCATCTTAGGAAAAAAAGATGACTAAGAGGGGATATGATAGAGGTCTATAAAATCATGAATGGTGTGGAGCAAGTGAATAGGAAGTGTTATTTACTCTTTACAACACAAGAACCAGGGGTCACCCAATTAAGTTAATAGGCAGCAGGTTTAAAATAAACACAAAAAAGGACTTCACACAACCACAGTCAGCTAGAATTCATGGCCAGGGGGTGTTGAAGACCAAAAGTATAACTGGATTAAAAAAAATTAGATAAATTCCTGCAGGATAGGTCTACCAATGGCTATTAGCCAAGATGGCCAGGGATGCAAGCCCATGACCTGGGGCAGGAAGAATCACGTGATAATTGCCTTGTTCTGTTCATTTCCTCTGAAGCATCTGGCACTGGCCATTTTCAAAAGACTGGATACTGGGCTAGATGGATCATTGGTCTCATCCAGTATGGGTATACTTATGTTCTAGATGTGGTATTTGCATCAGTGCATGAAAAAAAAACAGTAAATTTGTTTATTTTAGACAAAACTAGAATCCTTCTTTCCCCCTGTACATTTGTAAAACATGTCATGTCAGACACACAAGTATTCCAACCAATTTCATAGAATCATAGAAGATTAGGGTTGGAAGAGACCTCGGGAGGTCATCTAGTCCAACCCCCTGCTCAAAGCGGGAACAACCCCAACTAAATCATCCCAGCCAGGGTTTTGTCAAGCCGGGCCTTAAAAACCTCTAAGGACAGAGATTCCACCACTTCCCTAAGTAACCCATTCCAGTGCTTCACCACCCGCCTAGTGAAATAATTTTTCTTAATAGCCAACCTAGACCTTCCCCACTGCAACTTGAGACCATTGCTCCTTGTTCTGTCATCTGCCACCACGGAGAACAGCCTCGCTCCATCCTCTTTGGAACCCCCCTTCAGGTAGTTGAGGGCTGCTATCAAATCCCCTCTCACTCTTCTCCTTTGCGGACTAAATAAGCCCAGTTCCCTCAGCCTCTCCTCATAAGTCATGTCATGTGTCCCATCCCCCTAATCATTTTCATTGCCTTCTACTGGATGCTCTCCCATTTGCCCACATCCTTTCTGTAGTGGGGGGCCCAAAACTGGATGCAATACTCCAGATGTGGCCTCATCAGTGCCGTATAGAGGGGAATAATCACTTCCCTCAATCTGCTGGCAATGCTCCTACTAATGCAGCCCAATATGCAGTTAGCCTTCTTGGCAAGAAGGGCACCCTGTTGACTCATATCCAGCTTCTCGTCCACTGTAATCCCCAGGTCCTTTTCTGCAGAACTGCCATTTAGCCAGTCGGTCCCCAGCCTGTAGCATGGGATTCTTCCATCCTAAGTGCAGGACTCTGTACTTGTCCTCGTTGAACCTCAGATTTCTTTTGGCCCAATCCTCTAATTTGTCTAGGTCACTCTGGACCCTATCCCTACCCTCTAGTATATCTACCTCTCCCCTGAGTTTAGTGTCATCACCAAACTTGTGAGGGTGCAATCCATCCCATCATCCAGATCATTAATGAAGGTGTTGAACAAAAACAACCCCAGGACAGACCCCTGGGGCACTCTGCTTGATACTGGCTGCCAACTAGACATCGAGCCGTTGATCACTACCCATTGAGCTCAATGATCTAGCCAGCTTTCTAGCCCCCTTTAGTCCATTCATACTTTAACTTGCTGGCAAGAATACTGTGGGAGACTATATCAAAAGCTTTGCTAAAGTCAAGATACACCACGTCCACCACTTTCCCCATATCCACAGACCAGTTATCTCATCATAGACGGCAATCAGGTTGGTCAGGCATGACTTGCCTTTGGTGAATCCATGTTGACTATTCCTGATCACCTTCCTCTCCTCCAAGTGCTTCAAAATGGATTCCTTGAGGACCTGCTCCATGATTTTTCCCAGGGACTAAGGTCAGGCTGTAGTTCCCCAGATTCTCCTTCTTCCCATTTTTAAAGATGGGCACTATATTTGCCTTTTTCCAGTCGTCTGGGACCTCTCCTGATTGCCATGAGTTTTCAAAGATAATGGTCAAAGGCTCTGCAATCACATCAGCCAACTCCCTCAGCACCCTCAAATGCATTAGATCCGGCCCCATGGACTTGTGCATGTCAAATATTGACAAATATCCCAGAAACAACGCCCTGATGTAGGCAGTAACTACTTTTATTGATTGCATCATGGTGCCATTCTCTCATTTTCTAGGACTTCATTGTGTTTTTCACGTTTCTAAGTTAAAATAACTTAGCTGACTAACTCTTTCTGTAATAAGGCATAATTATTCAAGACCGAGCCTATGGGAGACCATAAAATCATTCTTTGTTACTGTTCTAATAGTGCTTTAAAATATTTGATAGGTGAACTTACCAACTCTATTCTGTACCATGAGCAAGTGTGCTGCACATCAGTGCTAATTTTCAGAATAGTAATTTATTCAACAAAGATTCAGTTTGATCTGAACCAATTTTTCTCTCCAAATTTTTCAAAACTGCCACTTAATCAAAAAAACCCAAAACCAATTGTTTGCCCAGATGTACTCCAGAGCCCAGAGCTTGTGAATCTGACCTGGAATTGTGTAATTTTTCCCTTGCTGGTTTAGTGGGAACTCATCTTTCTTATAAATTAAGTGTTTCAGAGCCTCACGTTTTGAGCACTGGAACAGAAAGGGGAGTGCAACTCCATTATCCATAAAGTCACTCCTCTCTGGGACTAAATTTATTTAGAAAGTGGGAGATTCTACCTTTGTCATTGTTTGTTCTGGATGATTTTTCTGAGCACAGAGCTTCCTACTTCAGACTCCAAGACCTTATCAGCACTGAAAGTTAAACTGTTTGCTACAGTCATGTACATACCCTTTGAAACCAATAGTTAGGCAACAGATGTGACAGGAGTTTGACACTGCAGGAGTAGTTTAGTAATTATTCACCCTAGTAAAGGCAAATGAACTCCCTTTTCCACAAAAGCTTCTACTCTTAAGCTACACACTATTACAGACTGGGCCACAACTGGCAGTAATATATTTGTATAAACTCAATAGATTAATTTTAAGCCTCGACAGAGGAAATAGGTGTGAATTTGATCCAAAAATGTCTACCACCTTCACACGCTAACTTTGATGTTTAAACTGTTGGGTAGTGTAAAAAAGGTTTATGTTCATTTGTGTAGGTATTCAAGATTAACATGAAAATAACTAGGGTTAGAAATGGTTTCCCAACACAGTACACTTCCCTGTTTAGCTTGAAGTAGAACTGGCAAACTTATGGATAAATGGCTTTTCAACTCATATGAAAACATTCCTGAAAAATTCTCATTCTGATAGAAACTAATTTTTTCTAACAAAAAAATGACTAAGTGTTTGGTTCTGTTTGTGCCCAATGCAACACTAAAATTTGCATCAAAAGGTTAACCTGTTTTCAAAGTTTGCCTGTGAAAAGTTGCTAATTTTAGAGGAGTCTAGCTTCAATCATATGTCCACTCCATGGAAAATGACAGCTTCAACAGCCTTCCCATTACAACAGTATTTTGTCTCAGTCAATTGTTAACATATCTTTGACAATGAAAAAATAAGACTAACACTACATTCTACCTTCTTATTCTAATAAGGATCACGACAACATCTTGCTTGGCGCTGAAATAATTCAAAACAGATTTAGCACTCATCTTTTCAGGATGCAAACCCCCAAAAGCTATGGTTTACTGTAAACCATATCTCTGAAGTTTAAGACTAAGGCTGAACTAGAGCTATTTGCAAGGATGCCACTTGGCTAATTCAACTGGGATCAATGAGTCAATGATCTAGGTTATTCATTCTGAGACAGTGGTCCACTGAATGCAATCTATGGAGCGCTTCCTGGAGGTCTGCAAATCTGTCAAAATTTTCACACCAATAGATATCCAACTTGTCTTACAGAGAAAAAAGCTGTGCACAGACTAGTGTACCTGAGCTAGCTTAAATCCAACAATAGCAGTGAAGACATTATAGCACTAACTTCCATTTGGGTAGTACAAGCCTAGCACAGACTCTGGATAAGTACAGAGTGGGCTAGCAAACATTGAAGCCCGTGTTGTGCTATCTTCACTGCTCCTCTTACCTACGCTAGCTGCATTCAAGCTAGTGTGAATAGGCTAGCTCTTGCACAGCTTTTGCTGTGTAGATGTACCCTCAGATTTCAAGGAGTGATGCTTGCTATTAGTTATAGCCCATTCCAAGGCTGAGTTTCCTGAGGTTTATTTGGCTAAACAAACGCTAATCAACTCTTCACACTTTGAATGACTGACTCATCTGTTACTTGTTTCCTTGTTGTGAATTCAGTAGATCAAATTTGCAAGAGACATCAAAATGGAAGGATAGCAAACGTGAACAGAACCAAAATCCCAAATTACCTCAGTAGATGAAGGACAATACAGTATTAACATAACAGTTCAACAACCCCAAAGAAAAGGTTAACAGTAAAGATATAAAACAGGTGGGGACATAACCAAGACACTGCACTCATGTAATTAAAACAAGTTTAATTTTTGTTTGTGAATATATATTTAGCAAACCAGGAAGTAACAAAATGTCAGAGGGGAAAGTTTTATGAAGAATCAACTTCAAACTTTTCTGTGCCAAACTCTCCATGGCCTGGTTGATTGGCACAGTGCTTAATTCAGTTTTCACTTTATTTTTGTAGTTCTCATTTGAAAGTTGTACACAGAAGACAAACTGAAGAACTCACACTCTGCACCCTTTTGATATGAACAACGACCTTTAAGAACAACATTCAAGGCTCCCACTCTCCTGTTTGTTCTTTTATTGAGCAAAGTATATAAAATACATTTAAAAGGTGCAAATGAACTACAAGTGAATGATTTGCAGATCAAAACAGTATCAAGTTAACTAGGCATCACCAAGACAATTAATAGCCTGTGACTCAGCAGCAATACAAACAATCCTTTTAGTCACAGAAGCAGCTGCAAAGAGGGTATCATGGCTGCAAAGAGGGTATCATGGAACAACTTTTGTGATAAGTATTTATAAAAGTCAGAGGTGACCTACAAAAGAAAATATGGTTTTGTATTTGTGTCCTTATAATAAGGCTTGAAATTTTGTTGTTGTTTAAATCTTAGAAATATCAGGAATGTTAAGTCTGGTCTTGTATTTTTCGGAGAGATTTCTTGCATGGCTCAGACTGTATATTCACATTACAACCCTATGTAGCTAGAAGAGTTCGTAAGTCAGTTGCAGCTTTCTGAAATCACTTCTAAAACATCTTTTGGTTTAAAATACGTTTCCACAAAGCGTCAGGAAGGTTTTTCTTCAACACTTATATCTGCAGCATGAGGGACCCACAAAACAGCAGCTTCCATAGCTAAATCTTCCACTTATAGCCTCCTCTTAGCTTAGAGGGCCCTGGGGACAATTAATATTTAGAAGGATCTCAATTAAGTTCACAGGTGTTAGAGCTTTAAGCAATCTGAACAAAAAAATAAATTTGTTAGTCTCTAAGGTGCCACAAGTACTCCTGTTCTTTTTGCGGATACAGACTAACACCGCTGCTACTCTGAAAAAAATAATTGTCTCTCAATCAGGTTCTCACTTGCATGGTTTACCTGATGCTATACCTATCAGTTCTCCACAGAATTTCATATAAGACAAGACCTGAATTTAATGTAAACAGGCAAAAAGAAAACCTTTTATAACTGTCTTTTGCACCTTCTATAGAGAAGAAAAACAATGGCAGCAAAGTAGGGCTGTCAATCACATTTAACTCACGCAATTAACTCAAAAAAATTAATCGCAATTAATCGCATTTTTAAAATCGCACTGTTAAACAGAATACCAATTGAAATTTATTAAATATTTTTGTATGTTTTTCTACATTTTCAAATATATTGATTTCAATTACAACAGAATACAAAGTATACACTGGTCACTTTATATTTTTTTATTACAAATATTTGCATTGTAAAAAATGATAAACAAAAGAAACAGTATTTTTCAATTCACCTCATACAAGTACTGTAGTGCAATCTCTTTATTGTGAAAGTGCAACTTACAGGGGTTTTTTTGTTACATAACTGCACTCAAAAACAAAACAATGCAAAACTTTAGAGCCTACAAGTCCACTCAGTCCTACTTCTTGTTCAGCCAATCACTAAAACAAACAAGTTTGTTTGCATTTACGGGAGATAATGCTGCCCACTTCTTATTTAAAATGTCACCAGAAAGTGAGAACAGGCATTTGCATGGCACTTTTGTAGCTGGCATTGCAAGGTATTTACGTGACAGATATGATAAACATTCGTATGCCCCTTCATGCTTCAGCCACCATTCCAGAGGACATGCTTCCATGCTGATGACACTTGTTAAAAAATAATGCATTAATTAAATTTGTGACTGAACTCCTTGGGGGAGAAGTGCACGTCTCCGGCTCTATTTTACCCGCATTCTGCCATATATTTCGTGTTCTAGTACTCTCAGATCACTCAGCATATGTTGTTCATTTTACAAACACTTTCATTGCAGATTTGACAAAACGCAAAGAAGGTACCAATAGGTGATTTCTAAAGATAGCTACAGCATTCGACCCAAGGTTTAAGAATCTGAAGTGCCTTCCAAAATCTGAGAGGGATGAGGTGTGGAGCATGCTTTCAGAAGTCTTAAAAGAGCAACACTCCGATGCGGAAACTACAGAACCCGAACCACCAAAAAAGAAAATCAACCTTCTGCTGGTGGCATCTGACTCAGATGATGAAAATGAACATACGTCAGTTCACACTGCTTTGAATTGTTATCGAGCAGAACCAATCATCAGCATGGACGCATGTCCTCTGGAATGGTGGTTGAAGCATGAAGGCACATATGAATCTTTAGCGCATCTGACATGTAAATATCTTGCTATGCCAGCTACAATTGTGCCATGTGAACACCTGTTCTCACTTTAGGTGACATTGTGAACAAGAAGCAGGCAGCATTATCATCTGCAAACATACAAACTTGTTTGCGTGATTGGCTGAACAAGAAATAGGACTGAGTGGACTTGTAGGCTCTGAAGTTTTACATTGTTTTGTTTTTGAGTGCGTTATGTTTTTAAAAAAAAAATTCTACATATGTAAGTTCCTTTCATGATAAAGAGATTTCACTACAGTACTTGTATTAAGTGAATTGAAAAATACTATTTTATTTTTAGTGCAAATATTTGTAATCAAAAATATAAAGTGAGCACTGTACACGTTGTATTCTGTGTTGTAATTGAAATCAATGTATCTGAAAATGTAGAAAATATCCAAAATATTTAAATGGTATTCTATTGTTTAACAGTGTGATTAATCGCAATTAATTTTTTTAATCGCTTGACAGCCCAATAGCAAAGTGTTTTAGCTAAAAGTTTAGCATGTCTTGCCCCCATATCTGTCTGTAAGAGCATTGAGTAAGTGGCAGAAAATTTCCAAAACTCTCAATAAGTGGAAGTTACAACTATGGAAGCTGCCGTTTTGTGGGTCCTCGTGCTGCAGATATTAGTGTTGAAGAAAAGGCTTGCTGAGGCTTTGGGGAAGCAATATTTTAAGCTTAACAATGTTTTAAAAGGGGTTTCAGAAAACTGAAACTGACTTCTGAACTCTTCTAGCTACACAGGGATGCAATGTGAATAATTTCTGTAGGAAAAAGAAAATCTGCACAGCATCGTTAGGTGTGCATAGTGTTTTACAAACATTAGAGCCTAGAGGACCTCCTCCCCCCATTTGCGTTAGGTATTTAAACAAAAATAGCCCCTGCTGCAGCGAGTTTATAATCAAAATGGTCAAGACTCAGTTGAGTGTAGAACACAGCTGCAGGGGGGAGGTAAGGTAGAGGGATAACAAGGGTGACCAAATACAAGGTTGCATATATTAATTGGGATGCTTTTTTAAAAGATAAGTGAACAAGATATATTAGTGACTGAACAACAGGTTACTTGTCCCATGGCCATTAGGCCATTAACATGGGCCGAGATGGGTCTTAAAGTATTTGAGAGAATCAAAGCAGTGGCTCTGAAAATTGGTTTGGAGGAAGAAGCCTTTTGGTAGGGTTGGGCATTTAACTGGTCAAAAAATAATTGGTTAACTGACTGAGTCAAACATTGATCAAATATGGTCAGTACTGTCAAATATTTTAAATTACTAGTTTATTAGAAGAGTATAAAGTCTTACTTTTTTGTTAGTCTCCAATATGCATAGCCATGGATAGACATTTATGCCTAATTACAAGTTTACTTAACTGGGTTATTTAACTCAGAAAAATTGACTCAAGCAGTAACAGAAGGAAAAACAGAGCAGGAAGGGAGGGGTCTCTCCACTCCCCTCACTAGCACAGAACTTTTAATATGATTAGCAAGGTTTGGCTGGGGACACAGGTGGGGAATGAGGATTATAAATGGGATATTTGTTGAGGGGGAGAACTGGGTGTTTATTTACATAGTCATTTAATGCAGAGTTGTTTGCTTAATGAGGGTGGAAGAGTTAACAGTTGTGATGCATTTGAGAAGAAAGAGCTTTAATGGCTGTGCCACTTTTCTTGGTTTTAGGAAAGAGGTTTAGTGACTGAACCCTTCTTCTCTCCTCAGCTTCCTTCTGAGTTAATTTCTGTGCGTCTAGTCAGTTTAGATCAGATTTTAAACTCTCAGGAGCAGGGATGATAACCACCTTTAAACAAGTTTAAAGGTGGTTTATAAAGCCCATGTACACTAAAGGCTTGGTATTCAAATAAATAACATGTTTGAGAAAATTCCAGACAACCAAGATGCTCAACTTTCTATTAGTTCACCTTTTCCCCCCAACAGCATATAGTAAGTGATCAAGACATTTAAGTAGGCTTGCTAACAAACAGTACCATAATGAAATCCAAAAGGTAGGTCATCATCATCAACATCAGGGCATTCTTCCTGGAATATCTGACATTATTTGACCAGCCAATTGACTGGCTTGTCAAGCTTACCATTTGGTATAATTTTTTAAAAAGATGTCTGACTTTTGTTGACACTGATTTTTATACGCATTTTAAAACATTGTCTGGTGTATTGTGCTTTAATTGTAATTGTCTGCTGCTCTCCAAATATCTAACTGCTTTATACACATTTAATACATAAATTTAAAAACTGCTTTATTTTAAGATGTTCATTTTAGGTCAGTAGAAAGAAGACTCCTGATTTATCAGGTGGGAAGATCTGTGAACAAAATCTTATTACATTAACCATCATAACTAACTTGAATTATCACAAGCTGAATGCTAGAAAATACTTACCTAAGAGTCCCATTCTCTCCTTTGTCTAGGCTGGTGAACCGACTGTACAGACGCGTGATCTGACTGTGGGAAACTGGAGGGAAAAAGGAAATTAGACAAGTCAGTTAAACAATAACCCCATATCCAGATTGGTTCATTACACTGAACAAGTCATCTGCAAACAGACAGATGAAAACACTAGAGCACTAGCAAGCTTGTCAGCAGTCTGAGCTACACTGCCCCTTCCCACCTCTCCCAATAGCAGGGAGTAAGTCTGGGGTTCTCCCATGAAATCAAAAGAGTAGAGGCCAGTGCTGTACATCTGGTAAGGGGGATCAGTTAGCGTGTGGTCTTTAACAAAAAGATCAGTGAGACGTTTTCAACCCTGGCAATCTGCTTAGTTTACATTTTCAAGGCTAAAAATTTAATGATAGCCAAGATCAACCCCAATATGTCTCTCCCTACCCCTAAATTGTCAGAATCCACAATCAAAAGCCTTTCATGCCCCAAAAGTCAGTTCTGTTCACTGCATCAACCCCTTCCCAAATCCCCACTCAGGTTTGAAAAGTGGAAGTTCACATTTTTATAAAACTACATTGATACAGATTAGACTTGTAATTTGCTTTCAAATTCACTTTCTAAATTCATACAATGTGAATATCCTTCAATTGTATTTTCTGTATTGCCAAGCTAACAAACCAAAGCTCTTATCTCTTCCATATTTCTGATGACCAAAACATTTTAAAATCTTGCTTACAGCTAGGGTAGTTCCTCTGGAAAGCTAGCTGGCCATGCAAGGGAAAAAAGGCAGCGAAGAATGCATCAAACCTACTTGCCTCCTCCCGCAAAAGTCTGCCTGAATCTGAATGCAACTAGTTTCCAGGGTTCCCTGCTGTACTTGTTTCCATCTCTAGGACTCATTCAAATTAAATAAAAGAGACCACGCAAAAGAGCTCAGTTTTGAGAGAGCAGAGCAATAAAGCTTTCAGATCAGAAAGTTTAAGGGCGCCCATATGCAGACAAGACAAACATTACATACCCAACAAGTCTACAATTAGTGGTAGAAATGCCAAATTCAAAACAAACTATTCAAAACAGCCCAGGTATTGGAGGCAACAACCGATATGGCGCTGCCAAAGATGTTGTCTAACATCTTACAAAGACACTAGTGAGGGAGTTCTTTCTGTGGATTCTGGAGTCCTGATCCCACAAGTCAACTGGCAGGTCTGCATTGGCAGCACAGCTCAGACCTTGTTAGGTATTTCAGATGTGTACTAATTTAATACACACCTAGAGAAGGCGTTTCCTAAATCCTTATGTTTAGTCTACAGCCCTCTATAAGACTTAGTTATAAAAGTGACAGTAAGGGCAACTGTACACTACAAAATTAAGTGGACTTAAGTTATGTTGACTTACAGCCACCACAATAATTCAATTGGTTTTACACATCCACGCTACACTCCTTGTGTCAGCGGTGTGCTGTAAGGATAAGATCTTTTCCTGTAGCCATATTATATGGCCGAAGGCCTTTGTCTGCAGCCATATTAGGAGAGCAGCAGCCATTAGCCAAGAAGCAGAAAGTCGCATCTTCACATTCCATTCAAACAATGTAATATTGGGCTGTTAAGAAGGCGATCCTGTCCTAATAGCACCGAACATCACCAGATAAAGAAAAGATCTTAAGATGGTTAAAGAAAATTTAGTTTGATAGCATTCTGTCTGGCAAGAAATCACTTATCAATAGTTGTGATTGTGAAATCCTCATTTCTTTACTGTTTTGTCTTTAGGGTCCCCACTTCTCTGTTGGGAGTCTGTATGATCTTGGTCTGGTTCTTCGATTGTTTCTGTCTGTTACATAATTTTGCTAGGTGTAAATCAATTAAGGTGGTGGGGTATGACTGGTTAAAAGATTGTTTTACAGTATGTTAGGATTGGTTAAAGAACTGTTAACCAATCATTTTACTAAAATATTGCTAAAGGTATAGCTAAGCAGGACTCAAGTTTCACTATATAAACTGGGGTCCAAGGAGACCAGCAGAAGAAACAGAAGAACTCACCTCTAGACGGACATGCAGCAACCAGAATCCAGATGAGACTGGCCTTGCCTGGCTAACAGGGAAAGTCTGCCTGCATGATCAGGATTGGTGAGCATAGCATTGCATGCTTAGCATGTGTATTTAGCTTGGTGATTGTTAATAAATAGAGGATAAGGATATTACTGTGTAAGGCTCTTTCACTGGTAAAAGGTCCCGAAAACCTGCAAAGAGTACACCTTGAGCCCTAGGAACTGGATAAAGGTGGGCGCCCCTGGAGCAGTGGTGGGCAACCTGTGGACCACACGCAGTCCGTCAGGATAATCCGCTGGCAGGCCACGAGACAGTTTACACTGACTGTTGGCAGGCATGGCCACCCGCAGTTCCCAGTGGCCATGGTTCGCCGTTCCCGGCCAATGGGAGCCGTGGGAAGCAGCGACCAGCACATCCCTGCAGCCCATGCCGCTTCCCGCAGCTCCCGTTGGTCGGAAACGGCAAACCACGGCCACGCCTACGGATGGTCAGTGTAAACAAACTCTCGCGGCCCGCCAGCAGATTACCCTGATGGGCTGCAGGTTGCCCACCACTATCCTAGAGTGTGCAAGTAACAGAATTTTGTGCGGGTAACAGTGCGTCCTCACCAAGAGCACTTGCACTGATTTAACTGCCTGTGTGGGGCATTGTGGGATGGTTTCTGAAAGGCAGCATCAGTTGCTGTAAGCAATGCAGTGTCTACACTGACATTGCATCGACCTAACCACATCAACTTAAGGGCATGTTGGAGGTGGAGTTATTAAGTCAGTGTAGTGAGCAAGTTACATCGGTGGGAGCTACATTTTATTGTAGACTAGTGATACTCAGATCTCAGTGGCTTAGGAGCCAAATTAACAAACATTACCCAAGAGAGCCACAGTAGTGTGAATTCATTTTTTCCATTAACTATTGTTTTTATATACATCTTTTTCCCCACAGCAAAAAGACTGACCAAGTATTCTACAATTGGTCAACATTGTAAAAGCATCCTGATTGGTTAACTGTTTTATCATCATGTGCTGCAAAAAGCTTCAGGAGACACATTAAAGAGATACTTATGGCTCCCAAGCCTCAGTCTGAGTATCACTGGTGTAGATGCTTATGTCAACCTGACTCTGTAGCATAGACCAGGCCTTGGTGTGCTAATTTAGTACCACGCCAACTCAGTTGTTTCAACAGCTGATAAATAGGGTTTATTAATAGCAAATGTTTATTCCTACCTGAACAGGTTGCACAGCAGGTATCAAGTCTGTATGATTGGGACACAATAACTGAATTCTTTTATCAGGCTTGTGCTTTCACTGAGTTATTTGTTTAAACTCTGTGTTCACTTCTCTAGGATGGGCTGCCAACAGCAGTTTGCTCCATGTTTCCTTGACAACCTTGTGTCTTAGCATGGGTTGGGCAATATGACAATTCCAAATAATGCAAGCACATAGCAAATTGGCTCTGGTGTTTCAAATATTGAAGTTCATTGTATTATAGATGCAGTCAATAGGTCCCAGAGCTTTAAATATTTACCAGATGCATACTTTTGAGGAGTAGAGTTAAGTGATGGGGAAAGAGGGATGCACTACCATCTAAGTCCAGGCCAGTGTCCAGAATTAGAAGCCACTGGAAAGGAAGAAGGTGCCAGGATTTCTACTCAGGTGCCATCTTTTGGATCACCTTCCAACTAGGAGAAGTTTGATAAATTTGAAAACTGTGTCCTTGCTACTAGCTGGGTTAGAGAGGGCATTGTCTTCTCCCCATTGAGAATCACATGACTGCTGCAAAGGGGAAGCAAGTCAGGCCTCTGCTAATATGTTCCTCCCCCAGCTTATCTTTTTGGCTGACTTTCTGAGTTCCTGGAGGGGGCTTGACCCCCGCTCCACCCTAGGCCCCATCCCTTCCCAAGCTCCCACCCCACCTCTTCCCACCCCCACCCAGCCTCTTCCCATCCCTGCTCCTCCCCTTCCCCACCAGCACCTCCTGCATGCCACTAAACAGCTGATCATCAGTGGGTGGGAGGCGCTGCGGGGAGAAGGTGATTAGCTGATCAGTGGGTGGTGCTGAGCACTCACTTTTTTTTCCATGGGTGCTCCAGCTGCAAGTTTATCATGGAGGTCACGTAATCTGTGACTTTCTGTGACTTCTGCAGTGGCCAGTGCAGCTGGCCAGCTCAGGCAGCCCCATGGCCAGCCACACCAGGCTATGCTGGGGCAGTCTTGCGCCACTGCATCCCCCTGCCCCCCCAGCAGGAGTTTGGGTGTGAGAGGTGGCTCAGGGCTGGGGCACAGGAGGGGGTGAGGGCTCTGGGAGATGCTTACCTCAGGGGGCTTCCCGAAAGTGGTGACATGTCTCTCCCTCAGTTCCTAGCTCCGCCTATTGCCTCCGCCTGCAGGCACCGCCCCTGCAGCTCCCACTGCCTGCGGAGTCATCTGGCAGAGCCAGCGCTTGGGGCGGAGGCAGCTCACCTATGGGGAGCCTGCCAGCCCCTCTGCCAGCATCAGCAGGGGTCCTGGGCCACGCACCGCTGCCCGCGCCCCCCCAGCACTAGCAGGGTCCTGCCCCCCTCCCCTCCTGTTTTTGTCAGGAGTATATAGTACAAGTTATGGACTGGTCACAGGGATGCAAATTTTTGTTTACTGCCTGTGACCTGTCCATAACTTTTACTAAAAATATTAAAAGAGCCTTACCTATGCTCCCCCATAAAAATCTGCAGTGCTCAACTCTGCTGTCCTCAGCATTCTTGAATGGCAGTGTGAGAATGACATTCACTACTATCCACAAAATGCTGAAAGGCAACAGTGAAACTGATTCGAGTTGTGTTAATTTCACTTTGATTTTAGCTTTACCAAGCAGCATCAGTGGTGGTCCTTGAGCAATCTGCAGCCTCAGGAAGATAACATTTCCTACTTTAGTCATCCTTATTCATAAAATTTAAATTCTACAAGTGATCTTAAGTGCTTTGAGGTAGAAACTGTCTTGTTTTTTCCCCATTAAGCACTTATGGTGCCCCAGGGTATGCTATCAATTGCGTATGTTTACATTTGTTTCATGTTTGGAAAGGCCCTTGCAATCAAGAATCCACTTGAACTTTTCTATTAAAAGTTAAATTTTACACATATCTACAAACTCTTGCACTCTCTTCAGGGAAATCTCCCCGCCCTTGTAGCCAGTAAACTGCTTTTAAACACCCTGATTGGGACTACTACAATAATCCTTTTGGTGCACTTACGTTTAATATTTCAGCATCACATGTTTTTAAGAGTCTTATAGTACAGATGTATTGTTATCAAACAAAAGTGCATTTTGAGAAAGTAGGTTTTCCGTGTAACAGATATTCATTTGAAATGAGTTTCCCCAATTAGTTCTCTTTTGTGAGCTTCTGCATACAAGCCTAACTTGCTCTGTAATCCCCTCCCACTGCACACAGACACAAAGGAAGTGGACAGATCAATAGTAATCTCTGATTAGTCATGAAACAAGATAATTATATGATCAAAAAATTCAAAGACACAGGTCACAGGCAGGGCAACAGATATTCTGTGATAGAGGTTATACCCTAAGTGTTTAGGTGCATTACTTCAGCACAAGGGGGAAAAGGGTGTGACCTAATAGTTCAAGTACTGTAACATTCCTATGTCTATTCAAGGACCTGTAAAAACCAAATGTCAAACAAACAACATTTTCCAAACCGGGCATCATTCCAGACTTCTCTCCTATTTCTTACACTGGCTACTGAAATTTGCATTTCAGGGGGGTTCTTAAGATGGTCTTGAAACAAAGTTCCAAGCAAATTTCCAAGTTGATCAGCATGAACTAAGGGGGGAGGGGAAAACAGCAGTACTGTAAAATGCCATGTAAGTTCTTAGAATGGTACTACCACTACCTTGGACTAAGGAATTCAGGGAGCAAAAGTTCAGAAGTTACTGTGGTTACACAAGAATCTACTGACGATTACTTGTCAGATGGCTGGGTTTTAAGGGACATTTAACCCGTTTTCCTTCTTGAAAGCCTTAACTATACAGGTATAGCAGAATTACTATTATGCACAGAATGAATCTCAGACTGTCAGCACAGACTCTAAGTATGAAACAATCCAAAACTTGAACCGAAATTTTAAATTCAACATGTGAGGAAATAAAAACAGGCTGCCACAAAGATCTTTTTTATCCACTCCAGGTACAAAAGCTAATATGGAGTATTGTGTAGCTAAATTAACACTATCAGCTGTGGCTTTGCATTGCCTGTAAGGGGTCCACTTTCAGTGGTGGGAAAGACACCCACAATTGAGAGAACTCCACAGGCAAGTATCTACCAATAGACAATGTTTAAACCAAATTCACTTACTTCTTCCTAGCCAACAGAAACTGGAGAAAATACAGTTTAGTAAAATAGAGACAGACAAGTATAGAGTCCTCAGAGTAATAAATAGTGTTACCATTTCTCAAGCTGGACATTTAGTCACAACATGCTGTTCTGCTTTAGCTGGGTTCACTTTAAGAACTATTTAGCAGAGGAAGTATCAGCAGCACCAAGCTTTTAAGCGTTGGTGGATGTTACAGAACCTTCAGAATGACCCATATTCACAGCAATACGAACAGTGGTTTTTCCATCAAACTTTGTTCCGGGTACTTTATGATTGTTTTTTAACTGCCCTTTACTTGTGTAGACATTTACACAGGTGGAAAGCGAGAGGAAGGTGCTAACCAAATGGTGGAATTTTCCATCCAGTGTGCAGACTACACAAGGTAGAGCAGAATTAAGCTCCTAGTCTATAATTAAAAACCAGAAAAATGAAAGATTACTAAAGTGAGAAAAAATGTAATAGCCTGTGACAGTCCATATAGACATGAATCAATGTAAATTAATCTCACTGACAGCACAGTTTTGTTTTATAAATCCTTAAACAAAAATTAAATCCTAAAAATAGACATTAACATTTTAACTTAGACCACAAAAACCAGAATCTGAAATTTAAGTTGCAAACCACAAATATAAGTCTCACACTAAAAAAGTTAAATGAAGCGTTTAAGGGTAAGCAGGGCAGGAACTCTCCTAGCACCGGTTCTGTCACTTAAACAGTCAGTCTCTACACATATTCTAAATGTTTATAAACCAAGCCCATTGCTCAGTAATGATTCTCCAATATTAGCTGAAATATTAACAACAGTATAATGCACCAAGTGTCAGGGGCCTGTCAGAGAATCATTCCCAAATATTTGCTGGTGGTACTGGGACTAGCTAACATTCGGAATATCTAGAGACTGACAATTTAAGTTAAACCTTTGCTTGCTTTTAAGTTTTGCTCTTTTTAGTGAGAGATGTGTGAATACACATGCAATGATCCGCTGGACAGCGCAAATTCCGTCTGACATTGTGCAGGGCGCTGCATGATAAGCTGGTAGTAAAGAAAAATGGCAGTTGATGAATCCAACGAGCATGGAAACAGTCTATGTGCTCAATCTACTTGCGACAGTGTACCCCATAAGGGTTTATGGAAATATATATGACATAACTGGAATATGGTTTATGCTACATATGCCATGTAACATATCTCTGTAAAGGTTATGATCTATTGAATCTATTCATTCTATTTGTATGCATGTGTCATTGTTGTATTTGAAGTTATGAATATTGGCTGTGTACTTGCTTAATTTCTAAGTAGCCTTAGTAAAGCTTTTGGTCAGCTTCTTGAGAAAGGAATGTGCAAATTAAGTGCCCGATCAAGAAACACTTAAAGAACAATGAATCTTGGAAGGTTCCAATCCACATAAGAAATCTACCTGAGGATGTTCAGGGTAGCATGTAAGCAATGGCTGCTGCCTGTAAAAACGGAGTCATGCATGGACATGCGACTTGCCCATGTGACTCCAAAACTCCATTTTGGAGCTGGACTTTGCATAGGAGAGAGGAGGGGGTCTCCACCAACAAGAGAAAGTCTATTTAAGCCCGTGGGAGACCCCTCCATTTTGTCTTCAGCTGACTAAAGAGATAGCCTCTCCACCCCCAAGGATACCTGAAAGAAACTGGAACAAAGGACAGTAACTACAGGGGGTGTGAGTGATTGCTGGACCCAGACTAGAAGGAGACTAGTCTGTAAAAGGAAGCTTACTGGAACTTCTCAGAGGGTGAGATTTTATCTGTATTCAGTTTTATTACTGTATTAGGCATAGGCTTGCGTGTTTTATTTTATTTTGCTTGGTAATTCACTTTGTTCTGTCTGTCACTACTTGGAACCACTTAAATCCTACTTTCTGTATTTAATAAAATCACTTTTTACTTATTAATACCTGGGGGGCCAAACAGCTGTGCATCTCTATCAGTGTTATAGAGAGTGAACAATTTAGGAGGGTAAATTTAGAAGGAGCTTTATACAGGGTAAAACGGATTTATTTCGGGTTTGGACACCATTGGGAGTTGAACATCCGAGTGTTAAAGACAGAAACACTACTTAAGTTGCTTTCAGTTAAGTCTGCAGCTTTGAGGCATGTGGTTCAGACCCTGGGTCTGTGCTGGAGCAGACTGGCATGTCTGGCTCAACAAGACAAGGTGCGGGAGTCCCAAGCTGGCAGGGAAAGCAGGGGCAGAAATAGTCTTGGCACATCTGTTGGCAGCCCCAAGAGGATTTCTGTGATCCAACCCGTCACACTACTTGTGTCAGGAATATGTCTGTGATGGAAATGCATCTTTCTGGAAGATACTGGGAGAGAGACCATACCCTCATAGAGGCAAAAACAAGAGGTAGGGAAACGTTTAATTTGGAAAGATCTTAGTTCTCTGCAGGGGCTTAGCAGCAAGACGATACCTTGAAAAAGACAAATGAAATCCTGGAAGTCAAAAATGTGATTTCTTAATTCTAGGGAAGGTGGCTGCAGTGAATGATTGAAGTTCTCAGAGCTGCAACCATCATGTCTAGTCCACAAAACACCCAATTTTACCAAGACAGTTTCATTTACTAATACATGGACGATTAGTGACACCACTCGTATTTTGCCCAGATTCTGTATTTATGGAAAGGCAATGGTTCACAACTAGAGGATGAGGTAGGTTATACAGAGCAGTTTTACTACAACAGTTCTTAAAATGGTCCATCTGAATTCATAGTACAAGGATTTGCAAACTTTTCTGTTGTTGACTACATCTTCAAGTCTAATGGATCACCTCCCTCGCATACATGGTACTTTCAACCTCCCTCTTATTTGCAATCGTAACATTCCTAATGCAACTATGCAATCACTTCAATGGCAAAGTAATACTAGGAAGCCATTTACTGTATTTTTAGCCTTTTTAAAGAAGTTTAGTAGCTGGAAACAATGAAAACCAGAAACATGCAATAAGCCAGCTCTCCAATGACTACCAGAAATTACCCCATCAATTTATATTTTGGTAAATACAAAAGTAGATTGACTGCTGTCTTCTCCCTTTGCATCTCAGGCAATGCAAAAGCAAAAACTATCTGCATCTTCTAATGTCCACAGTAACAGCTCCTGTGCTTCCTCCCTGCCACCCTATAGCACTGTTGCAGGGGACAGTGAGTGTTGTATTCCTGATATTCGCTCAATAGCAATAGGCCACTGGGGACACCTGCCTTAGGTTGGTGCAGTCCCTATTCAGCACTTACATGTTAGCTGAGCTACAGCAGAGAATCAGAGATTTGTACCCAGCTCCCTGACAGTCTCTGCTTTCTATTATGCCATGCAGATCTCTGCCACAGCAGAGAATCTGTCTTGCTCGTTTAGGCCTACCAGGTTAGGAACTCTGCTAGCACTAGGAGTTAAACAATGGCTGGTACTAGCACAGTTTTACCTATGAGGCAGGTAGGATCTTTGCAGACAAAAGGAAGCTTCTCAGCAAAGGCAACGGATTTTGACAAGAAGTGCTGCAGTGCTTCCACCCTGCGTGTTCCTCCTTTACAAACACCAAATAATGGGGGCGGTGGGGTGCAGGTCGCGGGTGTAAAGATCTCTGATCCCCTACAGCAAAACCCCATAATCCTATAGTGATGGTCGGCCTCTTTTGCTGGGATCGCATCCCCCATCATGACGGGTTCACACAGGCCGGTGAGTCACATCCCTCTTCCCCCCCGGGAGAGTCATTCCCAGGACAGAGGGAATAACCAGGGCGGGAAGGGGCCTGGTCATGCAGAGAGCACCTGTCACAGGCGGGCGAGCGGTCCCCGCCTGGCAGGAGCGGGAAGGTATCGAGCCCCCGGCGGCCCGGCCAAGGGAAGACAAGGGGCTAGCAGCATGCCTGAGTGGGGGACTGTCTTCCCCGGCACCCAGAAGCTGCTGTGCCCAGTCGGGGAGAGCCAGAGGCGATGAGGCAATCTCCGCACTGCCGCTGGGAACAAGCCTCCAGCCCGGCTAGGGTGACCAGATATCCCGATTTTATAGGGACAGTCCCGATACTTGAGGCTTTTTCTTATATAGGTTTATATTACCCCCCCCCCCGTCCCGATTTTTCACAGTTGCGGTCTGGTAAGCCCGGCAGACGGGCCCGCACTACGATCGCAGCATGGAAGCGGTGCTCAGGCTCTCAATGGCCCCGACCCCCGGGCCTGGGCTCAGGTGACCACCAGCCCGAGCCTTCGCCGGCGCCGCAGCGCCCCCGCTGCTTCACCAGCGCCACCTCCTGCAGCTCCACCAACCGCGTCGCCCCGCCTGCCGGCCAGAGACCGGCCGCCCGCTCCCGTCCCCCCAGCCCGCGCCCGCAAAGCCCCGGCCGGCAGCCCGCTACTCACAGCCCGTCTCCTTCTTGATCTCCTCGATCTCCTCGTCCCGCAGCAGCGAGGATGCTCGCGAGCCCATCTCCGGCCGCCGCCTCTGGCCGCAGGGGAGCGGGGCAGTGACAGCCGCGACGCTGCGGACCGCACAGAGAATGGGGGAAAAGGCAACGGCGACCTCGGCCAATCAGCGGGTCCCGGACGCTGCGGCTGGACGCCTGTGAGGAGAAGGGGGGTCAGAGAGACCTGCGCTTCCTCTTATCAACCCCGGCCGCGGGGGGTGGAGCACCCCTCCCGCCCCACGCTGTAACCCCGCCCCGCAGCTCCTCGCCTCTCACAGAGGAGAGCTCATCAGCGCCTGCGCGGAGCGGCTCCTGTCTTCCCTCCCGCTAACGGTCACACTTAGGACTGTTTAACGTCATCACGAGAGGCCCTAAAAGCGCGGCCCACGGAAACTACTACTCCCAGCATTCAGCGTTGCGCGTGGCACTGATTACTCACCTCAAGGTGCCGCATTGTACTCTGGGAGTTATAGTCCCCAACACGGCTCTGATGCCAAGCTAGGAGCAGGGAGTTTGTATGTTCTAAGGTGCCCGCCGCCCTGCCCGCGCTATCTACCAGCGAGTCGCTCCGTGCGGGTCCGGAGGACTTGGTAGTGGGGAGGGAACTTAGGAGCTGCTCCTGTGGGGTCCGGGCCCCTGGTGTGATTCCTTGCCCCATGCAGTGACCTTAGTGGTGACCTATTTACCCCCAGGGCTGTCTCTGGGTTCCCCCTGCCCCGCGGGCCCCAGGGCGATCCCTTCCTGGCTGCCCTGCACCTGCGTGCGGGCTGAGGGGCTCCCGACACGCGCTGTCACTCCAACTGGGTGAGCTGCGGCTCGAGGTCACGCCCAAGGGCGGTGTTGAGGTCACAAAAGCAGCCCCAGCGTGGGGCGAGTTAGTGCGCTGCACAATAGGGAGGGAGCACTGGCTGGCAGAGAGGAGGATTTGATTTGGCAAACCATTAGAGATGTTCGTAAAGGTTGGGAACCGCTGCCGAGCTGGTTGGTCCCTGTATAACTGCTCTGCACCTAACAGTGCACGGTATTTACTTTTTAGTCAATGGGTCTGCTTAATCTTAGTGTTAACAGTTCCCATTTAGGAGAGAAACTCGTGATCTGTTCAGCAAAATTTCTGGGATTGTTATACTTTTCTACAGTAATAATAATTTCAATCCTGTAGTGTGCAAAGGGTCTTCAGATTTTGACATTTATGCTCCATTTGACAGGGAAGCATACAGTGCTGGCTTTTAGAGCTAAATGTAATGTATTTTATTACCATTGCCCCATGTATGCAGTTGTTCGACAAATGTGGTGCCTGTATGTGTATAGGTATATGAAATATTATATGCTGGGGTGCTTTCCTCCTCAATCTACAGCTTTATTCTAGTGGATGCTGAGTGTCACAGCTGGAGGGCATTAATATGATTCTGGCTCTATCTTTTCATTTTTCTTCTTGGATTATCCTGCAGAGGTCCTAAGAAAGCAAATCTTTTAACAGAGGAGTTCCCCTTTTCATTTCCTACTCTGCTTTGAGAACCAGACTATTTGGGGAGCTAGTTTGGGGATATACCAGCATGGATCCAAGCAACGATTACCAGTTCCTCAATGAGATTCTGGGAAAAGCAGTGAAAATCACCTTGAAATGTGGCATCTTCCAGGGAATATTGCAGCATGTGGATTCCAGCAGAAGTATCGTTCTGAGCAGAGGTTTAACTCTTGTTCTGTACTTGTCACCTAAATTAATGTAGTTCTTCAAATGCTGGGGGGGGAGGGGGAGTTCATGAAGGTGTATTTACATATTCTAGATTGGATAGGGTAGGGGCTCATTGGCATGCTATATCATATGTTGGAAGGGTGTGTGGGTTGAAACTTCATATCCCATATTGGAAAGAGAACATTGTTTCCCACATGAGGAAGAATAGATTCATGTGATAGATGTACAATTTTTGATGTGCCAGGACTGAATGGAGTGTTTGTTCCATACCATTCTCTGGTCTTTTCTGAGACTATTTAGACTGAGTAGATGGAGGGCATTGCTTGCCCAAATTCTGAATGTAGTGAACAAATCTGAGATTCTGTTTATTTTAAAAGATATCTGAGATTTTAAGTGAAATAGAGGCATAATCTACCTTCAGGATTTATCTTGAACAAGTTAAATCTGCATGTAGTCTTTATTTCTAGAGAGTAGGAACAGGAGAGGGTTCTGATGTACTTATGCCTTGCTCAGCAATAATTATGTGTAACTGGAATCTGTGCCACTCAGATTACTTAATAGCTGACTTTCACTGATAATTCCAGAATAATTAATCTTCAACCATTCAGAAACTAAATAGAAGTAGGCTGCTCAGTCTTTCATGCAGACTGCACCTACTGCTGATTGTACCAGGCACAGACTAACCTTCCATTGATTTCAGAGGGGCGTTGTTGTACTCATGCAATGAAAAACAAGCAGCAGAAGAGTGAACACTCTTACTTAATGTAACATTACAAAGGAAATGGGCCCAGCTGTGCTCTCAGCTTTGGGATTGCAAAAGAATAACTGAGTCCAGAATTTGCCCCGTAGTGTCCACCAGACATTTGCATACAACACGCTCATTGTTTTTTGTATCAGTTTTACTCAATACAGTCATTTGAAATTGTTTTTTTGCTTTTGCCAATTGTCATTAGCGAGGACAGTTCTCTGGCCTTATTTGGTGTGTAATCAGTTCTTACCTTTACTTTTATTGCAGAGCTCAATGTTTCTGATTATTTATCTACCTAACATTTAATTATTTCAGTGAAGAACTTGGAAACAGGCAGAAGCATGGCAGGTGTGAAGATGTTTTTTGGTTATGAAATTGTGAATGGTGAGAACTTTCTTTGTTCTGCAAGGGTGAGGTTCATGGGTACTATCACATGTTTAGCACTTTTGTTTTTCTTTTCTAATGATGGGCCCTATTCAGGCCTTCTTATTTGGATAAAAGTCCCATTTTAGTCGTCGAGAGTTTCGGCTGAGTAACTCCTAAGTAAGGAGAGGAAAGATGCCTAGGGGTAAGGGCCCTAGTCTAGGACTTGGGAGATCTGAATTCAAGTCCCTGCTGTGACGAGCAAGTCGCTAACCTCTCTATGCCTCAGTTTCCCCATCTGTAAAATGGGGATAATAGTACTACTTTTCCTCAAAGGGATGTTGTGAGGATAGATGCATTAAACATTGTGATGTGCTCAGATGCTACAGTAATCAGAGAGGGCCATGTAAGTATCTTAGGCTTTGTCTACACTAGCACTTTTGTCTGCAAAACTTTTGTATGTGAAAAAAACAAAATTGAAAAAGATTCAGTGAGAAGTCTCTTGATTAGATTTTCACTTTCCCCTGGAGTGTTTAAGCCAATAATAGAATTGTGTTAAAAATGAAACTGATTATAACAAATGAAACTGACTATAATAAAACTTTATAATCCAAGTGTTAAGTAAATAAAAACTGAAAACATTTTAAAGGGACTCATTAAGACATAATAATTTGAACAGCACATGAGAACTCTCTCTTCAATATTTCATTAAACTGTGCATTCTGTAAAACACACAAAATAGCTGATGTTTTCCTGTCTTTCAAAAATTTAATAGTAGATGTTATAATGAGGTCTCTTATTACTGTGATTTAAAGGGACACTGTCAACTTAAAAATCATTCTTCTGTCTGAAAATGTACTTAAAATAATAGATAAAACCTAAGATTACTATAGCTGAGAGGTCGGGGGAAAATATTTCCTGTTCCTCTTTCCCTGCTCCCCCACAGCTTATTTACTTTGTGCATATAACAGCACTTAGCATATCATCAATTTTGTTCTTTTCCCTATATAATGAGTCAGTTTCCCAATTTGTTTGTTTTGGGACTGTCACATAGCAATATAGGTGAGAAGAACATTAAAAAAAAATAGGAAAATTTGATTATGCAACGATAAAATCAGCAGGGAAGTAGTATCCAAAACTGCAAGAATTATAAAATGGGGATAGTAGTACTTGATCATCAATCTCAAAGGGCATTGTTAGGATTAGTTAATGTTTATAGAGTTCTTGAACATATAAAGTGCTATATGGGGCTGATCCAAAGCCCGTTACAGTCAATGTAAAGATGGCCATTGCTTCAAACTGTGGATCAGATTCTTTAATTTAAACTACTTTAACGCTTTTTAAAAAAAATTGACAATATTTCAAGTTGATGGTCTCCCCTTAAGTATTTTTATAAAGTATGCTACATTACATTGGTTAGTATGCAGTGCCACATTATACTGATTAATATGCTCTGAAGTACTATCTGAATTAATTAAAACTAGGCAAATTAAATGATCAAAGTACGTTTTCAGATTTATTAGCCTTGTGTTCATGTCTTGTTCACTTCATTAATTCATGGAAACACCTTGTGGAAAGGCTGTGTTGGGGTGATCACTATTGCCTCTGCTTGTCTTCTTCCCCAGATCCAAAAAGACAGGAGTCCGAGCACTCCATTCTCAGACAGAAGAATTTTACTGATGAAACAAACTGTGGAGTCAAACTGTCAGAACTTTATTTTGAAGCCACTCCCACAGATCAATAACTCATGTGCAGTATGCTACTCCTGAGGCCTTTTTAAAGCTTCATTGGGGATAGCCATTGTGAATTTTTTAGAAATGTCCCTAGTGTAGACCGGCCTAACTGTTTCTGTGTACTGCTGACACTCTCAGTTTTGCACTGGGGGCAAGGAGATGGAAGGCAGCTCTGAGGGATCTATGTACTATACATCCTTGCCTCCTCCTTTGGTTTATCACATTTACAACAAAATTTAATCTGTAAACTGTGGTGGTGCAATATTGGCCTTATGCAGGGCCATATAGGTTTCAGTAGAGATGCTGTAGCATCAGTTGGTTCAACTTAAATGCCACTGGTGTAAAATATTTCTCCTGCATGCTGTTGCCTGTGATATCTGATCTATGATTACTTTTTACAATGAATGCCCCTTTTTTCACTATGCCCTGCCATGACTGTGTTCCAAACTGGTCAATACTAGTTCTGGCTCCTCTTCAACTTCTTGGGGATTAAATGTAGTTCCTAGTCAAAGAGTTGCTGATGTTAGAGCTGTAACAGAAGTTGTTGTTTTTTATTACAGTGGAACTGCTGGAGGAACTGGAACAAGATGCAGCAAGAGGAGCTGCAACTCCCATCAGGTATGTTGGAAGGGACTTATCTTTCATGACTGGAAAAAGAGTGTACCTATTAGAATAGCCAACAAATGGATGGAAAATCTTATGAGTGTAAGGTTAAGTGACACCAAGATTGTGTTGAACTGTTCTAAGAGGGAGTGGGTAAGGAGATGTCTGGGGTGCTTCCATTACTGAAAAGACTCTTCTAAGATTTTCCTCCTTCCTCCACCAATGAATAATTTGTTTGGTTTGTTTTATAATGAACTTGTGGTTTCCAGGGAATATTTCTCACAAAAAAACCTTCATCCGTGGCCAAACAGTTGTACAGGGGAAGCTACATTTCAAACCTTATCAAATGTAGGTGTATGTGACATCTGGAAGCTGGCACAGGTGTGGATTTGTACTTAAAACTCTTTCATTTCTACTCAGAGTTGCATCTCCAACACAAATTGTGTTAGGTTACTTGGTTTTCAAGTACTTCCCAAGACCATATTTGAAACTATTTAATTTCCCTCATAAGGGAAATGGGGATTGACTGGCTTTTGCTAACCGCTCCCTTAAACTGGAGTTTGCAAGGCGAATACCACTCTGTTTAGCAGCAATCTTTTACATGTACAAAAAGTCTAACTTAGTCTTTTAACAAAACTTATTCCTGTATTCATCAATCCTTTAAATAGAAGCTTTTTGATAAATGATCCTTTATGTCTTTAGGGGCTTGTCTTCTCACTTGTACTGCTTTAATTATACTGGTGTAGAAACAGATATTGTTCAAGAGATATAACCTTCTAGTGTGGATGCAGTTATAATGGTGTAACAGCACTTACAGCGATATAGCTTATAAACACTATGAATTGTACTGATGTAAGTGTTTTGGTATAAAAGCATACTCCACCAAGGTAGTTAAATCCTTAAAACTGTGTAGATCAATCCTAAGCCAGGTGCTTCAGTATTCCTTGAAAATATGGGTAAGATCTGATGAGAAACAGTCATAGATCCATAGATTCTAGGACTGGAAGGGACCTCGAGAGGTCATCGAGTCCAGTCCCCTGCCCGCATGGCAGGACCAAATACTGTCTAGACCATCCCTGATCCCATTCAATTACATCATGTAATGGCAGACAGCTAAAAAGTGACAAGTTTTTAAAGTGCTTTTATACAAATGCTGGAAGTCTAAATAATAAGATGGGTGAACTAAAGTGCTTCATATTAAATGAGGATATTGATATAATAGGCATCACAGAAACTTGGTGGAATGAGAATAATCAATGGGACATAGTAATACCAGAGTACAAAATATATTGGAAGGACAGAACAGGTCGTGCTGGTGGGGGAGTGGCACTCTATGTGAAAGAAAGTAGAATCTAATGAAGTAAAAATCTTAAATGAACCAAACTGTACCATAGAACCTCTATGTATAGTAATTCCATGCTCTAATAATAAAAATAAAGCAGTAGGGATACATTACCGACAACTTGACCGTGATGGTGATAGTGACTGTGAAATGCTCAGGGAGATTAGAGAGGCTATAAAAATAAAAAACTCAACTATCCCCATATTGACTGGGTACATGTCACCTCAGAATGGGATGCAGAGATAAAGTTTCTTGACACCTTAAATGACTGTTTCTTGGAGCAGCTAGTCCTGGAACCCACAAGAGGAGAGGCAATCTGGTCCAAGAGGTGAATATAGCTGGACTGTTTGATAATAGTGACCATAATATAATTAAATTTAACATCCCTGTGGCGTGGAAAACACCACAGCAGCCCAACACTGTAGCATTTAATTTCAGAAAGGGAGACTACACAAAAATAAGAAAGTTAGTTAAACAGAAATTAAAAGGTGCGGTGCCAAAAGTGACATCCCTGCAAGCTGCATGGAAACTTTTTAAAGACACCACAATAGACGTGCAACTTAAATGTATATCCTAAATTTAAAAAAAACAGTAAGCGAATGAAAAAAGTGCCACTGTGGCTATACAATGAAGTAAAAGAAGCAGAGAGAGACAAAAAGGCATCCCTTAAAAAGTGGAAGTTAAATCTTAGTGAGGAAAATAGAAAGGAGCATAAACTCTGGCAAATGAAGTGTAAAATATAACTAGGAAGGCCAAAAAAAAATTTGAAGTACAGTTAGCCAAACACTCAAAAAGTAATAGCAAAAAAAAAACTGTTAAGTACATCAGAAGCAGGAAGCCTGCTAAACAACCAGTGAGGCCACTGGATGATCAGGATGCTAAAGGAGCACTCGAGGATGATAAGGCCATTGCGGAGAAACTAAATGAATTCTTTGCATCAGTCTTCATGGCTGAGGATGTGAGGGAGATTCCCAAACCTGAGCCATTCTTTTTAGGTGACAAATCTGAGGAACTGTCGCAGATTGAGGTCATTAGAGGAGGGTTGGAACAAATTAATAAACTAAACAGTAAAAAGTCACTAGGACCAGATGGTATTCACCCAAGAGTTCTGAAGGAACCCAAATGTGAAATTGCAGAACTACTAACTGTAGTTTGTAACCTATCATTTAAATCGGCTTCTGTATCTAATGACTGGAGGATAGCTAATGTGACACTAGTTTTTAAAAAGGGCTCCAGAGGTGATCCCAGCAATTACAGGGTGGGCAACCTGGTTGAAACTATAGTAAAGAACAAAATTGTCAGACACATAGATAAACATAATTTGTTGGGGGAAGAGTTTTTTGTAAAGGGAAATCGTGCCTCACCAATCTACTAGAATTCTTTGAGGGTGTCAACAAGCATGTGGACAAGGGGGATCCAGTGGATATAGTGTACTTAGATTTTCAGAAAGCCTTTGACAAGGTCCCTCACCAAAGGCTCCTAAGTAAAGTAAGCTGTCATGGGATAAGAGGGAAGGTCGGATCAGTAGCTCTTTAAAAGATAGGAAACAAAGGGTAGGAATAAATGGTCAGTTTTCAGAATGGAGAGAGGTAAATAGTGATGTCCCCCAGGGGTCTGTACTGGGACCAGTCCTATTCAACCTATTCATAAATGATCAGGAAAAAGGGGTAAACAGTGAGGTGGCAAAATTTGAAGATGATACAAAACTACTCAAGATAGTGAAGTCCCAAGCAGACTGTGAAGGGTTACGAAAGGATCTCACAAAATTGGGTGACTGGCCAACAAAATGGTAGATGAAATTCAATGTTGATAAATGCAAAGTAATGCACATTGGAAAACATAATCCCACCTATCCATATAAAATGAGGTCTAAGTTAGCTGTTACCACTCAAGAAAGAGATCTTGGAGTCATTGTGGATAGTTCTCTGAAAACACCCACTCAATGTGCAGTGGCAGTCAAAAAAGCGAACAGAATGTTGGGAATCATTAAGAAAGGGATAGATAATAAGACCGAAAATATCATATTGCCTCTATATAAATCCATGGTACGCCCACATCTTGAATACTGCATTCAGATGTGGTCGCCCCATCTCAAAAAAGATATATTGGAATTGGAAAAGGTTCAGAAAAGGGAACCAAAAAGGATTAGGCGTATGGAATGGCTTCCATATGAGGCGAGATTAATAAGACTGGGACTTTTCAGCTTGAAAAAGAGTTGACTAAGGGGGGATATGATTGAGGTCTATAAAATCATGACTGGTGTGGAGAAAGTAAATAAGGAAGTGTTATTTACTTCTTCTCATAACACAAGAACTAGGGGTCATCAAATGAAATGAATAGGCAGCAGGTTTAAAACAAACAAAAGGAAGTATTTTTTCACACAATGCACAGTCAGTCTGTGGAACTCTTTGCCAGAGGGTGTTGTGAAGGCCAAGACTATAACAGGGTTCAAAATAGAACTAGGTAAGTTCATGGAGGATAGATCTGTCAATGGCTATTAGCCAGGATGGGCCGGGATGGTGTCCCTAGCCTCTGTTTGCCAGAAGCTAGGAATGGACGACAGGGGATGGATCACTTAATGATTACCTGTTCTGTTCATTCCATAGGCGCCAACTTCTCCTGGCGCCGGTGGGTGCTCGGGCCCCCCCACCCCAGCCCCACCCCAACACCACCTCTGCCCTGCCCCCATTTCGACCCGTTCCCCAAAGTCCCCACCCCAACTCTGCCCTGTCCCTGCCCCTTTTGGACCCCTTCCCCAAATCCCGGCCCCGCCTCTTCCCCGCCTCCTCCCCTGAGCGCACCACGTTCCCGCTCCTCCCTCCCACAGCTTGTTACAACATGTGGGGCAGCTCACCACATGTCTGTATGTATGTGTAGGATACTGGATGAAAGTCAAACAATGCCTTAGAACATATTATCAAGTTTATGTTGTATGTCCCAATGTGTGTTCACTGCAGCACTGTACGTGATATCTTACACTGTTTTCTTGTGCAGGGACAGTCTAGTTACTGGAGGAACTGGAATGGACAGGGGAGAACCAGCAGAGCACAGCCCACAGAGTTCTACTTGCATTTCCCCAGAGAGCCGGTTCACCACCCTGAGTAACTTAAAATATACCCTGGCAGGTAACTGTGGTATTAGGAATGCAAGTTCAGTCTTTCTGCAAGCCAAACACTTAGTATGTGACACTAGCTCCTTTCCCAGGTTCTATATCCTTTTCACACTCTATATACAAAATGGATCCAAAATAACTAAATAGTTTTTTTTTTTAATTCTCACCTTTAGTTATTTTAGGGCAAATGTGTGTGTGGACTCCTATATTTTGGAATAAGAGTGCCTGTCTCTTAAGTCAAATTGAAATAAGGCACTCTTGTTCCAAAATATGGCAGTCCATACACAGACTTGCTCTGAAATAACTAACTGTGAATTAAAACCGATTTAGTTATTTCATTTCCATTTTGTGTGTAGCCAAGCCCTTATTCATGAAGCAGCTTGAAACCTTAAACAGAAGTGCAAGTTTACATCAGAATGGTACAAGCTCCTTGGCTTGTCATAAACGGAAAACAAGAAGATGGCACTGGAGCTGCTATTAAAATACTCTCCAATTTGTCCTGGCTAATGAGGAGGAAAAAGTTCTCTCCATAATAAATGCATTTTAGTACTTGTGCCTTCAAGAGGCTCTTTGAATAAACTTCATTAAATGGGCTCCAATTATCTCGTAGATCAGTTAACACTAAAGCCTAATGATGCCAATTTAAATGTCAACTTTGCTGACTATTTCACTGTTGATTGTTTCAGCATCAACATGCAGCCATTCTGGGACTGTGGCCCTGTAGTCTCTCCCTCCTCACCTTTTGAACTCAAGTGGTTCACAACACCTTTTCCTCCCACGTTCAACTGCAGGCTCATAAGGAGCAATATGAAAATATACAATATATATTATATAAAAGGAAATCTTAGTTGTCACATTATACATTTTTCATAACACTTATACTATGGATTTCTCCCAGCTGTAAAATGACTCTTTCACAAAGCAGCACAACTACTCTTGCACAGAAGTCAAAGTATTTCATGCAATAAGCTATACATCTTGTGAGTGTGTTAATCTGATGTTTCATTATTTTGTGGTGTCAACTAAAAACTTAAGCCTGATTGGCCATTGATGATCAGCACGAGGCTGGTTATTATACTTGGAGAATACTTGCAGTGCGTTGGTGTTCAAGTAGAGCAGCTCCTGCTTTGTGTGCAAGTGGTTCCAGATTCAAAATCTGGCTAATGTCTTGCAAGGGGTTCAGATACCATGGCACTACAAGAATCTTCTATTCTGTTCGGTATTGGAAGTACAGTTACAACAACCCAGGAAGTGGAAGAATGGAGCAAAGTTTGAACATGATGACTTGCAAAGTATTTTTTAAAGTGAGGCTTATGTTCTTTTTCAGTTCTTTAAGACGGACAAAAATACTGAAAGGAAGGGTTTTTTTAATTTCCTGCATTTAAAAAAAAAAATTAGAAATGTCAGGATTGTGTCAAGTCCAGTCTTTCCTAGCTTTGCTAGAAGATCTTCAGGGGGTGTCAGAGATGTGTGTTGTGAGCTCTCACACCTTAACTGAAAGAAAAGGGAGTGCTCAATCTTTTCAAACAGAGCCTTTCTCTAGGTGTTTGTTAAGCATTATTGTTAACTAGGTATTAACAAAAACAAAAATATCAGAATTTTAAGACTGGCTAAAAATCCCTTTCTCTCTTGATTGCTTAATTTTCACTCTCTTGTGATGTCATCACTTAGTAGTTCTGCCCTCATTATAACATGTTCCAGGTTGGACAGAAGCTGAATTTTTAATGTTAAAAAATCTTTTTACAAAACTTTTCCTGCCTCCTCTCTATTTCATAACAGAAACTAAAATGGGCACCTACCTATTTTTTTTACATTTAAAGATTACTTTTAAAACTCATTAGTGGTTTCTGTTTCACATTGAGATCAAAATCCTGGAGGCTGGAGTTGCTGCTGACAATCATTCTACGTTTGCTGGGCATAGTTGCAGCAAACTTGGTTTGGAAATGCAGTAATGTACTTGGACTTTTTTGTTTTGGAGGAAAGGGAAGGTGGGACTGTGTACAGCTATCGTAAAAAATGGGACTTGAGTGTGGGTATGAAATATACATCCACTGTGATTACTGATGCAGGAGAAATCTCTAATGTTGTGTTTTTCATTGCAGAGGAGGAAGAAGAGGAAAATATGGAGTACATAGTCATTGATCAATTCCAGCAGAAATTTGGTCCCGCTGTGAGTAATAACAATGATAACATTCAGGCTATGTCTACATTACAAAGTTAAATCAACTTAAGTTACATCAACAATCATCCACCGCTGTAATTCTACTGCTTTTGCAGTCCACATAACACTCATTATGATGGCGGAGCGCGTCCACAGTTGGCGCTCTTGCATCGACAGACAGAGCAGTGCACCATGGGTAGATATCCCACTGTGCAACTTGCCACCATCTGCCACTGGGTGTTCTGGGAAGGGTTTGCAGTGCCTTGTGGGGGGCGGGGGTTCACCGTCCCATGATGCAGTTTTCTCCATCCCGTTATTCCATGGGCTTCCAACTACATTTTGCGCGGCTTTTCAACAGCCACTGTAAACTGCGTGCCTGCCATCTCTGTCTCAAAGCATGGATCCTACACTGCTCTCCAGTATTGTGATGAGTGTTATGAACACAGCATTTCATTAGCTGTGAATTTGATGATGACTCCTGCTCTATGTCATGGAAAGAAACAATTCAAGATTGCTTTTGGCATTCACGGAGCAACTGCACATGGTGGACCATTGGTTCTGTGCGCAGGAAACAAGCACTGAGTGGTGGGATTGCATCATGATGCGTATATGGGGTGATGAGCAGTGGCTGCAGAATTTTTGGATGCACAAAGCCACCTACCTGGAACTATGTGTGGAGCTCGCCCCTGCCTTTTGGCGCAAGAACACCAAAATGAGAGCTGCCCTAACAGTGGAGAAACAAGTGGTGATCGCTGTGTGGAAGCTGGCAACTCTGGACTGCTACTGCTCAGTCACAAATCAGTTTGGAGTTGGGAAGTCCACTGTGGGGGTTGTAGTGATTCAAGTGTACAGAGCCCTTAATTGCCTCCTGTTACGAAGGACTGTGAATGGGAAATAGTGGATGGCTTTGCAGCAATGGGATTCCCAAACTGCAGCAGGACGATAGATGGCACACACATCCCCATTTTGGCGCCAGACCACCTTGTGATGGAGTACATCCACAGAAAGGGCTACTTTTCTATGGTATTACAATCTCTGGTGGATCACTGGGGTCGTTTCACCGACATCAAGGCGGAATGGTCAGGGAAGGAGCATCGAGATGGATTGTCAGTCTGCTGATTTTGAGCAGCCAGATACTAAGGCTATTACTTAGTACTAAGGATACTAAGAGGGATTCAACGAGGGGGCTATTCAAATCAGAGAAGCTTTGAAGGAACATTGCCATTGGGTATGAATTTCAGCAGCAATCACTGTTTGTAGGAGACAAATGAAAATTCCATATCTTTCTATAAGTACATTTTTTTTTATTCAACAGCAATACAAACATTTATTTGTTCTGCATGGGATATGAAAATGAAGAGCACATTTTCAAATGAGGTGCTCACAGTTGGGTATATGTCCAGCTGTCATTGTGATACATATCCTTCGGGGCGGAGTGCATGAGGTATTGAGATGGCCCACGAACATACGAGGAGTGTGTGTGGGGAGGGCATGGAAGGCAGTTCTCTATGGGCTGCAGGGGGAGGCAAACATGCATTTGTTCCATCTGCAGTTCAGTCAGAGACCTCAGAATGTCTGTTTGGTCCTGTAGCAGCTGTATCATCTGCTCCTGTCCTTGTTTCCTCTCTTGGCTATCCATATGCATTTTCTCACTGATATACTCTCTGCTCAGAATCCGAAGTATCTGAGGATTGCTGCACTTCCCGGAACATGTCTTCCTTATTCCTCCTGTTTCATTTCCTTATCTGACAGAGCCACTCAGCCGGTGTGCAGAAAGAGACCGTCAAGGGCACATCTGCAGAAGCTAAAGAAATAATAGGCAGAGGCACTATTGTGAGTGCATTCACAGCCTTGATTCAAACTAGTTAGAAACACCACTTTCTCACTTCCCCTTGGCAGGCACACAGCACGGCGGGAGCCCCAGCCATGGTGAGTTTGGCCCTGCGGTAGAAGGGGCAAGATGGGACTAAGGGTGGGGGGCTTCAGAAGGGAATCACTATAAGCGCCTAGGGCCACTATTCTGAATACTGGTACCATTTTCCACAGGCGGGGGTGATAGCAGCTGATATCTTGCTCCTGAGGGTAACCGAGGATGCAAGGTTGCAGCTCCTGCTTACATGTGGCTGCAGAGCAGGTCCGTATGCTGCTTGCCTATGTGCTGCTTTGTTGCCTGCAGAAATAATTGCCGATTCGTGCAGCAAAGTTTCCTATAGCGTGGGAAAAACAAAGTAGCCCTCCCAAGCAATTTTTGGCAGAGGATTGCAGAGAACCTACAAGAAAGTTTCCTAGCGATCTCTAAGGAGGATTCCTGGGACATCCTGGTGGGCATCAACAAACTTTTCCGCAGGACCCCCTCTGCCTAGGTGCATAGGGGAATGAGAAGCATATACTGTGCCTATGTTGGTTATTTAAGTCCCCCTTCTACCCTGATTAAAAAAGCAGAGCTCTACTTCTTGTCTCCCTGCAGTATCAAAGAACAAAGTATTTTCCAGAGCTCCCCTTTCTTGCATCAGGCGTGCCACAGCCGGAGTGCTGCGACTGGCTAGATCCCTCCGGAGTTAAGAGGAGGTCCTGGCTCACCATGCCACCGGACGTCCCTGTCATCTGTCCCAATCCTCCTCTAACTGCACTTCCTCTTCCACCACATCTTCCTCGGGGTTGACTCCACTGACCACTGTCTCCAGCTCCCGTAAAGCTCCTTGTAGAAGCAGCAAATCTTTAGAAATGCACCAGACCAACAAGTGGCCTCCCTTGCCTTCTGGTATGCCTGCCTCAGCTCCTTGATCTTGGCATGGCACTGCTGCGTGTCCCTATTGTGCCCCTTCTTCTCCATGCCATGAGCAATCTGCCCATAGATATCAAAGTTCCTGTGGCTGAAGTGGAGCTGTGACTGCACAGCTTCCTCTCCGCACAGACCCAGCAGATCCAACAACTCAAGTGTACTCCAGGCAGGCGCACATTTTGTTTCAGGGAGCCAGCATGGTCAGCTGGGCAAATGCTATGTGAGCTCTCCATGCTGAGCAAACAGGAAGAGGAATTTCAAAAATTCCTGGGGCTTTAAACTGGTGGTCAGAGCGGTCACAATGGGCTTTGTGGGACACCTCCTGGAGGCCACTTAGGGTGACATAAGCAACACAGTGTTTACACTGACACTGCGTCAGTCTAACTACATCCCCATAAGCCCTATACCTGTTGCCGAGGTGGTTTTATTATGTCGGCGTAGCAGGGGAGTTAAATCAGTGGGAGGAACATTGTAGTGTGTATACCTCCACAGGTAGGTCCATGTAAGCTGCCTTATGTTGACTTAACTGTGTAGTATAAACATGGCCTTAGAGAGGTGATCTGTGACCCTGTCTTAGTCCAATAGCCAGTAGATTTTGCTATGCAAGATCTTGAGCAGTTCTCCATGAGATCTTGTTCTGGAGTACACTTTACAGCTTGTGTTCCCTAACTCCTATGGAGATGTGGTAACCACTGTTTGTCTGAGCAAAGTGGCAATGACCTCTGTGATGACCACCAATGACTTCTTACACCAGCATAACAATGATGTGGAAAGGTGTGTGCACATGTATCAAATGTGGTGGGGTTCTGTGCATGTTGGGGTTTGTAATCTTTGTGAAGTCTATCAAATATGGAGGTCTATGTCTATTTTTTGTGTGTGTGATTTATATAAATTGTGTATAGCAGTTGTTCAAGGGGCCATGTGTGTATGGGGGTCTATCAATTGTTGGGGGTCAGAATTAAATTGATGTGTTTTGTAGGAATTAAAATTAAATGGCCTGTGTTGTGGGGAGCATCAGAATTACTTGGTGCTGGGTGACAGAATCAGTTGTCGGTCTTTTCAGTGGTGTGTGTGGCTTTTGCAAGTTACCCTCACTTTCTTCTTCTTTTTTTTTTTTTTTTTCCCCCCTCTTTCCCCCCCTCTGGAAACTGGCTTTGCTGCTCTAGATCAGTGGTTCTTAAAGCCGGTCTGCCGCTTGTTCAGGGAAAGCCCCTGGTGGGCCGGGCCGGTTTGTTTACTTGCCGCGTCCACAGGTTTGGCCGATTGCGACTCCCACTGGCTGCGGTTTGCCGCTCCAGGCCAATGGGGGCTGCGGGAAGGGCGGCCAGCACATCCCCCGGCCCGCGCTGCTTCCCACAGCCTCCATTGGCCTGGAGCGGCAAACCACGGCCAGTGGGAGCCGCGACCGGCTGAACCTGCGGACGCGGCGTGTAAACAAACCGGTCCGGCCTGCCAGGGGCTTTCCCTGAACAAGTGGCAGACTGGCTTTGAGAACCACTGCTCTAGATTCAACAGCAGGCTTAAGTAGCTTGTGGTGAGTGGGTTCTGTCATAGCATAGCTTGTGGTGAGAGGGTTCTGTCATAGCACCCTTTGAACTAATGGCAGATTCATGATTAAAATCCTTATTTGGGGGAAATGATCTTGTCCCCTATATTTATGTTACACAAACAGTTATTGTTTTTACATGGCAGTAGGACCTGCGAGGGCCCCATTGTGCTAGGCCTTGTACACACAAATAGCAAAAAGATTATCTCTGCCCCAGAGAGCTAATCTAAGCATTGTTTGAAAAGGAAGATGAGATTTTTTTTTTCTAAAAAATTATAATGTTGGCCTTTGCTGCTGTGAATGGCCTGTGCTCTGAGACTTGCTTTATTATAAGAATACTATAATGGTCCAGACCCTTTTCCTTCAGTGCCCCAACTGTGCCTCTCTTCAGTTTCTTTTTGTGATTTTTAGTACTGCAAAAGATATTGAGAGAACTTGACAGTGGTTAGGCTGCTGGTGTACTGAGACCACTGCCAGTCATGCTGACCAATATTGTGTCATTGTTTCCTTGTACTCCACCATCTGTTTGTCTGAATCCATTTTGCCTTATACTTAAATTGTAAGCTCTTTGAGGCAGGGACCATCTTTTTTTGTTCAGTTTTTGTACAGCACCTAGCACAGTGGGGTCTTGGCCAGGAGTGGGCTCCTAGGTGCTACAACAATATAAATAAATAATATGTACAGCTTTAGAGGATGAACTCCTTTTAATCCATGGGCACTGGGTATCAAAGGCCGGGGGAGGCTGAGCCTCCCCAAACAGCCTTGCGTGGCCCGGTCACATTCCACCCCCAGGTCCTCTCCTGCTTCCCGGCACTCTGCGGCTCTTCCCCTGTGGCCGTGACCCTGGGCTGAGGCTGGCCTGTGGCAAGGGACTCTGGGCAGCTGGATCCGGTGCTCACAACGCCTGCCCCACATTCTGGAGGGGACGATCTGGGTTCTGGCAGGGGAAGGCGGGCGGTAGGGATGGGCCGGGGGCTAACCTCACTGAGCCTGTGGCTCACCCACCACTTTTAATCCATGGAAACAGGTAAAGTACAGGGAGCAAGCTTATCCATACTATCTCAACAATATGCCTCAAACCTCCTCTAGTGATGAAAGGGTTGTTCATTATCTATGCTCCATACAGTCCTTGAGCTCTCTGCTAAGACTATCAATGACGGCACTGATTATAGTATATGTTGTGCTTCATATGGCTGTCTTCCAGTAATTGGACTGAAACCTCCAGTGTATGTCTCACAGGCCACTGAAGACCTGTCAGATGCTAATTACTTTTGGTCACTAATGACTTCTGTTGAATTTGAACCAAAGACTGAGAGGTGAAAGACTCCCTGTTTTTATGACCAGTCTCCCAAGCCATCCAATTCCTATATTCCTTTCCTTCTTGTTCTCACTAGATGCTGCACATCAAAAAACAGAGTGTTTTTGGTGTGGCAGCAGAGGGTGTTAATCTGTGTCGTCATGGAAGACTCTGCTGGCTTCAGGTAAGGGGCAGTTAAAGAAAGAGAGAATGTGTTTTTCAAGATGTTCCACTATTAAGAAGGCATAATCAGGGGGGAAAACTTGGGCTAGGTCTACACTTAAAAAAATATACCTGTATAACCCACATAATTAAGCTGGAGAAAGACATTTTATAGAAGCGATTATACCGATATAAAGTGTTTCATATCAGTATTACTTATTTTACTTTGCTGAACTAGAATAAGCTATACCAATATAAGCAATTTGATATAACTGCATCTACACTAGGAGGGTTTTGCTGCTTTAACTATGCTGGCATAAAAGCAGCAAAACTCTTATGTGTAGACAAGGCCTTGATGATAATTGATCTTGAAACAGGTCAGAATATGGGAAGATTAGCTTAAAAGTGTGAGTCCAGAGATGTTTAGATTCATGATAGTATATCATGAACCTTATCTAAATTAAAAGTTGCATTGGTTTAACTTTCAAGGTTTAAAAAACAATTTATTTAAATGTGTCCGAAGCCTGTGTGGATGCTCCTAATTCAATTTTAAATCTGGTTTATGTAAAATTAAGTGTCCACACAGGGTTTGAATGAGTTTCATTAAATTGGTTTAAAATAAGCCAGGGCAACTTAGAATATAAGCAAGGCCAAGTCTTGTATCAAGGTCTGGTGGAAGAGGACAGGATACAGTGTTTTCATTTTAACCCTTGCAGTGAAAGGGGAGACAATGAAAGGAAAAGTTCAGGGGGGCTGTTATTCGCTTTGTTTATATCCAGTGAAGGAAGTGAGGAAATGGAAGGTTGGTTTAATTCAAGCATTGTGGATAGGATTTCTGATATGCATGTTCTTTGCATGTCTGAAAATGCCCATTATGTAACTGCACACAATAAACTACTGAGTTTGATCCCTTATTGCAAGCTAGTCTGCGAGTATCTGTTTGAAAACAGCAGGGATTATCTCCAGATTAATATTCATGAAACTGTAAACCTACTGTCCTCAAGGTACTTTTTGTGAACAACATTCTTTTACAAAGCTGGGTAACAGCAGACCCTCCCCCTTCTTTTAGATCCCTCTCTGGCCTCCCCACATGCAAATAAATTGGGATTGGTTTGTTTTAGGTAGCCACGAGGAGTCGGGTTTTTTTATTTGATATTTTCCTTCTGGGGCCTCGAGTTTTCAAAAATGGACTGCAAATGGTGCTGGAAGACAAGAACATTTTGAAAGTAAGTGTTCAGAAGGGTGGCAGGGTGTATGAGAAATGGTTGAACCACATCAGTAAGAAATTGCAATTGGATATTGAATCAACAGCCATGTTCAAGCATCTTTCTTCGGTTCTTCAGGTCATCCATGACTGCCGTTCGATCTCAGACTGCCTGTCACATCAGTATGGAATCATTCTTTCCAACGTGTTTGATACACAGGTACCCTGCTGACTAGTTTGGTTTGTAACCAGAGAACAGTTTCAGCAAGAGAAAAGCTTATTGGCTTGGTGTAAGGGTTTCTTCTGACTAGGATACGAGCAGGGCCAGCTCCAGGAACCAGCGAAGGAAGCAGGTGCCTGGTGTGGCCAATAGAAAGGGGCGGCACTCCGTCTGTTATTGGGGTGGCACGTCGGGACTTCAGTGGCAGCTCAAGCGCTCCGCTTTAGTCTTCGGCGGCAATTCGGCGGCGGGTGCTTCACTCCGTCTCTTCCTCTTTGGCGGCAGCTCAATCAGGTTTTTCTTCTTTTTTTGCCACTTGGGGTGGCAAAAAAGCTGGAGCCGGCCCTGGATTTTGCTTAGAATGTATTAGCTGTCACGTTCTAACTAACACTCTCTAACACTCCAGTACAGGCAAGGCAAGCTGTATATATGTGTGAACAGATGGTCAAAGGCTTCAATTTGACCAGCCAGCATGTGCTAAAAGCATAGCTTGCCTTGTCTATATTGGACTTTTTGAATGTGTTAGTCAGAACGTGTTAGCTAGAGTTCTAAGTCCTCCCCCCACCTTTTTATCCTAGTCAAGAGAAATCTTAACCTACGAAAAAGGTGTTTTGTTTGAGCGCTGGTTTAAAAATATGTTAGGACTTAGTGTAGACAGGTTTTAACATCTTTAAAGATATGTTAGTTGATCATGATCAACCTTGGTGGGAGCTTGAGGCTTACCCCCACTTACATGGGGTCCAGATTAGCCCCTGGATAGTCAGTGTAAATCTATTTTTACTCTTTCTATCCCTGTTGTAAGTAGGGTGACCAGATGTCCCGATTTTATAGGGACAGTCCCGATTTTTGGGCCTTTCTCTTATATAGGCTCCTATTACCTCCTCACCCCCGTCCTGATTTTTCACATTTGCTGTCTGGTCACCCTAGTTGTAAGTGCAAAAACAGAGTAAATGAGTTAGGCCACATATGTCTACCTCTGGTGCAGCTCCACAAATGCTAGCAACAGTGAGAGTTATAGAGTAGACCAGGCAGCGGTAAAAGCATCTGGTTCCACAGTTGCTAGCTGTGATAGAGCTGCATCAGTACTACACATGAGGCTTGTCTTGACTACAACATTTTATTGTATTAGAACTTGATATTGAAGAAATTAATTAACCAACACTATGCCAACTATGATTCCACTCAGTATAGACAGGGACAAATTGTTGTTTGGCTAGTCATTGTGCTAAACATGACTTGTGAAAAGACATAGTCAGCATATTATAACTTGTCTCAACTCTTAAAATCGTAGTCTAGCAGGATAATTTTTCTTAGTGTATGCAAGGCTTCTCTCCTAACCCATCCCCAAACATATTTTATTTAAATGCCTTTTGGAGCAGATGGATGAACTGTTATTCAGAGTCACCACCAGCAGCCAAATATCAATCAGAATCACCAAGCCAGTGGTAGGCTTTGTTTGCACAAGCAAATTTTTGCAAAACATTTCCTTCAGTACCTACCATCAGATAACCTGCTCTAGCATGGAAGGTTTTCTGGCTCCTGCATGGTTAACTTACACATTGTTGAAAACAATTGGCAGGGCCATCTGCATAGTGAGTGCCTGGTCTAAGCAGACAAGTTGCACTGGAAGTGGGCTGTAGCCCATGAAAGCTTATGCTCAAATAAATTTGTTAGTCTCTAAGGTGCCACAAGTACTCCTGTTCTTATTTTGGTGGGAACTAATATGCTCAATACTCTCTCCCTCCCCCATTGATAGATCTCTTGACTGATTCATAATCAGTCCAACTCTGTCTTGGTGGGAGGTAAATTGGTTTAGTGGCAGAGTAGATGCATTTCCCCCCCCCCTTTCATCAGGGTTGGAAGGGACCTCAGGAGATCATCTAGTCCAACCCCCTGATCAAAGCAGGGCCAATCCCCAGACAAATTTTTATCCCAGTTCCCTATATGGCCTCCTCAAGGATTGAACTCACAACCCTGGGTTTAGCAGACCAATGCTCAAACCACTGAGCTATCCCTCCCCCCTGTATATCTAACATCCAGTATATCTAAACTGATGCAAACAGTCCTTCCACTGCTGTCTCACTGCACCAGTCACTGAAGAATCAACTTGTTTTCCTTTCTGCACTCCATTGCACTGGGGTCAATGTGCCCAGAAGTCACCACATCTTATTGCAGGCAAACCCACATAGACCTCATTTATGAGTTACTTTATAGCAAAAAAATACCAGTTCTTAGAGAGCCACAACTTTTCAGAGGAAAATTCAAAAGATGTATCAGTATGCCTCACTCAGCGGCATGGTCCCGCTGTTACTAACAGCTGTGCAGATATTAGGAACAATGAAATTATTTGTTTACAAAAAGAATCTCTAGTGTAGACATGGCCCAAGTCTGCCTGGCTTGACAAAAATATTTTATTTATCTTCTACCTGTGAGACAATTGTTGCAGTAACTACCCAATCAGGTGCTATCAGTTAAGTGATATAACATTCAATGCAGCCTATTTGTGCATAGCTATGTGTGGCTTTTTATGTACTTTTGTGAAAGTATTGATTCTATAGCTTTACTACTGTGTTATAATACCAAAGGTTATAGTTTTTGTGTATAAATTTGTTTCATCATATTTTTCCTCATTTTTTGTCAATAGTTTAATAATTTAAGAAACAACAAGTTTAGTGAGAAAGGAAGAAATCTAACAGGAACTCTCCCTAAACATATAACTGTAACATTTTAAAGGGAGTGGGTAGAAAACTGTTAGCTCTGAGATTGTACGCAGCCGAAATAAGGATTAATTTGATGGCAGCAAACTTATCTAGAGGCTGTGCAAAGAGTGGCCCAGGAGAGACAGGGATGGCGGAGCCTTGTTCATGCCGTAAGCGACATTTGAAGGCATGGGAAAGATTCCGATTTGGAAATTTTATTTTTAATTTACTCTCCAGTAACAAACTTCTATATTCTCTGCTTTTTGGGCCAACAGATGCTGGTCATGACATACTGATCCCTTTCATATTCCCTCTGCAGGTTGCTGATGTCCTGCATTTCTCCAATATAACAGGTGGGTTCCTTCCACATCGCATCAGCTCCCTACAGGAGTGCTTGATGCGACACCTCAAGATGTCCCCCAAAAAGGTGTCCTTCCTGGCGTACAGGCAGCAGGCTGTTCAAGTGAGTGGCTCAGCCAGTTCAACACCAGTCATTGTCTCTAAGGAGACAATCAAGAACTCCTTGGGGGAGGGATAGCTCAGTGGTTTGAGCATTGGCCTGCTAAACCCAGGGTTGTAAATTCAATCCTTGAGGGGGCCACTTAGGGATCTGGGGCAAAATCAGTACTTGGTCCTGCTAGTGAAGGCAGGGGACTGGACTCGATGACCTTTCAAGGTCCCTTCCAGTTCTAGGAGATGGGATATCTCCATTAATTTATTTATTTATTTATTTATTTATTTAACTGTACATTGCCCCTTTTTAAATGTTTGTCTGTCATGATTGTCGATTGGAGAAGGAGCTTGATGGTAGGAAACTCAGATTAATTGGTGCAGTTTGGGATTGTAACTGACTGAGTTTGACTCTACTTGGTATTATCCAGGCAATCTAACCACCTAGGGAGCACATTAGATGACTGGTGCCACCCATACTCAGGGTCACCAGCTAAAGGGGAGGACATGTGACCTCCCCACGTGACTCCT
>NW_020664447.1:42092380-42196791 GCF_002925995.2 Terrapene triunguis
TCTGATACTTAACAAAAAGGTGTTTCTCTGTGGGACAAAAGGTGTTCAAAACGGTGAAGTCCAACAGGAGAGCAAAGAAATGGCAACTTTTGTGGGCATTGCTGGTGAATTTGGTGACAATCCAAATAGTGAATGGTGTTGTACCTCAGATGTTTTGAGCAATTTGTAACCTGCAACATCATTCCAAATGAACGAGTTTCAACCTTGCTGACAGTGATGGGTCTGAAGGCATATGGACTGCTATTATCTCCAACTGTGTCCGGAACCGCTACGTCCACAGCATTTTTCTTTTACCCCATCAATGATAGCAGATCATTATTGGTTCCATCAGGGAAGTGGAGAGTTGGTAGCATAGTTTGTTGCTGCTCTAAGGAAGTTGTTCGAGCATTCTCAGTTTGGGTAAACATTAAGTGATGCCCTGATTGATCAATTATTCTCTGGATTAAGCAATGATCCAATTTGGAAGATGTTACTGATTGTATCAATGCTTACATTCAAGAAGGCTGTTGAAGTATCAATTGCAATAGAAACTGCAGTGAAGAAGTCTCTGGAATTTAGTGTGAACCAAGAAGTTCATCTCATGAATCGGTGAGACAGAAGACCACAGGAATGGAAGGAATTTCCATGTGGCCATTGTGCACAAACTACATACACTGAGAAGGATTGCTGGCCATGCCAGTTTATTTGCAGAAAGTTCCAGAAGAAAAGAGATGTTGCCATGACCTGTCGCTCAGCTCAGCGACCAACACAGAGTAACCATCCATCCAAGAAGACACCTATGAAGATTGAACCTAAGAAAGGATGGAATTCGGGAATTCATAATGTAGAAAAAGATGAGCTCTAGTGACAATGACCGAGACCTAGCATTACATTTTGTTATCAGAAGCTGGAGTCAGCGATGGCATCTGGGTCATACCTTTGATCAAAGGAGTTCATACAAGAATGGAGCATGATACTGAAGCTGCCATCTCACTGATTTCTGCATCTACCTATCACCAGACTTTGTCAATAGTTCTTCTGGAATCAACTTACACAGTTCTGAAGACTTATACTGGGGAAAAGTTTGGTCCCAAAAGCGGTACTCCAGGTAAAGTTTCAACTAGATGGACAATTAGTTGTTTTACACTTTTACAATATGTGATTGAAGGAAAGTATCCACTATTATTTGGTAGATCTTGGCTTGAAACACACTCAGTGTGAGTTGGATTGAGATCAAGGCGATCATGAAAGCACCTCAAAATCTTCAAAAAGAACAAGGAGTACTTGTGGCACCTTAGAGGGTTTTAGCCCATGAAAGCTTATGCTCAAATAAATTTGTTAGCCTCTAAGGTGCCACAAGTACTCCTCGTTCTTTTTGCTGATATAGACTAACACGGCTACCACTCTAAAACCTGTCAAAATCTTCAGGAAATATTTGACAGACATTCTAAAGTTTTTGAAAAAGAACTTGTACAGATGAGCAACATGTCAGTGAAGCTCACTGTTAAGTGTGACAGCCAGCCAAAATACTGCCAGTGCAGAGTTGTGCCTTATGCTCTGAAGCCTCTGGTGGAGGCTAATTTGGACCGTTGAGTGAGAATATTGGAATCTTGTCACTGGTTTCACACAGTGAGTGGGCTATACCCATTGTACCAGTGATCAAGAAGGATGGCTCAGGTCGAATTTGTGGAGATTTCAAAGTGATGCTGAATCCAGTTTTATGTGCAGACCAGTATCCACTACCTCCTATTGAAGATTTGTTCACTACTCTTAGTGGAGGACGTTGTTTCAATAATTTGGATTTGCTCAATGCATACCTACAAATAGAAATTGATGCAGCATCTCACAATCAACATACAAAAAAGGTTTATTTTGTTACAACAGGTGACTTTCTGGTATCACATCAACACCTGCCCTGTTCCAGAAAGCCATGGATGAGATCCTGAAGGACTGAATGGCATACAGTGTTATTTGGACAATGTCCTTATTACAGGAAATGATCAAGAGTGCTTTTTTCCATTTATATTTGGCAAAAATTTCTTTTGGATGCAGACCTGTCACAGTCTTTTGTGTAGAGACACAGGAAACCATGGCAGGTCACTTCTAGAACAGATTACTGCAATGTGCTCTGTACAGCTACTCCTGAGAACCACTTAGAACGTTCATATAGTACAGAGTGACTGCCAATTTTACTTCTCATTTGAAGCATGCTATGCTTGTGCTCCACAGATTGCACTGGCTTCGAGTTTGTTTCCAAGTGACCCAGCCCTAAATGGTTTAGGTCCTGGCTTCCCCTCTCCCTGTAGGATATCTCAGCACTTGACATGCTAGACACATGTCCTCCTGGTCAAACAGGACAGGGCTGGTGACAGGACATTTTCGATTAAAGGCATTTTACACTAGAATTTACTACCGCCACCATTTTGATCCAGTGGAGCCAAGCCATTGACCTTCAGGGCAAGCTAGGAGTCTTATCTATTTCTCTAGGCCTTTCCGAGGGGGTGGTTAAGTGGGTGAGAGTGGATTGAAAGGAGAAGAGTTGTGGTCCTAAAGGGCTGGGTAGGTATTAATGTTACATTCTTTATGTATGTTTATGTTATGTAGGCACTTAGAGCAATGAATAGGGGATTTTAACAATATATACATAAAGGCACTAAGCCAAGACCACGTGTATGATGTACAAGGATGGCCTGAAACTGCTTGCTTCATATGTTACAAGTATTGGGGATTGCCTTCTCTCTGGTTTAGTTGAAGGACCTGCTTGATGTCTCTGAGCATGTTAGTGAACTTTTTGCACCTTAATTTAAAGGGTGGAGGTGTGAATCTTTAGCAAAGATATCCTCTGTCCAGAATGCTAAGTATACTTTTGTGACAATGTAGCCCTGTGTCCACACCCTATACACTATTGTAATAAATGATATACAAAGTATGCCTTGAGAGAGATAATTTGAAAACTCATAATTTGCTGGTCAATGTTGCCCTGATAAAATGTGTGGCAATATTGTATGTAGAGTTATAAGGTTTCTCTGTATAATGTTGTTAACATGTTCCAAACCACAGCAGAAGTTGGCAAACAGGCCTGTCTCAAACAAAGGAATGTGTGCACTGCTTAATTTGCATTTAAGTAGTAAACAGAGTCATCAAGCAGGAAGGGTAGACAAAGAAACTCCAAACATGTGAGGAAAAGTAACAGGGAACATCCTTCTCCGTAGACTTTTGTCTCCAGAATCTCAGCTGGAAATGTTTATATAAAAAGGAGAGCCAGACACGCCAACGCACCCCCTCCTCTCTGTCCATCAATTCATGTTCCAGAGGTGAAAAAGAAGCACCTATTGAACTTGAAAAGGGGTCCTGGCATAAGCAGTTTGGTCAGTAAGACTGATGAGAGTATGTGATGAGAAAAACTTTGCTTTGAATTTAACATAGTTTATGTTAAGCATCAGTTGCACTTTATTTTTCTTGTAACCGTTTCTGACTTTTATGTCTCATTACTTGCAGTCACTTAAAATCTCTCTTTGTAGTTAATAAACTTGTTTTGTTTGTTCTAATCCAGTGTGTTTAAATTGAAGTGTCTGGGAAATCCCATTTGGGCTAACAAGGTGGCACGTGCATATTATTTCTGTTAAAGAAATATGGACTTTATATGCATTTGTACTGCTTAGGAGAGGGCTGGGCAATTCAAGACATACATTTCTGGGGGGAAATCTGAGACTGGGATTGTGTAGGGGTCACCTTGCATTATAACCAAGACTGGTAAGAGCAAAGGTGTATGGCTGGCTGGCTGCAGCACACACAGGTGTAGCTGGGAGTGACTTGCATGCTGGAAGCTGTTTGTGAGCAGTCCAGGGTGGAAGCTACAGCAGTAAAGCATTGTAAAGGGCACCTTAAGTGAGAGGGCATGGGTGACATAGCTGCTCATTAGTTTGGATTGTACCCTGGGTATGTCACAACATTGGAATAGGTGTTAAAAAAAAAACCCAACAGATTTTAAGCTGTCTAAAAATCCCTTTCCCTCCTAATTGTTTGGGGGTTTTTTGGGGGGGGGGGAGAGGTTTTTTGCAGGGGAGGTTGAGGGTTTTTTCTTTCTTTCAGTCTTTTTTACTCTTGTGATATGGTCATTTCCTTAGTTCTCCAGTTCACACTAGGGAATTCTAGCAACCATGTTTAAATGACATGGCAGTAAAAACCCCATAAGCCACTGGAGTCTTGTCTAAAAGAGAGGCCCCACCACCAGCGCAGCTGAACTGGTGGTATCATCAGACGGAATTTTTTTTATTATAATTCCCTAGTGCAGAAAGCCTTTCAGAGTAGATCAGCCTAAATTTCTAATGTAAAAACGAGCAGGACGATTTTTTTTTTTAAACTTTCAGTTCTTTATACATCATAAAGAAGCAAAAAAGGGTACAAGCCCAAATATTTTTTCTGTTGTAGGTTGCCTTTAAGAAGGAAGTTTAAAGTTTTTTGTGTTTAATTTCTCTGGAAGATAGGAATTACTTTAAATTTGGGAGGCACTATAATAAACAATTTTAATGACAGGCGATTATTCTGTTGGGCTGTGACTTGTACAGAGGTCCCTCATGCTCTGCCTGTGTTTTTTTCCCCCTTGTCTTTTTAATCAGATCTCTTGTATGGAGCTGCCAGAGGAGCTGCAGCAGCTGGCAGATTTCCAAAAGTTGCGAAGAGAGAAAGCATTAAAAAAGTACAAGGTAAATGAGGAGGGTCTCCTGATCAGACCACCACTGGAATCCAAAGGAAAGAAGGCAGCAGAGGTGGAAGAAAAACAAGGAGAGGATAGTTGTTGGCTTTCTTCTAATGGAGCAGCCTTACAAAAGACATCCTTCCATCCCCAAGATCCACTTCATCAAAATGATGATGAGCAGAAGCAAGTGGTAGATCACTGGGAAAATAAAAAGTCTAGAATCGGCTATAAAAATCCATCCTTCGAAATGGAGGCAGGAGCAAGAGACTTGGTCAGCTGGAACTCTGTATCGGAAAACACCCAAGCAATGGGGAAGGGATTCTCTCCAGAGCAGAAACCTCACACACAGGCTGCTGGATCTTTACAAGAAGAGAGAAGTCTATTGTTTACGGGAAACCAGGATGAAGACTTATTTTGTGCAAAGCATAGCACCATTGTGTCTGCCTCTACTCCTCCAAAAATTAGAAATTCTCTTCAAGATTCATTTCAGGTTCCACGGCAGCCCTCACTTTCTGTACTGCCTCCTTGCCCAGTCCTAGAGACTGTTGGTTTGTGGCAGAACCCATCCTTGAAGATGACCCAGACCTACATTTCCAATTTCCCAGTAAGGCCAGAAAGGGAAGGGAGTTCAGCAGTTCGCTTTGCCTTCCCTTCAGGTCTCAGCTGCCGGATGCCAGCACCAAGCCCTGCAGGAAAATAGCAGAGCTATTTTCATTACTCTTTCAAAAAAAGAAAAGATCATTGTCTCCACCGTCCTGTCAGTACAAGTGTCTTCAAGAATTTTTAGGTATTGGAGAAAAGTATTTCATTTCTATGTTCCCCACTTGTTGAAATAGTTCTACCGAACTCTCACCCAGTTCCAGCAAAGCTTCTGTAGTGCAGACGAGACCCTACTGTAGATATAGCTTGCTGGTATAGTTTATATCAGTCCCCTGAACTAAGTAAGCTATAACAGCAAAAGCAGTCTTGCGCCGGTATAACTGCATTTTACCTAGGACTTTTGCTGGTATAAAAAAATCACATCCCTAGATGATATTACTGTATCTGCAAACATTTCTAGTGTAGACCTGACCTAAGTGTGACAACACTGATGTAGACTTAGCTCCATCATTTTCGCAAACTGATAAAGTAACTGAGCTGTGTAGCATGGGATTGCTCAAGATTGTCCATGATTTGGTAAATACATATAATTAAGTATTGCATGGTCAGCACTCTTGATATTTTGGAAGAGAAAGTCACCTCATTCCGTTGGGAGTGGGGGAGAAATGGGGAGGTTGTGTTGTGAAGTTTTGTGGCTGGTTGTATGCAGTAAGATTTCACTGAGCACTAACAGTGTACGTAATAGGGAGGAGGTATGGTTCTCTGCCCCAAGAAGATTGCACTCTTGTGGTCCCCTCATTCTTAGATTGCAGAGTTTCATTAATTAAATGTGAGGCTGTTTCACTATCATATGGAATCCAGGGTTTGTGCTTTTGAATGTATACAAATACTTGTTTGAGTTGTGTTGACTGGGACACAAATTGTTGAGCCATTGATTTCCAGTTGTCAGCCTGTGATGTATATGTGCATTTTTGAAGTATTCTTGCTAGGGAAAACAAACTCCATATATTTTTACAAACAATACTAAACTAGCAGTTCCGAAATAGGACTTTCTTTTGGTACTGGCTTACTTTTTTTTCATTGTTGTGGGGAAGGTGTTTCAGAGGTGGATCATGCTCCCTATATCAGTGCATTTTGGGGGCTAAAGAGAGACAAGCTTCCACAAGTTCTCTGAAACATTTACATTATTCTGTATTGAAGAAAAAAATCCAGGTTCTGCTGTCATGGTTTAAATAAAAAAATAAAACCAGTTTGAAACAAGCATCTTAATTTTTTTAGTTTTTTAAACTTAAACTCAAGGCTCTGAAAACCAGACACTACAGAGTTAAGGTGAACACCCACCTAACCTTTACTCTGCCCTCTGGAGCTGGCAGTAACCACTGGGAATAATCTGCATGCACGCAAGCTGTGTTCATTATATTATAAGTTGCTGTATTGAATAATGAAGGGATGAGCTGGAGAAGTTTGGCTGAGCTGTGAGATGAGGCAACTGGGGGAAGAGGGGGTGTCCTGCCTCTCTGAGGGGGGTTGCTGCGTGCTCTGCCTGACCCTTGCCCCATGTGTGTGATAAAAGGAAACATGCATATGTCCCCTGTGGGCTGCAGTTTAGTATCTCTAGAATGGTGGCAATTACTCAAGCACATACTAGCTTGCATAACAGTAGCTGTGAAGCTTCAGCAGCTCCCCCCTGGATATGTACTTAAGCGGCTAGCTTGTGCTGCCATCCCTGCTAGGGTGGCTCCACTGCTATTGGTATTTGAGCTAACTAAATCAAAGCTGACTTGGGTATGTCAATGCATGCTGTTTGCAGTGTAGACATACCCACAGTAGGGCAGGTCGTCCCCAGTTACTAGCTCTCTGAGGGTGAGGATCCCCTGAATGCCAACACACACAGGAGGCAGGAAGAGGAGTTAGGGCTCCACACATTGCAGCTGATTGGAGGAGATTGGAGAGGGGCTCATAACTCCTGGAGGTGCAGCATCCTCCAGCTCCAGGCTCATATGGGAGTTTAGGGAGAGGGGCTCAGACTTCCTCCAAAGGGGCAGGCCCCCTCAAGATCTTGGCTCACCTATGAGGGGCAGAAAGCGAGGCTGAACCTGCCAAAGGGGCATTGATGAATCAGTGCTGGAACTGTGCTATAATAATCCCACAGGTGGAAAAGTAGACACATGCCTAGCAATCATTCTCACATATCTGCACAGAGCATGTGTAATTTATTATCTTTCAGAAAATAGCGGCTCTTCTAAATTAGCAGGGCAAATTTCCCAAAGAGAAAAATAGTAGCAACATACCTATGGGTCATTCTCAGATTTCTGCTAACCAAAGGGTTCATGTTTACATTGCATGTGTGTAGCTCCGGTTCCATGGACAGCACATCCCCTTGAGCCACACATGTAATGTGAAAATGGAAGGCTGGAAACCCTCTTGGCTAGTCTTTCTGCATGTGTGCTTTTCAATTGCTTTGGTGTATGAGTGTTTGGCATGTACTATTCTAGAGAGGTAAACTGTTTCTTTAATAAATATTTCAACATTGCTTCCCAAAGGGGCAGCAGGTGACATGCACTAGCTGAGATAAATGTTGCATAACTGAGATCTGTTGGGGGAGGATCAGTGCCATGATTTGAGGCCCAGATGTGTGTGTATGGGTGGAGGCGAGGCGGGAATTGATAAACTATTGATATTGTGAAATGCTCTTCTTTTCCAGGTCCTGTATTTCGGGAACCCCTTGCTCAAATGACCCAAAATTTAGACCACTAACCCTACTCCACACCCTCATGAGGCACAGCAAAATTCAAGATAATATTTAAACAGAAAGGGTATCTCAACCATTACTATAACAAAGCCGAGGCTGCACAATAATAAAATAAATTAAAAAAAACAACATACTTCAGGGGTCTTTCTATTAACACGCTCTTGATTGGATAGAAGTTTGAGGAAAAGTGGGAGGCATGATATTCAAGCAGGCCTTCCCTTGTTGCAATGGGGGAACTTTGCATAGCTATATACTCCTAACTGGAGTTAGGTCGGGGGAGGCACAGAGGAACAGAAACCAATGAACTATGATGTCCAGGGGACTCCAGACCAATCCTCCCCTTGTTGCAGTGTGTGGACTTTTATATGCATGCACACCTCATTGGATTGAACTCTGGGCAGGCTGGCACTTAGCACTGCATCTACAAGCATCAGCATTCATTAACCTCCACAACAACCCAGGAGAGTGGTAAATATTATCCTATTTTAATAACAGGGAAGCTAAAGCGCAGAGAGGCCAAGAGGTTTCCCCAAAACTAGATAGGGAGTTAGCTATGGAACTCTGTGGGAGATAAACCATTCTTGAGACACAGCTCTTGAGGCATTTACAAGTGCCTCAGTGGTTTATAATATCACTTGGCTGCAGCCCTCACCACCCGCGATTTTTAAGAAGATAAATTTAAATAGCAAAGTATCTTTGTTGAAGGTTAGCACAAATCCTTGTCTTGGGCCTTTCTAAGTAGTAGGGCCATATATTAAAGGTAAAAGCACCTTGTTATAGAAACTGATAGATGCACTCTATAGCATAGTCACAAATAAAATTGTTTCTTAAGTTACATTCAATTCATGTTTATTAGGTCTGCTTAATACTTAGTATAAGATACTTTTTAAAAATAAATACATCAAAAACCTGTAAGGAGTTCAGTATCGTGGCAACAAGCCTAGTATAAAAACGTAGAATGCAGTTTGTGATCCCTCTGTGGACTTACTTGAGATCATGGCAACCATGAATTAATTAGAAAATCCTAAAATAATGTGACTACTGCAGCTGTTGATCACTCTTGTGTACAGAATATTTTGAATGTGGTCTGTACACATTTTAGCATAGCCTGCATTCTTCCTGCTCAAAATCCTGGAATTGTTTACTAGTCTCTTCAGGACATCCTTTGGCTCTGATGATGACAATTCCTGAAGCAACCAATCTTTCCTGAAGCAGTTGAGTGGCCCAGTTGTGAGACCTGATCCTTCATTTTGGCATACAGTAAGGAAGGACTGAAGGAGGTGTAGAATGGATGGAAAAGGAGTACAGGGAATATGTATTGCAGATATGATTAGTTGGAAGTAGGCCCACAACAAGGTAGTAGTACAGCTGGTCTGCTTTCTTCTGAAAAGGCACTAAAATGTGTGCTTGCTGTGGTGCAGAGACCATCCTTGCTTCTGAGTAGCAGTAACAAAAGAGCTCAGCTGCAGTGTCTTGTCCAGGGATTCTAGAAATCCATTTGCCACAGAAAAATGCAGAATTTGCATTTTTACAGAGAATCTTTAGTTTTTACATTTTGTGAAAAAATAAAAACATATTAGCTATTAACGGAATTTTACTGAAAGTACTGGTGTCACTTATGCAATGCACACAACCTTCCCCCTTTGTGGTTGATTTTTGAATGCGCTTTAAATGTACATAGCTAAACATACTCCAATAAAGTGCTTCTGGTGTATAGAGGTTACTCAATGGGGTGTAGGAGTTCGTGTTTTTAATGCATCTTAAATTTCACTTCAGCCGCCAGACATAATTAAAGTTATGGAAAGATGCCGAAAACTTTAAAAATCACCCTAGACATTGTGTCACTGAGTTTGGCAAGGACAAATTTCACATTGATAGTAATATGCTATTCTCTACTGTATGCAGCAAGGCTGTAATTTATGTTTGAAGGCGACACTTGTAGAACACATGGAAAGCGTTAAACATAAACTGAATTAAAAGAAATGAAAACAAAAGACTCAAATAGCATGGCCATTGACAACAGTAAAGAAACAATGCACTGTGACTGGATCATTCTATTAATTGTATTTTATTATGATCGTTGGCACTGGTAGGTTTTGAACTAGCTTAAAAATTGGAAATATATCAATAAAACATTGTGTTAAATTGATACCTACGTATATTGTGACTAGAGAAACTAAAGTTCAGCATTTCATTTTAATTGTAGAAAAATGCAGATTTGTATGGTTTTTTTATCAGAGAATTTTGGGGGGTTTATCACAGAAAACTAGGATCCCTGCTTAAGTCCCACTGCTGCTCCCCCAACTTGTCACCTGGCTCTTCCTACTATCCATCTTGCCTCACACCTTCATCAGTCACACAGGCAAACTAAGGCTAGGGAAAAACCCTCTGAGTGCTGCCTGCTGCATACCAGGGATAAGAATTTACAACCCTTTCCCATACTTGGGCAAGGGAAGATATGATCTCTTGAGATGTCCTCCCTCCATTGTAGCAAGAGAACAAAGAATGCTGAAGGAAGAATCTCCCTCACAACTAAGGGAGGTGAAGAGCAACACCCTTGTCCCTTCTCGAGCATGATAAAGGACTCTGGCCAGCATTCCTTCATCTCAGTGCATGGCTTCTGGTGCTGACAAACCCTTGGAGGTTTTTAAGGCCCGGCTTGACAAAGCCCTGGCTGGGATGATTTAGTTGGGAATTGGTCCTGCTTTGAGCAGGGGGTTGGACTAGATGACCTCCTGAGGTCCCTTCCAACCCTGATATTCTATGATTCTATGACACCCCTCTGACCTCATATACACAGAAAGTTTTACTAGTTATACTGGGATAGTTATGTAGACACTTATTCTGGTACAAAAGGAGCCTTTTCATTTTAGTTTAAACCCCTTCCCATGCGACATGCTGAACTGGGAAAGAAACCCTCATATCAGAATAAGTGTGTCCACAGGGTGGGGGTTATACCAGTACCTGTACAACTATATTGGTATAACTGGTAAAACTGTCTTGTGTAAAAAAGCCTAAATATCTCCTCCATTCCCTACTGGGAGTGGGCTGAGGAATAAGGAAGTGGATTTGGAAAGGATGAATAATTAATTATGTGTAATTGGGAGTAGGCAGATTTAGTGGATTGATACAGAAGTAACAAGATCAAAGGTGAAAATGAGAGGTTGAGGGGATTGATAAAAAGTGAGAGATTTGAGATGAGATGTGTCAGAGTAAATAACAAAATAGAAACTGTACCAGAGTCCACATGACTTCCTAGAACTAGCTAATCACTGGTAACCATTCATACCAAGCCAAAGCCATAATAGAAAGTGAATTAATCAAAGCAGGGTTGTAAATGCTTGCAGTTTTTCCCTAGAGGATAAAATTGTGGCATAATCATGTGACAGTATTGGTCCTTATAGATATTTGGGGACTGTTTTAAAGTACAGTTCTACTGGGGAGGTTTAAAAACAAAGCCAAGTGTAAAAAAGGCTGACACCAAGCTCCTAGCTATATATCTCAAAATGTATCACAATACATTTCTAGGAGACTGGATGACTCAAGGGATTAGTAACAAGATATACAATCTTGAACTTCTGGTCTAGAGTTCATATCCAGTTCTGATAGTTGTGAATTAAACTACTTGATGGGTTTTGATAGTTTATGCATGATGAGCGATTGGTCTCAGTCCAGGTCTCCAGAGCCAAATGTCTACATTACAATACACCCCCATTAGCATGTGTACTGGTTGCTTCAGTAGCAGAGGTCAAGGATTGAATGGGCCTGAAGACTGAGCTGCTTCTCAACTTGGTGGTGATCCCTCTGGATTGACACTGGTGAGAAAACATGGAGAAGTCATTCTTCATGGCACAGATTGTCTCTTTACTGTATTTATATATTACCCAGCACAATGGGGCACCAGATCAGGCTTTTGAGTGCTTTCAAAATATAGTCTCTACTACTACTAATTCTCCACAGCTGTCAGGTTAGCAACTTGCACTGGCACATTGGCGTACATCTTGCAACTCTCAGTCCTGCCCATTGTGGTCTTATTCAGCAGGGAAATCCTGTGCCTAGGTAAGGATGTGTGTATCTCTTGCATGCAGAAGGGCCCCACTCTGTGCCACCCCCAAGAAGAGAGGGGGCTGGAGGAGGGGGGGGGGGGGGGGGGAAGGGAATCAGCAGTCCCTTAATCCTGCTAATCATTGCTACCCACCAGATGTGAGGGTGCCACAGATGGGCTACTGCCCCTTGGCCACTTGCTCGTGGCCCTGTCATAGTGGGAGGTGCTGGCAGGTGGCTGCTGCCTGTGCCTTGGGGCACCCTTGGCAGACATCGATGTCTCACAGAGGCCTGGCTTCTAGGTCCTGCGGCGACCTGCTAGCGGGGCTTCCCCTCTAGCTCCCTCACCCGCTACACGCGCAGCCACCCAACCTGGCCAGCCACAAGCACACGCCCACCCGACTATCAGACTCCGCCCCCTCCTGATCCTAACCATCGCGAGGGTTTCCTCCTCCCTCACGCGAGATTTGCTGTCTCACCCTGGCCACCTTGGCCGAATCCCTTCGGCAATTTTCGTCATTGCCAGGCTCTACCAATCGGCCTTAGGAGCGCATCGATGAGCGCGGGCCCCGCGCAACAAATGTGCGCGGGGGCGGCCCCGGGGTGTGGACGCGGGGGCTGTGCGGCAGTCGCGGCCATACGCGCGGGGCGGCGGTTGCGGGGTGGGGTTCGGGGTAACGGGTAGGCGTGCGGGGCTCGATTGTTTAGGCCTGGCCATGGCGTCTCTCCTCCCCCCCGCCATGGCTCCCCGTGTCCCTGCTCCTCTCCTCTCAGTGAGCGAAAGTGGCCGCCGCCGCCGTCCCAGCGCCCGCAGCCGCCGCCTCCTCCTCCTCAGCAGCAGCGCGGCCGCCATCTTGGCGAGGCAGGAGCCGAGAGGGCCCCGCGGCAGAAGACAGGCTGAGCCAGCCCAGGCAGCGCAGGGCGAGAGGCCGGGTGGAGAGAGCGGGGGAGCCAGCCCAGGAGACACCCCCAGGCCCCCGCCGCTCCCGCGCCGCAGCCGGGCCCGCCACCCAGGTGAGCTACAGCGGCGGCCGGGCAAGGGCACGCTCGGCCGGGGCGGAGAGGGCCTACAGGCGGCGGCAAGGCCCGGCCAGGCCGCAGCTTCTCCCCCCCCGCTAAGCAGTGGCCGCAGCAGCCGGGTCTCTTCTTAAAGGGGCAGGTCTCTTTCCTCCCTCCCCGGGGACACACCCCGATATCAGCGCGGGGGGAGGGGCCCCCGGGCACGGTTGACTCTGGAGACCGCTTCGGCCCCCCCGACCCCCGGAGGAGCTGTCCCGGAGCGGGGGGAGGGGCGTGTGCGCTGGGCTGGGCTGTGGAGCAAGCCGGGGCGATGTGTCCCAGCTGTACCTGTAAGGCCCACGTGCATGGGCGCTGCACGACGCCGCAGCCCGGTGCGAGGTATAGTCACACCTGTCATGCACACTCGTAACCGTGTCACTCGGGGGGAGACAGCCGGCTCTGCGGGTCGTGCTAGTATCTGGAGCACACGTGCAATAATACTGATACTTGCTGTTGCCTAACGGAGGGAGTCAGGGTGCGTGGCACTGTACCTCGTACATATCTCCAGTATTGTCTCATGAAAGTGATAATCAGGGCCATGTGTCCTAATGGCACTTGTAGCACCGAGATGTAATAATGTTGCTCAAAAGCAAGGGGGGGGGGGCTGTTTTATATCTGTACCTATATGCTCAAGCAGTAAGATTGCACAATGGTGCTTGCTGTTGCATGGCTAAAAGAGCTAGGACAAGTCCTATCTATACTTGTAACACACATTACCAGCAAAGTGGCACACTGGCGTTTGCTGTTGCACAAGCTGATGCTTCTATATATACAGTTGTGTATGCAGATAGAAAACAGTGTAGTTAAAATAAAGACAGGATAAATATTTATATCCTGAGTTTAGTCACTCATAACTTTTCCTGAAATCTTACTGTTAGGACAGTAGATGCAGAGAGGGGATTAAGCTTGTGTGTTTGGTTAATGATCTCCAGTAAACAAGTATTTATGATTTGATATTTATAATTATGGTTGGTGGTGAAAACTTCTCTACTGCTCTTCTTGACTATAGGGTGTAAAATAAATCCATCCCAAACACACAGCTCCATAGAGACAGAGCCACAACTGTCAGACTAAATATAATCCACCAAACACCAACTGTGCAATGTTCAATTCGTTCACCCGCACACTGTAGCTACTTTCGTCATGGGCAGCAAGGGGGAGCTGTAACTGTCCTTATGGCATCACAGATGTGAATCATATTTGTACATTTTGCATGTCATCAAGTAATCTTTCATTTATCATTCAGATGTCAAATTTCAGTACTCTTTTATTTTAGATCTTAGATACTTGTTCTTGTGTCTTGGAGGAGTATGGGGTGTTTGGCAAGATGTGCATATTGAAATGTATATATGCATTTTATTTTACTGTGCAGTTGAATCAAGTTTCACCAAGTTTAGTCAAATCATCAGATCTGAGTATTCAAGATTCCGTATCTTAAGAGTTAAAGGATTCTGAGATGTTTGTAAAATCAGCTTTACATTGGCTCCCACAATGTCCTGTACTGGGCAGTGGTTACTATGAATTTTCTGTATAATTTAAATATGTGATGTAGTTCTTAAAATACTAATCCTGCAATGATCTTCATGTAGATGGGTCCCTGCACTTATGTGTTGGGTGGGCACAGAGATTGGCTTATGAGGTGCTCATTGCATAATTAGAGTCTTCGTTGATTAAAAGGTAACACTTTAAGTTAAAATAAAATAAAGTTAAATATTTTGCTTATGCAGGTAAGTGCACAAGTCAGAAAATGTTGAATTAAGGCTCAGTGATCAAACTTAATTCTGCCTCCTTGCAAGAGTACATTACCATACAATCTCTCTGTGATTGTATAATATTTCTCAATAATACTCCAATCTTTACTTTATCTTACTAATATGATCCCATATATAGTAAATTTTCATATCAGTTATGCCATTTTTCCTTTACATGCACATGGATATGTGAATAATGCTGTATTATTTTATACTAAAACTTGTTATTTATGGGTATACTGTTTAAACATTACTGTCGTGTGGTTGTACATCCACCAACATTAAATATGTTTTTTCTTTACTGTAGCTGATGCAGTAATGAATTCTTCATGTGCTAATGTAGTGGTTCACAAATGAATTTTTATTGTGGACAAACATAGCGACACAGCAAATTCATTGTGGCTGCAGTTTTGGCAGTTAAAATATTATACTAATGACAGTTTAGTCATGTGATTATTTGGAAGTGTCTTGTAAATAAAACAATAAATCAAGTGTAAAGAATAATATGTACTATGAATACCACAAATGTTACATGGGGTTTTTACTAACTATATACATTTAAAAAAATTGTAACAAAATTCTCATACTTCTTTTTGTAGCAAAGTAGTTGTAAATGTCAATGAACTTTTGTTTATTTCAAAAGGTTCTTGAAAAGGACTTGTTCAATGTTTCTCTCTTCCAGTAGTGATGGCCACACATGAAGTCCCTGATGCCTGCATGCGGTCATGTGCTGCACTTTAGAACCGCTGTTCTAATGTATTCTTCATAAATAAGGCTGTGATTTAGTCACAGCGGTCATGGAAGTCATGGATTCCGTGACTTCCAAAGACCTCCGTGACTTCAGCCAGCCCTGGCTGGGAGCTGCAGGGTCCCCTGCCGGCAGGTGGACCTCCTGCAGCTCCAGGCCGCCGCAGGTGGCAGGGGGAACACCCGCCGCTCCTGGCCGCCACAGGCGGTGGCATGATCCCCATTGCTCTCTGGGCGGCCCAGCGATCCCCGCAGCTCTCCGGCTCCATGGACGACAGGAGGGACCTCACCGCTCAGGCAGGAGGAACCCCCGGGCTCTGTGGCGGCAGGGGGAACCCCCGGAGTTTGGAGCCATCAGCGAAGGGGGACCCTGGAGCTCCCAGCCCACCCGCAGCTGCCCAGGCTCCTTATTTTATAATGGATATTTTTAGTAAAAGTCAGAGACATGTCACAGGCTTCTGTGAATTTTTCATTATTGCCCGTGACATGTCTCTGACTTTTACTAAAAATACCATGACAAAATCTTAGCCTTATTCATAAACAATATCTTGAAACTAAAAATGTTCTTGGATCGATATGTAATGAAAAAACAAGAAATGGACTGCAATGTGAGGTTGTTCTCAAGGTTTATAGAAAGGTTTTCTTTAACTCACTTTTTGCCAATCTGTTCCCTGTGTCTCATTTATGTTTGCAAGGCAATATTTTAACATTGTCTAGTGATTGGGGGAACAAGTTCTTACTCGGTTATAATGTATAAATTCTATACCAAGCATACAGCCTGACAAGCCTGTGTGCTGGAAATCTCCTTAGGGACTGTCAGAAGAAAGATCTTCTCTCCTCTAATGTTCCACAGCTAATATTCCAACCTGGGGTTGAAAAAACTCCATGCCAATTGTACCCCAGCTATGCCGGGGGAAAGGCTGGTTGGTGTACCAGGACAACAACAGATGTCCTGATTTACCCTCAACATGCTTCTTAATTCTCACTGTGTGGCAAGTGCATGTGAAGCCCCTGTAGACAGGTGCTTCAAGGGGCACAGAATGTGTGTAAGCCTTTGTGCAGGGGCTCCAGAAATCCAGTCCCCTGCCCCTCTAGAGCTGGATTTGCCCCTAATTGAACAGGTATATAGTCAATCGCATTGCTTGATTTCTCCAAGTCACTTTTGTAGTCTGTAGTTTACATTGTTAAAGGTGGCATCTGTGTTGCTGGAAGTAGTGTCAGACTTGTCTGTTTATTGGCTATATACATATGTATTAAGGTTTTCTCTTCTCCACTTGTGTATATGTTTCCAGTAAAACTGTCATACATGTTTGTAATTCCTTTTCCTACCCTGATTGGGATATTTGGATGCAATAATAATGAACCATTGTGTAGCTGGCTGTTTGATTAGTTAATATCAATCTGTAGCTGTATAATAGATACTACATTCAAAATAGCTAACAGCATTTAATTGATCTTCATCCCACTTAATTACCTTCTTCAAAAAAATGCAACAAAAGTAATGTAGCAAAAGGAAATGTATTATAGAAAGATAATAGTATAAATTCAGATATTAGGGCCATCAATCAGAGAAGGCAAAGAAATGATCTCTCTCTTTTTTTTAAATCCTAAATTGAAAAGGGGCGCATATGTTTTTTTGTGGGGGTTTTTTTGGTTTTTTTCCAGGTGTATGTATGAAGGTAGTCAAAGTAATTTGTATTTATTCAGGGTCAACATTAATGGGGACTGAAATTTATAGATTCATAAAATTAAATTTTCTTTGCCTGCCTGCAATCTTTTGCTAATAAATGTACTCGCTCGTTACTCTGAAGTTACATTGGGAAATATTTCCCCAGAAAAAAAGAATAAATGGGGACTACCCTTGGTTTACTAAGGCCTAGTGTATGCTATGAGGTACTCCTGGGGGGAATTCTGTGCCAAAAAATTAAAAATTCTGTGCACAGTATTTTAAAATTCTGTAAATTTTGTCAAAATAACACATATAATCACACCAGTTTCAGTTATTTTGATAATCTGTTTCAAAATACCTGTCAGCGAGTATGTCTGTAATACAGGGGGGGAAAAAGATTCAGGAATTTTTTTTTTTTTGACAAATAGATTCCTTACTAGACAAATCAGTACAGAACTTTGAGTAATTCATGTAAATTACACTGCAGAAACATATTTCTTGCACCCCTCAGAAGCAGTGCAAAGGCGTGGGGTGTCGGGGGTAATGGAGGAGCTGAGGGAGAGGGAAGGAGCCTGGGAGTGAACCTGGAGGGAGTTGGGGGTGCGTGAGAGAATTATCAAACAGTCTTTTTTGGGGGAGAAGGGGGATTGTTAGGGAGTTGGTGAACCTCCCCCATGCAAGCCCTGGCTGACCGCTAGCCTCTCCCATTCAGTCAGGCACATCACCCCCCGTCCCTGTGTGGCCCTGCAGTCCCCCTTCCATTTAGCCTCTGGCTTAATGCTGTCACTCCACTGGCTCCTGAGCCCTGCCCTGGTCTGTCCCCCCCACTAGTCCTTCTGAACCCCAGTGACCCTCCCAGCAGCCCCGTGTGCCCCACTCTGTCTTCCCCCACCATGTGCCTCCTAATCTGGGCTCTGTGGGCAGGGTGCTGTTATGAATGCAGCCAGCTGCTGGCTGTTCTGGTGCTACAGTGGCCTCTGGTGGGCGAAAGACAGAATACATTTTGGGCAGAATGTATTTTCTGCGCATAAAAAAAATTCTGCATGTGCGGTGCAGGAATTTCCCCAAGTGTATATGAGGGTTTACCTGTATGGGTATACTGGCAAACCCTCCTACTGTAGACATAACTTATAACTTAACATAATATAACTTAAAGCCCTCTTTTGCTGGTATATTTTTTACTAGTTACCCAAGCAAATGAAGCTGTGCTGGTTAAAGCAGTCTGGTATAACTGAATCTGCATTAGGGCTTTTGCTGGTTTAAAAACACAGTAAAAGAAATTGCATCCTTAATTGGCATGATTTATACTAGCAAAAGTTTCTAGTGTGGACATGGCCTTCAGGGCCGGCTCTGGCTTTTTTGCCGCCCCAGGCAAAAAAGCCTCCGGCCACCCCCCCCCCCCCCCGGGGGGGGGGGGGGGGGGGGGCGCGCCCCCCGCCGGGGCCCCCCCCCCCCCCCCGGCGGCCAGAGCGCCGGGGGCAGGGCGGCGAGAGGGTGGCGAGCCCTGGCTGGGGCTTGGCTCTCCCCGGCGGCCGGAGCGCCGCACCGCCCCCCTCCAGGTGCCGCCCCAAGCACCAGTTTGGGTGCCTGGTGCCTGGAGCCGGCCCTGATGGCCTTTAGCCTCTTTGTGTATGTTTGCTTTTAAATTGGATGCTTACCTGGGGAACATTGTTGCTGTTGATGATATTTCTTGCACCATTCTGATGTAATGTTTTATATGTCACAATGGAGAATTTTCCTGGAAAAAGAAAAATGAAATGCATCTCTTAGAGAGCGGAGGGAAATACAATTTGTGTGGGATTCTTTGGCTGTGGATAAACTCTTGTAATGGCTCTTAGTTAGAATGCAAAACATGAAGGGTTGGATGAGGGGGGAAAATAGTGACAAAAGTGTGAAGGAACTGTAGAGGCCTGATAGGTTGTGTTCTCATTGTTCTCGGTTCCATTCTTAGGCCTTGTCTATGACTGTTCTAGTGGCATACTTATTTCAATTAGGGTATGACTCTTGTGGTTTTAAAAAAAAGGTTTTATACTGGGAAAAGCCCAATGTGGACACAATTATACTGGTATAAAGATACATTATACTGAACATAAGAATGGTCATACTGGGTCAGACCAGAGGTCCATCTAGCCCAGGATACTGTCTTCTGACAGTGGCCAATGCCAGATGCCCCAGAGGGAATGAACAGAAGAGGTAATCATCAAGAGATCCACTCCCTGTCGCTCATTCCCAGCTTCTGGCAAACAGAGGCTAGGGACACCATTCCTGCCCATCCTGGCTAATAGCCATTGATGGACCTATCCTCCATGAACGTAGTTAGTTTTTTTTAACCCTGTTATAGTCTTGGCTTTCACAACATCTTCTGGCAAAAAGTTCCACATGTTGACTGCGTGTTGTGTGAAGAAATACTTCCTTTTACTTGTTTTAAACCTGCTGCCTATTAATTTCATTTGGTGACCCCTAGTTTGTGTGTTATGAGGAGTAAATAACATTTCCTACTACTGGTATAGTTTATTCCCCTTCTTGTCTGGGAATAACTTTGTCCAGTGTGGAGGATTGTACCATTTTCACTGTACAGTATAGTTTAAGTAATACAACTTACTACTGCAGACAGGGACTTAGTTCTGCTGTCTGCCTCTCTCTTTTCCTTCCCCCAGCCCAGCAGGGTTGTGCAAACATATCAGAGATGGCCTATTCTGCCTCGGAGGAGTTCCTTTTTTGTCATTAGCAGGGTGAAGTGATTCAAACCATAATTTTAATCACTTTAAAAAAATTCATTTGAAACAAACTGAAGCTTTGTAAAGCTAACATGAAAATGTGTGGTATTGCAACTTTAGATTTAAATTGATAGTGAACTAAATCAGTAAGGCTGTTTGGGGTTTGTTTTTTAAATGGCACAGCTGGTAGGGCATCCTATTTGAGTTCTATGAAACTATTAGGCAAAAAAGAAAATATTGAAAGTGAAGGCCCTGATCCTGCAACTTCTTAAGCAGATATGTAATTTTACTTGCATGAATAGTACCGTTGACTTCAGTGGACTACTCGTGCTCAAAACTAACATGTACATAAGTGTTTTCAGCATAAGGGGTGCAACTGTATTTTTATTCAACTTTTCTTTTAGTGGCATAAAGTCTTTGTCACTTCAAAACAAAAGTGGTTCAGTGTTAACAGAGGTTCAATATACACCTCTCCCCGATATAACGCGACCCGATATAACATGAATTCGGATTTAACGCGGTAAAGCAGTGCTCCGGGGGGGCGGGGCTGCGCACTCCGGTGGATCAAAGCAAGTTCGATATAACGCGGTTTCACCTATAACGCAGTAAGATTTTTTGGGTCCCGAGGACAGCGTTATATTGAGGTAGAGGTGTATTAGCAAAGTTATTGTGAACTTTTTTAAACACGGGCCCAAAATTATCAAAATTGGACACCTAAGGTAAGACTCCATATTAAGGCATGTAAGGATGGATATTTAAAAGTACTTAAGTGACCTAAGAGCACAAGTCCCATTGACTTCAAACCGCCAATGCTGATGGAACATTTCAACTTTCTTGACTTGTGGAAGTATATCGGAACGTGATATAGGTTGCAAATATACCTCAAGCTATTTGCTTTCAGCTTTGTGTTTGCATTTGTGTTCTCACAGTAAGGATGTTAGTGAGGCCCTGGACTTGTCATTTTCAGCACAGATGTATATTTTAAGTGTAAAACTTCTCAGTAGAAAATCCTTCTGCAAAAACTGAAATTCTACTAAGAATTGGAAAACTAATAAAAAAAACCAAGTACAAAATATCCACTTTAGCAATCAGAGACTATAAATTGGGAAGAAAATAAAAATAATAAAAATGTTTGAAATAAAAATATATGTTGTTCCTTTTTAAAAAAAAATCATGATTTTGAATTCACCCTACTCAATAATTTATCCTCTAATCAGCTGGAGAGATGTGTTGATGGTCTCCTAAGAAAGTCTAGTCAACCTTTCACCAGTGGGTTGGTGGGTTATCACACTGTTTGGCCTCAGTATTAAATGCAAAAGAGGAGAAAACAGCAATCCTTTGGGCTTCAGCTAGGATGTAGAGGTTCTGAGGCATGCAAAAAAAAGTAAGGCAAGGATCTTGAAGAAAGATCCACTGTTGCAACCAGACATACATAAAAATTCTCTCTGTTTTTGAAGTGAAATATAATTTTTAAGTTGTGTGCATGTCATATATAGGGCTTCTGGTTTAAATGGACTTTTATTGTAAAAGCATGTTGAAATCAAAGTCAGCAATAGCCAGCAAATATTTGTTTAAACTGGAAAACCCAGTGTTTTAAAGCTGATCTTTCTCTGTGCTTCTAGAAGGCAAGATGTTTGCTGTTGTTTAGTGGAAATAAATGCCAAAACCTTGGAAGCCCTTAATATAAAACATAACTAGTTGCTTCCAAACATGTCCTTGGAGAGTTCTCCTCTAGTGCTGTTTGTTGACTGACTAGACATTGTAATAGGCAGATTTTAAAAAAAGCAAACAAAAACCCCACACCTAAATTATAGTTCAACTAAATAGTGATCTAAAAGCAGTCTGTGGGCAAGATACTTAAAAAAAATTAGCTTAAACTTCAAGTATTTCTCAGTGTGTCTTGATTAAGGTTAATCAAGGTTACTCCTACCCAGATTGAAGGTGGTTAGAACTCTAAACCCAATGGCATAACTTCATGTTTGCCTTTAATAATTTAGAGGGTCACATAAGAACGGCCCTACTGGGTCAGACCAAAGGTTCATCTAGCCCAGTATCCTGTCTTCCAACAGTGGCCAGTGCCAGGTGCCCCAGAGGGAATGAACAGAACAGGTAATCATCAAGTGATCCATCCCCTGTTGCTCATTCCCAGCTTCTGGCAAACAGAGGCTAGGGGCACCATTGATGGACCTATCCTCCATGAATTTATCTAGTTCTTTTTTGAACCCTGTTATGGTCTTGTCCTTCACAACATCCTCTGGCAAGGAGTTCCACAGGTTGACTGTGCATTGTGTGAAGAAATACTTCCTTTTATTTGTTTTAAACCTGCTGCCTATTCATTTCATTTGGTGACCCCTAGTTCTTGTGTTAAGAGAAGTAGTAAACAACACTTCCTTATCTACTTTCTCTATACCAGTCATGATTTTATAGACCTCAATCATATCTCCACTTAACTGTCTCTTTTCCAAGCTGAAAAGTCCCAGTCTTATTAATCTCTCCTCATATGGAAGCCATTCCATACCCCTAATCATTTTTGTTGCCCTTTTCTGAACCTTTTCCAATTCCAATATATCTTTTTTGAGATGGGGCGACCACATCTGCACACAGTATTCAAGATGTGGGCATACCATGGATTTATATAGAGGCAACATGATATTTTCTATCCTTTTCTTAATTATTCCCAGCATTCTGTTCGCTTTTTTAACTGCCGCTGCACATTGAGTGGATATTTTCAGAGAACTATCCACAATGACTCCAAGATCTTTCTTGAGTGGTAACAGCTAATTTAGACCCCATCATTTTATATGTATAGTTGGGATTATGCTTTCCAGTGTGCATTACTTTGCATTTATCAACATTAATATGATACAATCAAGTAGTTACTCTCTGAGCTCATGGTTGAATCTTTTTATTATCTTTATTTCAAATGCCAGTCTTCGGCACTCCAACAAAGAAAACCACAAAAATAACTTCCTGAACCACTATGGAATAGTTTTTTAGAACTAAGACAGACAACCTGCTAAATTTGATATTAAAACTTACTAAAGAGTTGGAGCAAATCAGAAAGAAAGTCAAGATGGTGGAGCCTTTTACTCTGCAAAAACTAGCCATCAGGGCACCAAGGTAAATCACCCAAACTTTCCCACAGTAATCATAGAACTGGAAGAGGGACCTCAAGAGGTCATCTAGTCCAGTCCCCTGCACCCAAGGCAGGACTAAGTATTATCTAGACCATCCCTGACAGGTGTTGGTAAGTTTTCAGAAATCAGGCATGGAGCCTGCCCTGCCCCCAGTCCGCGTTGGGCCGGAGCCCACCCCCCGAATCCTTCCTGCAGCTGAACCCCCTGCTGCACCCAGCACACACCCCGACCCCCTGCTGCACCCCGCACCCCTCCTGCACCCCAACCCACTGCCCTGAGCCCCCTGCTGCACCCTGCACCCTGACCGCCTGCCGCACCCCTCACCCCTCCTGCACCCCACACCCCAACTCCCTGCCCTGAGCCCCTGCCACACCCCACACCCCTCCTGCCCCCCCTGGGGGCAGGGAGGGGGCGGAGTTGGGGTGGGGATTTCAGGGAAGGGGTTGGAATGGGGCCAGGGAAGGGGTGGGAAGAGGCGGGGCAGGGCCTCATGGAAGGGGTGGAGTGGGGGCGGGGCCGAGGGCGGCAGAGGGGAGGTGTCAGTAAATGCGGTCCTGGGGCCAATGTACTAGTCCTCATGCGGCCCTCATGGTCATTTGAGTTTGAGACCCCTGAACTAGCTGATGGAATAAATGGATTTCAGAATCCTCTAACAGCAGTGGAACAAATTGTATTGCCATCTGAAATAGCCCAAAAATAATAGATGGTTGTCTGTGGCTCCTTGAAAACAGTCACCTAGGTACTGATGTGGATGAGACTGAAGACATTTTAAAAAAAAAAAAAGGAAAAGCACTCATATCTTGAATCTCCTGGAAGGAGTGGAGAACCCTGATCAAACAAGCATTATTTCTCGATGGTTCAAAAAAACTACCAGGTTGACAAAAAGGACTAAGTCTAAAAATAAGGGCTCATCGGGTGCCAAGTGTGCAAGAAATGACTGCTACCCCCAACTTGCAACTATCTACCTACATAATTTTAAAGACATTTTACTTTCTCAAATGCAAAAAACTGTAATGTGCATAGAGATTTCTCTATATTTGCAGTGACAGAGAACAGCAAGGAAACTATTCAGAGATGATAGTTTTAGATATGTATTACTTTGTATCCAGCATCCCCAAAGATCTTTAAAGGAACACAAATTTGCAAATTTCAGAGCTTCCACAGGGCTTTTAAAACAGGCTTAAGAAATATGTAACTCAGAGTGTTAAGGCACCTTTTTGTGAAAATTAATGCAGATATGTACTTAAAATGGCAATATTATTTAGGTAAAAGATATTTCAATATTTTTACTTATTTCTGTGTTATGTTTATCTTTGATGATCCGTTAATAGGAAACATTATAATACTTCTAATTGAGAGAAATCTTCCATTTCCATGTAGCCTACAGACTGTACTAATTAAGGGGGCGTATATCTGTGATGCTTCCTGGGATACCCAGAGCTGTGAGTCAGCTTGTTACCACCTGCCTCCAGACTGAGGGAGTCTTGTCTGTACCCGCTAAGTATTAGTTTCCTAACACAACCACCCTGTTAGTCACTCAAGCACTCTCCTCTGGGCTGCATCAGACCTGTCTTTGCTTTGCAGGTTGACAACAAATGCACCTGACTCCCCCGACTCTTCAAAGTGTCCCTCTGTGGTAGCCAGCCCCGATCAGTGGATACCCACAGAAATCCCAGATCCTCTGTTTCCAATGGAACAGTGTATCTCAGTTCACCAGTTTTACCTTAGAGCTGTGGTCTCCAAAGTGGGGTGCGCAAGAGGATCCTTGGGGGTGCACGGCAGGAAGAGCGCTTTTTTTTTCACCTTTGGCAGTTTGGGCGGGAGTCCGAGCGGCCTTTTTGTTTGTTTGTTTGTTTTTGTTTCGGCGCAGCGGGGGATGCGCGCTCAAAAATTTTTTACTGATGGGGTGCGCGATCAAAAAAGTTTGGAGACCACTGCCTTAGAGCACCACTCCTGTAATACACACAGTGCTTGACTTCAATTATAAAGCAAAAGGAAAGAATTTAAGATTATTTCTTTATTTAAGAAAGAGTGGAGATTCAAATAAAAACCAGTATGAGAGATGAGAACAAATGGTAACATATAAAACAACATCACAGCACACATTCTAAAGCCTAAACCTAACTAACAAGTTATCCTCCTGTGTAAAGAAGCTTATCTCACCCAAAATTCTCTCCAGTGTTTTCCACCCATTTGGGCGAGACCCTTTCTCATAAAATCAAACCTGTTGAGAGCTTGTCTTTTCAGACTGATGGAATACGTAGGGGTTCCTCTGTACTCCAGATATAGTTTTAAAAGTTAATTGTATTACTCCTAAACAGGGTAACACCTGCTGTTTACCTCTTCCTGTTAATTTCCTCTCTCTGAAGATTTCACCATCCTTCATTGGCATTCAGTTCAGATTTGTGAGTGGAGGTCCATTGTGAACCATATAATACTTAATTTATATGTAAGCAGACATATAGATAAACATTTCTTGTTTGAAAGAGAATCTGCTTTTCACATTTGCTTGTGCCCAGCCCTAGACACAGATCTTAAGAACATACTTTTCAATATTTATATATGTAAATGCTTATACAACAGCCATACATGCATTTTTGCAATGATTTTGATGACTTGAATGACACAATCTTTCAATAGAGACCTCACATGATACTCATTACAGAATTCATAGACAATCAGGGTTGGAAGGGACCTCAGGAGGTCATCTAGTCCAACCCCCTGCTCAAAGCAGGCCCAATCCCCAGACAGATTTTTGCCCCAGATCCCTAAATGGCTCCCTCAAGAATTGAACTCACCCCCCTGGGTTTAGCAGGCTAAATACCAAATCCAGGGGATTCCTGTTAACCTTATGCCAGTTGGCATCAAGAAGTCCTTGGGTCATAATATCAAGTACCATTCAGATACTTCTCTTATAGTTGTTCAGGGCAGCTTTCTCGGTATCCTTTTCTTATGGGTCTACTGCTGATCTTTACATCTGACTAAAACTGTGATATAGGAATGAATGAAGTTTACCGCTTTCACTAGCGGGCATATTTGACCCTATTAATATGTAATAACCAAATAAAAAAATTAAAATGACATTCAGATTTTGCCATTGTTAACTTGTTTAACATTAAACACAATAAGCAAATTTTGTAGCACTTGCAAATCTCTGCCCTTTCCCCTCACTCTCCTTTCTTTTTACACCCAACTATATTTCTAAGAGGCAGAGATTTTAGGACATTATTTTATCACTGTCAATGAGTTGAGAACCACTATGAGAGTATTGTGTAAGTTTAAAAAAAAAAAAAAAAAAAAGTTCCATGATAAATTCAATGACTGGACCTTTGTTCTGTCTACAGTATGACTGTAAAAATGGTTTAATGAATTTGTCCTCAGCAGAGTTTTAGTATGTTTAAGAACGTGTTAAATTCAGAAGTTTTATTTAGTTATTCAGAGGCAAGATATTGATTACCCAGTATAACTGAATTAAGAAGGGTATTCTAGCAACCAACATTATATGTAAAGCTTATTTAGATAAGAATGCCTTGCATAAAGAGATTAAGTATAATGCACCCTTCCACTTGTTTTCGTACAGATCCTGTAAGTGGAATATAAATAGCATTTACCACATAATAAAATAAGAAAGTTCTCTTCTGTCTCAAGTGTGGAAGTGGATATTACCCTAACTCAGGAAACGCATCTAAATACTTCAAAATACAATTAATTGAAAAAAAAAAAAAGTTTGGGTGGGACAAGTATTTGATGTATCCAACAATACACCCATCAAAAGGAAGTTACTGTGTTCATAAAACTTACCCTTTGTGCTTACTACAGTTTTTTGGAGACCAGAGAGGAATATTATCTCTTGCTTTCTGGCACACTGCCTGGGAATCTTAATATTTGGTGTATGTATGCCCCTGTAAATATATCTTTTCTGTCTGATTTATTTACTAATTGTTCCCAGCACACACACAAATCATTTATGGGAGGAGACTTTAGTGCTATGTTTAAAATTTGGGTTAGATGAAATTCCCCCAATTTACAGATTAGCAAAAAATCTAAAACCTTCAATTCTGTCCTTCTGGGGAAAAATGTAGTTGATGTCTGGTGACTGTTAAACCCAAAAAATAAAGAATTTACTTTCCAAAGTTCATGATTCCTCATCTGGAATAAGTTTGATTTTCATAAAGGCTGAAAAAGCCTCAAAATATTTAGTTTCTGAGGCTCTGATCCTGCTAAAAGTATGCATGAGCTTAAAGTTATTATCTATATTTGGGAAAAAGTTGGATGATGTATTCATATCCTGATGATGATATACTTCCCACTGCAACGGTAACCAAGGGGGATATTAAACGATAACTGTTCAAAATCTGTTTTAAAATCATCAGGTCTGGGGAACTTGCATCCAGGAGTTTTAAAAGAGCTGGCTGAGGTGCTGTTTAGACCATTAATTAATTTAATAAGTATATGAACACTGGAGAAGTTCCAGAGGACTGGAAAAAAAACTAATGTACCAATATTTGGAAAGAGTAAACAGGATGATCTGGATAATTATAGGCCTGTCATTGAACTTTGATAAAGTAATGGAATTGCTGATACAGGGCTAGATTTAATAAAGAATTAAAGGAGGTTAATTAATGACAGTCAGTATGGGTTTATGGAAAATAGACCTTGTCAAACTAACTTGATATCTTCAAGAGACAAGGTGGGTGAGGTTAATATCTTTTATTGGACCTATTTCTATTGGTGGGAGAGACAAGATAATGAAATTACAATTTAGGTTGATAAAGGTAATAGTGTTGATGGAATATATTTAGACTTCTGTAAGTCATTTAACTTGGTACCACACAACATTTTGATTACAAAACTAGAACTATATAAAATTAGTATGGCACACACTAAGTGGATTAAAAATTGTCTATTTTTCAAAATGTAATTGTAAATAGTGAATCATTGAGTGGGTGTCTTTCTAGCCAAGTCCTATAGAGATCATTTCTTGTCCCTCCTCTGTTTAAGACTTTTATCAGCGATCTGGAATAAAACATAAAATCATTACTGCTTAAATTTGACAATGACAAAAAGATTGGGGGAGTGATAAATAATGAAGAGAACAGGTCACTGATACAGAACAATCTGGATCAGCTGATAAGCTGGCCTCAAGCAAACATTTTTCTATACGGTCAAATGTAAGGTCATATTCTTAATTTCTATATATGTAGGCCATACTTGAGGGATGGGGCTCTGTCCTGGGAAGGAATGACTCTGAAAAAGACTTAGAGGTCTTGGTGGATAATCAGCTGAACATGCACTCCCAGTGTGAATGTGATCCTTGGATGTGAAAATGGTGAATATCAAAGAGTAAGGAGGTTATATTACCTTTGTATTTGGCACTGGTGGAACTGCTACTGGGTTACTGTGTCTAGTTCTAGTGTCTCCAATTCAGGAAGGATGTTGATAAATTGGAGAGGGTTCAGAGAAGAGCCACAAGATTGATTAAAGGATTAGAAAACATGCTTTTATAGTGAGAGATTTAAGGAGCTCAGTCTATTTAGTTTACCAAAGATGGTTAAAGGATGATTTGATCAGTTTATAACTACTTACCTGGAGAACAGAAATTTGATAATAGAGGGATCTTCAGTTTAGCAGACAAAGGTGTAACAGGAGTCAGTGTCTGGAAGTTGAAGATAAATTCAGATTAGAAATCAGATGCAATTTTTTAATAGTAGTAATTAACCATGGGAACAATTTACCAAGGGTTGTGGTGGATTCTCCATCTCTGGAAATTTTTAAATCAAGACTGCATATTTTTCTAAAAGATATGCTCTAGTTCAACCACACCCATTGAACTTAAAGTAGAATTCAGGTCAGGGAAGTCTTATGGCCTGTGTTATGCAGGAGGTCAGACTATGTAATCTCAGAAATCCTTTCTGGCTTTAAAATCTACAAATCTTTACTAAGTCCTTGCAGAATCAAGGCCAAAAATGGGTACAGTACTCATTTCAGACGATGTTCCTGAAGACCCAGACCCTTGACTAAAAACACAAGCTAAAAATAAAACACATTTGTTCACTTCAGTCATTGAAAAAATGTAGCAATATTTTGATATAAATAACAGTGGGGAATTTTCCTTTCAAGTTTTGTGGCATTCAAAGATACCTTTTGAGAAATTGTTATTACGCATATGACACAAACCAGAATAATTAGTTAGAAGGCAATTGATCTTGGCAAAGAAACTATAAAACTCTTCAACAGCTGATTTATGGTGCTTCCCAAGAAACAAAATCTCAAACTGAACAAATGTATTTGCAACTGAACATCATTATCACATAGGTAGGACCCTACCAAATTCATGATCCATTTTTATCAATTTCATGGCCAGAGGGTTTAAAGTTGATCAGTTTCATGTTTTCAGCTGTTTACATCTGAAATTTCACAGTGTTGTAACTGGGGATCTCTACCCAAAAGGTACCCGGAAGTGGGTCTCATCTGCCCCCTTCCTCCCCACCCCACCCCGAGCTGCCATGCAAGGGAAGGACAAGTCTTGTCCCTCCCCAGCCCAGTAGGGACTTGTAGCTAGGAGCTGGGGCACTCCCAGCAGCCGGGGAATATTGGATCATCTCCACAAGTCTCCTCCAGCTGCAGGAACCTCTGGGGCTGGAGCTTCCTGCAGCAGGGGAAAGCACTCTGAGTTGGGTTTGATCTGCCTGTGACAGCTGCCCTACGGGGAAGGACAAGTCCTGTCCCTTGCCAGACCAGCAGCAAGAGGGAGATCAGATTTCACAGTGAAGGGCTTATTTCACAGTCTGTGACACGTTTTTTCACTGTCATGAATTGGTAGGGCCCTACACATAGGGCATAAGTAGCTCTCATATGCACAGTAACTTTTTTTGAATTTGGAAATAAAGCCAATCACATGTGTTCAAAAATAAGCTTTCTTATTACTGTCCTGACCATTATGCCTATATTTGTAACAGAAGAAAACAAAAGAACAATCGATGAGGTTGTAGTAGAGACCTTCTCAAAGTCTGCTAAACATTTATTTACCTTGAATAACTTCAGCAACATAAATATTTCAGACTTTTTTGGAGAACCTAAAATCCTGAAGATAAAGAACAGTTTGAAGCAAAAAGGCTATTTGGGATTAGTGTTAGACTACCCAGGAGCTTTCAGTAACGTTACTAAATGGACTGGGTAAGAAAGGAATTTGGATGATTTTTAAAAAATACATAGGCAATAGTTGATACTAAATATAGCAAAAGGAACAACAGTTTAATTTTAGACTGTAAGCTGTTTTGGGCAAGAATTTGTAGTATGTTTGTAAACCAAATATCAAGCACACCTTGTGGCACTATAAAAGTAATAGTTATGATATGCATGAGGGAAAAATACATTGTAGCTTCAACTGTGAACTTAAGCGGGTCCACTCAAAAAGTTGTTCTTCTGTGTTGGTTTTTGTGACTCCTTTCTCTTCCAGAACACCTTATATAAGATTCAACTGAAAAAAGGTGTCTCTAACTTTTTTTAATCTCTGGGTTAAAGGTATGCAGTTCATATGATATATGTTGCTGCCCATTTCATTCAAAGATCAGCTTGTTTCCTTTAATAATGGTGAATGTTTCAGTACATGATTCTTACTTTCATCGGTTGGATTCTTTGTACTTCCTGTGTTCCTACCTCAATATTATTTGATATAAGGCATTGTTGTACTAGATCAGGCCACTGCTCAGTCTCTCTGAAAATAGACCATAAATGCCTATAGGAAAATATAGAGAACTTATTTGGCCAAGTTAACATTGCTGTTGAAATTCTAGTTTGTGCATTTCCTGATATTTTTTTTTAAACTATGCAGCTTTAGTATTGCATTAACAGATTTTGCAGCTTATATACATATACAAAGTTGTGTAATTTAACGTGCCCAGAATTTTGTATTCCTATTCTTGGTGATCATATATTGAAATAAGGTGCTTGTCAGCTAGCCAAAGAGAGGAACAGAAGTTTTATGAGCTGGGGACAAAAGTGATCAATGATATAGCAACACTAGAATAGCATAACTGCTGGCTTATTTTGAAACTCTTATTTCAGTCAATTGGTTGACCAGTGTGCTTGAAATAATCTCTTATTAAAACGTTATTGCCATATTTAAAGTGCTGTAGAAACATTAATGAATCCCCATAACAATTTTGTGAGGTAGATATGTATTACTATTCCCATTTTACGATGCAGACTGAGGCAGAATGGTGAAGTGACTTGTCCAAGACCACACATGGTGGCGGAGTCCACAATAAAACTAATGTTGGGAATGGGCTTTCCTGACACCACACCCCGTTAGTATCTCCAGAACCCAATACTTAATAAAAGTCAACCCTCTGTTTCTCTAATATCTAGGTGCCAGCAGTTAGGCCTGTTTTTAACAGGATGAAGGTGCACTACAGAAAAGCGCAACAACTTTATTGTTTATTATTATTATTTGATTTGATTTTATTTTATTTCTTACTGCTTAAGAGTTTTTTGTTCCCAGACAGTTTTGTCAATTTGATTTCATGGAATGTTTTTGGGAAACATGTTTCACATCCCCAGTCATTCCAACTTTCCATTGTTCTCTGGCTAATCTTTCGGTTACTTCAGAAATCTCTAGATTGTAAGCTCTTTTGATCAGGAACCCTGTTTTTCTCTGTCTTCTATGAAGTGTTTAGCATCTTTTGGGGTTCTATAAAATAATATGCAATACATTCTGCCAGTGCACTTAATTCCTTCTCTTCAATCCCTGGTAATTGACGTAATAGTAATGGGTGCATTTTGTTCTCACCCAGCTGTGTGTTTGGAGGCATCTGTGCATGAGGACAGATTTGTTCTATGGCCTCGGAGCTGGGTGCCAAGGAGGATGGCAGCTGCACAGAGCTGGCGAAGCCCCTCTATCTGCAATGTCTGGAGAGAGCTCTGCGATTGGATCAGTTTCTACGACAGACATCCACCATCTTCAACAGGAGTATATCCAGGTACCAAAAACCAATCCTGTTTTAGGTTGGGAATGCCCAGAAAAGAGACATTGTATAGTATTGTTTCCAGGCAGCCCCCATAGTAAGGGGTTAGTAACCACTTGTACAAAGTATAAATCCTGCTTTTTCAAGGATTTTTGTTCTCTGGTCTTTTTACCTAACATTGATTGGTTACTTGGCTCATTGTTAGCCCAGATACTGTATAATGGTCAAGAATTCTTTTTGTCAGCTTTTACTAAAAAGTAGGCTTAGTTTATTAAATCTTAAATTAGTTTTTCAAGGAATTGGCCCTTCATCATTTGTAACATCTCAGTGCTGTTGTCAGACACAGAATTGTGTGTTAGGAGACAATTAGAACTATTAAGAAACAAAAATCTTCTCTTAAAAAAACAAACCAACCAACCTACCAGTATCATCTTTGTAAAACATGTTGAGATCTTCCAATGAGAAGTGCTATGTAAGCGTAAAGTATTATTACATGTACAAGTCAAACATGACTTTAGTAAGGTGTCCATTAGCAGCCTTGGTAAAATGTTTCATTCAAACAAATTTCATTTTCTATATGAATTTTGGATATGGAAATTGATGTGAAATAAGAGGGATTTTTTGGGGGGGTGGGGTGGGGTCAGAAAATTGGTTACCCATAGGAAAATGTAAAAAGGAGTAGACCTTTTTTATCACCATTTACTGCTTTTATGATTTCTTCTGTTGTATTACCGAAGAGCAGTAGCAATGCCATAGCTAAAGGTGAGCAGAGCTTTCTGTTCAAGAGCTCATTTTTCAGAGTGCTCTAAAATGCATATGAATATTTATAGGCAGATTGCCTTGAAAACTGCCATGAAATATCAGGGCAGGGGTAGAGTTAATGGTGCAAATCTGGGGTTATTTGCTCCAGTGGGTCAAGTTACAGACTCCCCTTCAAAATGACCCACTTTTAAAAAAAATTCCGTTCTGAATCTTTCCTCCTCCCCCCCTTCAGAGCTGGGGGGAAAATATAGGAAGGATCCACATGAAACTGATATCAGTGGATTTCTCATTATTTCAGCTAGTGAATGCCACAGAGAATCAGCTACGACACTATTTCAAAAGTTTAGACTTTTTCTGGTTCTGTAAAGGGGTTCATAACTGTTGGTAGTCAAATCTGGGATGGAAGAAGGATAGAACCAAAACACATCAATTTCAAGTTGATTTTTCAAAGGGTTGTATAATTTACAAGCACATCCAGATTGGTTTAAAATTTAGTATGCCAGTAGAGGACCTGGATTACAGTTTGTGGTGTAAATTTGGAGTCACTGGGTCAAGAGTTTCCTAAGATACAGCCCTTAACGAGGCTTGCTTTTACTTTTCAGTGTGTTTTAAATGCGTGTCTAGGCAGATTGCCTTGAAAATAGTTATGCCACAGGATAGTAGATATGGCAAATTTGGGATTATCTGGTCAAGGAGTTCCCAAGATGAAGTCCTTCCCCCCGGTTACCTGCTTTTAATTTTCAGTGTGTTCTAGAATCACGCACGCATCAACAAAACTGGGTGGGTAATTGAGAATGGTCATGCTACAAGTACACAGCATTGAGAAACATGGGGAATTGAGAATGGACATGTTCTATACATGACACAGCTACATAAGTTCTGAGATGTGGGCAAGGAGCTGAAACAAAGAAACCTGTGCCCAGGCTTATCTCACGGCTCAGGTTCTTACTTAATTCATGCTCCCCAAGGAAATGCTCAATGAGTGAGAAGCTGAATGAGTGACCCGCTCAGTTGGTGGCTTAGGCTGAGTGGAGCTGATCTGAACTTTAACTTTGCCTTTGAAGCACTAACACTAAGACTTACGACTATAACAGTACCTTACTCCTCCATAACCAACCCTGTCACTTTGTACACTGCACAATTCCAAGTCAACACTCCCACTCATGCAGTCCAGTGGAGTCTTGCTATGCTCTGTGCAGCCCTCTTGATCCAAGGAATACTTGCGGCTGGTTGGAAAAGGCTAAGGGAGAGGTCAGGTACTATGATCTTCCTGATGATTTAGGACAGGGATCAAAGTGGGCAGAGCTGAGTGTGTGTAGTGTCATCTTAATTCTGCATTGCTTGTTTTCTAACATTTATGTTCTGGGAATTGAGTTCTCCTGTTCTAGAAGGGCATGAGGCGCATAGAGCAGCACTGAGCACCTACAACCCTAACTCAACATTAACAAAGTTTTGGGTGTAAATACCAACATATGATCCTTTCCACCCTTCCTTTATTCTGATATGTCTGGGCAATGTCATTGAATATGAGCCTGAGAACCATTCTATGTTTTTGGTATGATGATCCACTGCATTTATCATGTTTGATTATCTCCAATTCTCGGGTGGTTACAAGACCTCATTTCAGTGCGATTTTATAGCATAGGACAATATGCGCACTGTCTTGGTTTATCAGTTAATTGCATATGTGGCTGAGAACAATACAGTGCTTGAGGACCATAAATTTCCAGCAAAGAGCTGAACACATTTGTCTATATAATACATAGAGCAGGTAAAGAGTAGTGACTGGTAATGCCCTTTAATATAGATTCCATAAAGGATATCAGACTCCACTATACCAGATTGCTTAAATGGTCTTTGAAATAGAGGGCCATCCATAAGACCTACATCAATTACCAGACTCTCTTCTATCACCTCCTCTTCCAAAATTTTCCATGAAATGTTGCTCTAGACTCATTTTCCTATTTCCCAAGATCCTTCTCCCTGGAATAATAAGGCAAAATTATGACTTCATTTGCTTTGCATTTATATTTTTAAATCACTACACCATTTTATTAAAAGGTTTATGATACTATCAATTTACAGAGCAGTTGGCAACTTCATGTAAGAAGTTAACATTAATCAATGCTTCAAATTGTATAATTGTTGCAGACAGTTTGAGACCTTTCCAATCCCTAATTCCTAATCTCCAGTACAAGTGCCACACAGGAAAATTGCATTTTCTATAATGTCTTTTATGGGTGTCCTTGCCCCTAGTGTTTTCCTCTCCTGCTGTGATCATATTTTTGTGTGTCCTATTGCAGTGATGAAAGCGAGGATGGATTGGATGACAATCCTTTGCTGCCACAGTCTGGGGATTCCCTGATGCAAGTTAAGGAAGAGCCCCCAAATTCATTGCTTGGGGAATCTTCTGGAGCAGGAAATTCTGGGATATTAAACACACATTCCCTCAATGGAATACTGCAGCCAGGTGAGTGTGCATCAGATTGAATTCCTGCTTGCTATGGGGTAAGGTGGCTTCTTTGTTTATATTTATAGGTTTTTTTTCTTTAAATTCACTTACTTCATCATAAAATGTCCTCTTTAAACAGAGCCAAAGTCAGAAAAAGGGAGTTTGTATAACTTTTCCAAACTGAAGAAAAGCAGAAAGTGGCTGAAGGTAAGAGTCCTGGAGGTGAAGGGGAGCTGTGATCAATAACTATTGTGGTGTACTCTCTAGGAATGTTCTACCTGGACTGGGGAACAAAAGTGGTTGTGTGGTGGTACTCCCTAGTGTGCTTATGAACACTGAATGCTTTTTTAAAAAAAATAAAACTTGAATCTGCTAGTAAACACTGATGAAAGTATGGCACATTCATTTATTAACTTGTGTATTATTAATCATGTTTATTATGGCAGTGGCTAAGGGCCAACCAAGAATGGGGGGGGGCATTGTGCTAGGTGCTGTACAAACATGGAGTAGGAGACATTCCGTGCCCTCAAGAGTTTATGGTCTAAATAGACAAGACAGATATGGTGGGTGGAAAGGGAGTGAATAAGCAGAGCGAACAAAGTGATGGCAGCCAATGTCATGTTAGTTCCACTTTTTTTTTTTTTTTGGTGGGTTTATTTAAGAAAGAAAAGCTAAATGGAAAGAAAAGGGAAATGGAGTGGTGAAGGGGGCAGGGGAAAAGAGAATAAGAGGGGCAGGTGTGGAGTGAAGCCGAGGTGAAGAGACTGCTCCAACCCTCTTCCTTTCCCTTCCCTCACAAACAGCCAATCAAATGTAGTGCACTAAACATTTCCTCTGACTATAAGCCTTTCCCTTCCCTCACAAACAGCCAATCAAATGTAGTGCACTAAACATTTCCTCTGACTATAAGCCTCTCAGTGGTTCAGAGGGAAGGAGAGGGCGGTGTGCAGGAAACTCCTTACAATTCTGGGACCGAGCATCAGGCTGTTTCTCCCTCTGCATCCATGGGCTGGGGAGGGAGGTGTGTGTGTGTGTATCTGGGCTGGGGGAGGGGGAGGGGTTGGGTGTATTGGCTAGGGGTGGCCCTGCAGGTGGGTTCTGGGGGGGGAGGGGTTGTGGCTGTCTGCTCCCCCCGGGCTAGGCTCTAGCGGGGGATGGGGGCAGAGAAACAGGAACCGAATTGTCCCAGTGGTTTCTTTAACTCTCTACTCCGGGGGGAATTTTTGTGTGTCTGTATTATTAGACATATTTGCTGACAGGTATTTTGAAATAAATTGCCGAAATAATTGAAACTGGCGTGATTATGTGGTGTTATTTTAACAAATAAAATTTGCAGAGTTTTGCAGAATTTTTAATCTTTTGGCACATAATTTTTAATTTTTTGGCGTAGAATGCCCCCAGAAGTAGCTCTTGCACTTTCTTGGTCACTTCTCTTTTGTTCACTGCACCCTCTTCATTAGCTCAATGTAAAATCTGACTACTTTTCAGAAAGCTTTGGTGTTAGTTTCTGTATCATTAAGGGGAAGGACAGCTTTTATTTAGATTAAAGAAACCCAAAAAAACAACAAACCCTACCAAAACAAAATGGTACGTTCTACACTCAGTTCTGTCCTGGGGGAGAGGGCGAGTGAGAGAGTGACCACACATGACAGATGTTAGTCACACTGCTTAATGCGCTACTGGAAGGCTCTCTGATGCTATGGTAATGTATGGTACGAAAACCTATATAGAACAGAATGCAGTTATGGTCTCCTTGGATCAGGGTCTTAGTCTCCTCTATATTCTGAAATAGTGACTGAACTGATGACACTCAGTGATTGATAGTATTTTTAGTTTATTTAAATGAGGTGTGTGTTCAAAAACATGAAATATATCTACTACCATGTCCAAATTACAATGAGCTGTGGTCAAATAAATGAAATGGACATTTGAGGCCCAATTTATTATTGCTCCAGGTCTGAATGGGAAAGGAGAGTGGCAGAGAATGGTGGCTTTATGCTCCTTTATTCTGGAGCTGGTCCCCAGTGAAGGTAAAGTAGTTTTAGGACTTGACATAACTTATACCTCACTGTGTATGGCCTCAAAGGCTCTTCTGGCTTTGTATAAAGATAGAGAATGTTTCCCTTAGTATATGGTGCTTGGCCTTTGAGGAATGCTCTCCTGAAAAATTATCATAGTGGCTCAGGCCACAGGTTCATCAAATTTGATATTTTGCTTTTGGTAGTTGCCAGTATCTTCAGAGAGAGGCAGAAATCCCAATAAAGTAATTATGCAGTGCAATATGTGGTGAGAGGTGGTGTGTGTGTGTGTGTGTGTGTGTGTGTGTGTGTGTAACATTCCTTTCTCTCCTTCATCATTGCTCCTCTTATGTCCAGAATCATGAGGTTAAATTTCATATAGAATTTTTTAGCTTTGTTACAGTAATAAATTTACTATATTCTTTTGTGAATCCAGCTATGGTATTTCTGATCTGTTGCAGCACTAAGATATGCAGGTTAACCTGAACACTTGGAAAAAATGCTTGCCATTTACTGCCCCTTCAGTTTAATCAAGTGTCCCTTTGAAATCAAATAATACAGGAAAAGGAATTAGAATCAGTGGTATAACTAAAGAGAATGGTGTAGTAATTGCTGCTTTGGCTGCATATGAGGCATTCCATTTCTTAGGACAGACTAAGAAAACTATTTGTGTTTTGCATGGAAATGCTTCTTGATGATTTCAAATAGGAAGCACTGTATGAATGGTAATTACTGCAGTTGCGTCAATTTTGCAGTACTTAATTGGGCAAAAAACTGCTGGAATTCTGCCTAAGTAAAAAATTCACTACGAGGTGTGCTGTTGTTAAACTAGAGATGCTTTCACTCTTGCCAGAGCATCCTCCTGAGTGACGACTCCAGTGACACGGATTCACCAAGTGATGAGGATGGAGAGGAGGAGGAGGAGTTTTCTCTTAGCCGTGAGGAGCTTCATAATATGCTGCGATTGCACAAGTATAAGAAACTGCATCAAAGTAAATACAGCAAGGACAAAGAGGTAAAATACCCGTAATGTGACACGCTTCTCACGAATTTTTGACTTTTTGATTTTCCCCCCCCGTTTTTTAAATATGGTGCAATATTTTAATTGATCTTAAACTTGCTTACAGAACTGAGTGTAGTCTCTGGCAGACTAGGAAAACATCCTATTGTGCAGCACCCCAGGACAACCTAAAACTTGATCCAAACAAATGTAATTTAGTTACAGACCAATGGGCAAGCTGCTGACCTTACATTCTAGAATCCCCTATTCTGAGAATCCCCCAACATTATACAAACACCAGTGCACTGGTGGTATCTCTCCTTACCCCAAACCCATGTCCCTCCTCGCCAGAGCTAACTACTATCCTGAGACTAGAATTTACTCAGCAAGTGTGAGAAGTGAGGTGTTATGGGATACATTTTGGTATAGCTAGCTGCCGCAGTTAAGGTTGAAATGGTATTTTTAAACCGCAGGCAGCAATTCATAGCCCACACACAGCCTCTCTGCAGTGAGAGAATAGTCATGAGCGCTCTACTTTTTCAGCAGAGGTTTCTGTCTCTTCCCCCCTCCCCCCTTGCTTTCTCCCTGGTTTTGTTGACTTTTCATTTTTCTCAGTCTTTTTCCTTTCTTCGCTTTCCTTTTCACATTCCAGACACTTCTTCTCACACACTTACAAATTCCTATAACTTTCCCTCACTAACTGTCCTTCTTTCTCTCCCCCTTTTGGGAGAAGAGGGGATCCTGCTGCTGTCACTGCACTTTTAGATCTCTCCAACTGTTATGGACCTTTCTGATTCCACATTCCATCCCTTCTTACATTAAAGGAATGTTGCCCAAACTGTTTTGCTTTCTATTTGAATTGCAGTAGAAAGTGTGGGGGGGGCGAACACTCCCTGTATTCCACATTACATATTGACAAACCATAGTGCTGGGCCAGAGTCTGAAATGAAAATTGGTGCCCTCACTTCAATTTCCTTGTCAATTCCACCACATGGGTGGAGAAATAGATGATTTTCCCAAGCTTCTCATTGCTTCTGTCCAGTTTTCTGTCCCTGTTCATCCAGTACAGTCTTGTCAGTGAGTGGCCTCCTCCCGGCGCCCCCTTGTGGCCTCAGGGGAGCCTGGCAAGCAGCCCCTCAGCTCAGTTTCCCCGCCTTCAAGGAGCTTCTTAAATATACTCCACACAGACTTTCATAAGTCTAATGACAGCAGCTGATCTTAGAGTCTGATTTTATTTGCATGAAGTTCTTCTACAGCAGCCTTTAGCTGGGAACAGCCCCTCCCCCCGAGCATCCATCCTTCAGCTTCCTGCTGCCTTTTATAGGGAAATCAGATGATCCCTGCTTAGTAACTAGGGTTGGTTGGCCTCAAGCCTCTAGCCTTTAAGGGGCAAGCCACCTTTTTTACAAATCACATATTAAATTTTGGGAAGAGGCCCCAATTTAACTCTATATGCATTCATATTCCTGAAAGTGCAGTATAGAACACAATTGTCGTTAGGCCTTTTAAAAAAAATATGGAGGCTGATTACACTAGTTGTTATTTTCAGACTATAGTTCGAGGTACCATTCAGCTGAAACACCCACAATATTCAGTGGCTTGTCCCCAAGGGGGAAGAGAGAACATGCATACAAAAGAGTTTTGTTACAAATTTATTTTTGTGCCAGAAGTCTCACTACTTCTCCAAAAGCTTCCTGGTTAACTGGAGCAGAAGATTAATCTGACAGTATGTTCAGAAGTAAAAAGTCAACTAAACTAGAGAGCAGGACAGAGATTTCCCTGTTATCTGAAATTTGTATACACCACTTAGTTATTATGGTGACTGGTACTTCAGAAGTGCTGATTTTTTGACTACTGAAAATGTTTTGTCAACTATATATATTTTTTTATTTGACAACCTGTATCTTAGTTAGTTGTACTTGGAGTAATTGCTTTAAACACTCTTTTCCTAGCCTGATCTATGGACACTCTACTTGTGTTGTTGTCTGTAGAGTCATGGAAATGATATAATTTCTGGATTAGACTATTAAAAACCAGATGCTGTACCCTCTTCATGCTTAAAGGGATGTTATCCACTTCAATTAAAAAAAATTAATTAAAAATAATTTCAGGTACTACATCTGCCCTATGGTTCCTCAGGCAGCATTTATGGTACAGCAGTTGTGTTTCCCTATTTTTTTGAAAATGTTTTTCTCAAATTGCTGTATGAAATGCCCACACAAACAACTAAGGACATTGATTGACTAGATAGGAATGACTTCATACAAAATGCTATCTAATGCACAAAGTATACAAACTGGAAAAATAGAGCTTTTGTTTTTTCCCCCACCTCTCATCTGTCAATTATAGTAATTGTATGATGTTAACAAGTAAACACCTGTCTTCAAGCAGGCTGGAGTCTGTCTCAGAGGAGGGAGGAATTGGCCCCCACCCATTCTTGCAGAGGATTGTTTGTATGTGGTCCCTTCATGCCACCTCAGCATAGGACTCTGTGTTAGGTTCCCGCTATTGCTACCCCAAGAGAGCTATGATGGAGTGGCACCGTTGAAATCTCCACCACACACACTTAGTCCTCTACTGGGTTAGTGTCCAGAGGAGTGGGGAGCACCCATTTGTAGAAATACCTGCCCTGGCTGCCACCCAAACATGAGAGTGCAGCCTTCCCATTCCCTCCTCTTTTTTTCTCTAGAGAGATTGAGGATGGGTTGGCCTTAGGTCCTTCCTTCACCCAAGGGAGAAGCAGTAGTGTCTGGTTACTCAGACTGAGTACTAGGAGCAATTGCAATGACTCTCACTAATTCTGGCCAGCTGGGAGCTGCAAAGACAGGGCCTCCACTTTCCCTGGCTGCTGAGAGATGCTGTGGTGGCTGTGATTCCCTTACTACCCAGAGTGCCCCAAAGGAAGCAGGAGCATCCTGCCCCTTCATTGGTGGCTGGCGGGGAGGGGGTACACCTCACAGGCCCTCTCTTTTCTCCATCACACTCAGGACAGTCAGGAAGACCCCCTCTTCCCTTGACGGTAGTGGTGACCCATACCCCTTTCAAGATGTGGCAGTCGTTGTCTCCATCCCCCCCAGCGAGTAGGTTCCTAGTCTGCTCTGGTGATGGGCATGGTGCTGTACATGGCTTTCTCCCTCTGTGGGAGCCTGCCTACAGACTTGACAGAGAACACTGCATTGGCTACACTGGGCATATTTTCACTCTTTACTTTGCAACCATGAAGGTTAGAAACATTACTTTTAAAAAAAATGAAAACTGAGATTCCGACTTCATCATGTGACTGCAGGAGGTGGGATCCTATACATGTTCTTATAGTGCCTATGCTTTAATTTAGTGCACCTTTTTGAGCACCCTATTAGCAACGTGGTGGGAGCCTGATGGCTATGCCTGCTTTGCATAAAATAGAGCAGATTTCAGCTATAAAATGGGAATGTGGCCTATAATAACCATATAGGTCCTAACATGCAGGTTCTAATTTGAGCCAAGCAAATGGCTATTTGAATTTAGTTGGAGCATTGTATGCTGAGATCTGTAGGCTGTACAGGCAGTTCTTTCATATTACTGTACTAGTGAGGAGGCTGCAATTCACGTTGTAGGGCTTTGGGAACCAAATCTGGCCCAGTGCCTTTACTTTGGGCACCCTATCTTAATCCAGTGCAGTTTTAAATATGGAGGAGTACACATTTTTCAAACTTTTCTTTATGGACAATATTTGAATTCGTTTACCCATCTATATCTGTTAGCAGTTATGTTGCTTAACTGTTTACTTCTGCTTCAGTTGCAGCAATACCAGTACTACAGTGCAGGGCTACTCTCCACACATGATCCCTACTATGAACAACAGCGCCATCTCCTAGGGCCCAAGAAAAAGAAGTTCAAAGATGAAAAAAAATTAAAAGGTGAGGTAACCACCCTGTGTTACTAACTAGAGTTTGTGTGACTAGACTTGTCATATTGTATTTCCACTTACTAATAAACATTAATCTTCAACACCATTGATGGTAGGTAGATCGGCAATATCACATTTTATAGAAAGAACCTAAGACACAGGCTGTGGCTTATCTGCTCCCTCCAGAGAGAGTTGATATAGTTCCTGCCTCCTAGTCTTGGTCTCTGACAACTAGACTATGCTTGTCTCTGTCACTCTAGAGCTAATACCCTACAACCTATTTCATTACTCAATAATGTTTTGGAATCAACAGATATCATTGCATACTGTGGTTCTGGTACTCAGTTTTCTGGCAAATATAGCAAATGCTTGAAAAGCACAAGAAGTTCCGCATACCTGGATAGTTCTACTTATAAGTATGATCCTTCTAAACAAGGAATTATGGGGACGGAGACCACAGTCTGGAAAGTGGAGGGATGTGTTAGGAAACTGCTGTCTGAGGTGAATTAAAATAGATCTACTTCTGACAACTCTCAGCTAGAGTTTCTCAGATGCATGTTTTTCAGGAAATGCAGTTTCCTTTCTTGACTGAGCTGTCAGCAGCTAGAAATCTGGGAGGAAACAGGAAGAGAAGGTTGTGAACTATCAATGCAAAGTGGATTCTGCCTTGTGCAAGTACTGAAAGTCTGATCTATGTTCAAGGAGGTTATTTTGGCCTGCCTGCCTGCCTTCCTTCCTTCCCTATCCTCCTGCACATCCCTCTAGCTACATATGTTTTTCTCTCAGAAACTTACAGTGTACTTGGCTTTGCAGAATCTCTGCAGCTTACTTGTTAATTATCCGATCCTAGTGTCTGTTAGTTTCCTCTGAACACATGGTATCTGTACTAAATATAACTAGACATCTCTTTCAAATGACCAACAGCTTGGTTTGAGACTTATACTGAATGCTGATCTTGTTCTTTTTAAATGTCTGTGACTATAGCTTCACTCAAGGGCAGAAAAACATACCAGCTTCCAAGCATTTTAACTGTACAGGCATGTTTCCCTTGGGAAAGGTGTATCTAGCTCTCATCATCTAGCAATATGATAATTTTCCTGTCTAATGGCGAAGTAATGAAGAGGTAGCTAGTGTTATGAATTGGTGGGCCCAGAATGGGATGAACATAAAACTACTCCTGAACCAGTCCTGTTTTTGTTGGTCCCATTTGTTGTTAGATATAAAGTGGCTAGGAAAGCAAGGCAAGGGAGGACATACGAGTTGATGTGGAGGATCACAAATGACAGGAAAAGAAACTGATCTTGTGCCCATTGTTCCCATGCAGCCAAGTTGAAAAAGGTGAAAAAAAAGAGGAGAAGGGATGAAGAACTCTCTTCAGAAGAGTCACCAAGACGCCACCATCACCAGACCAAAGTTTTTGCAAAGTTTTCTCATGATGCACCACCACCAGGGTCCAAGAAGAAGCACTTGACCATCGAACAGCTGAATGCCCGCCGACGGAAAGTGTGGCTTAGCATTGTCAAAAAGGAGCTACCAAAGGTGAGGTTGGCCAATGGCATTGAATGGCGGATGCCAAGGCAGAGAAGGTTTGAGGTATCAGGAAGTCAGAATGCACAGGAAAACAGAATGCAGTCTGAGAGCTTTCTATGGATCACCAGATATCACAATAATATTCCATATTCCAACTGTTCCTGTGTTGATGAGTGAGGTGCTCTCCCAACTTCTCTGATTTGTTTTAAATTAAGTTTTCATTAGATTTTAAGTAGGTATACAATTACTGCAAAGAGGAAGGGGTGCATTCCACAGAAACAAGGAAAAGGCTGGCTGTGGGAAAAGAGGAGAATGGAGACAATGGCAGAAGTGTAGGAGAGGAGGAAGGGATCGATGGGTTGTTCAGAAAATGAAGAACGTGTGAAGCAAGGCTTCTTTCTGAACTGGCTTAGCTGCTGCTCAACAGTTAAAGAAAAATGAGTCGTCATACAAAGAGCATTCAGTCACACTACCTTTACAATGAAGAAAAAATATTTAAAGTAGTATTCAATAGAACACTGGTTGAAGGGTCTTTTAGAGAACCTTGTACAACTTGTATTTAAGTGTGCTTGCTTAACAAAACTAACTGGCCAGGGCCAAAAGGAGACTTTTATAGTTAAAAAAGATTTCAGGGAGTCTTGTTTTGTACTTATACTTTTTTAGTATGTTGTAATAACACACTAATTGATCTAAACTTTGTAGCAGCTGCAACTCAGGTGAGATTGGGGAGATAAAGAGGGACAATTTTAGCCATAATGTGCAGAGGGAACTGTCTCTGCTTCTTCAAGTATGTGTCTGAGTGGATCTCACTATGTGCAAATTGGAGTCTTTTGAATAGCAGTGTCCGTTGAGGCCTTTCATGAGCCATGTGCTTCCTTGTGTTCCATATGAAGGATGAGATGGCTATGACATTCCCTCAGTTCCTTCTTGCTGCCGATAGCAGCAAGACAGAATCTGTTGAGCGTCCAACCTGCTAGTTCTTAGCTCCAATTAAGTCTTCAAAAAACTCTTCAGAACTCTTCTGATCCAACTGACTTACGACTGCTCTGCACAATATTGACTCATCTTACTGAGTACTGATGGTGAGACCCGCTCTGTATAAGCCCTTACCCCCCTTTACAGGGCCCCTCAACATGGCGAGGCTTGGGGCTTCAAGCCTGTCCTTCCTGTGATAGACTAATTCTGTTCCAAGACAGGCACAAGGGGTGCCTCTTGTTTGGGAGAATCCCATATACCGAGCGTATGCTTGGTGTATCTGTTATTTTCTGTAAGAATGCACAAATTATGGGACGTGTGGTTGAAATTCCATCACTTGGATCCTTCAGATCGTGAAGAGATGGGCATCAGAGTCTTGGTATCAGACAAGCCAGCTTCCTCCAGTACCCCATCTAGGACACATGTGACACCATCGCTGAGAAGGATGCACTGAGAGAAGACCTGGAACTGGCATAGGCACTGAAGGAGACTCTACTGGCATTACAGACACCTCTGGTACTGAAGTCCAGCACTGAAACAGACTGCTCCAGACACAAGAGCAGAGACCCTAGCTTGGAAGTCAGTGACTTTGCACAAAGACCACTAAAACCTCAGGAGAGAGAACCACCAAGCCCTATTTGGCATTGAGGCACCACTCCAGTTTTGGCAGTGCACCTTTCAGTGTCGAAACCTACAGCTGAACCAGGGTTGTCTGAAGTACATTGGAAGAACTAGGACCATCCGAGGCATCTACCAGTACCGGTGCAGAGCCTGGTATCTTGGCGCTATATATCTTGGTGTCACCCCTAAATGATACTTACTCCACCTCTTCATCACTGGGGCATATGTTCTCATCTCAGCTGAGCAGAGGACCTTCTCCTCTGAGATCCTCGTGACATTATTGAACGACTAGTTGGCTCTCCCTACCGGGCTCAGCTGCCGTCTTGTCAAGAGTGGCATTGGATTACTCAATACCAGATAAGACAGCCATACCCATACAGTATTCCATTGTGGCCCTATTGGGCTTACTGAGGACCACTTTCATTTGCCTCTTAAAACAGATTTCCAACTCATTTGAGGAAAAGGAAAAGATTGCTCTACCCCGTAGTATCCCTGGCCAGACCACTGGTGACACATGGGAAGAACTAGGAAGAACCAGATCTGGGGGCAGAGGAACACCAGTGTCCTGTCTCACCACCTAAGGACCTCTCAATTTCATCATGCAATGAAGCAGCGTCTTTGGCATGGATACTGGCACCCAGATGACTTCAGTTCATTCCAGAGCTGCTTAGGAGAATCACAGAGATTCTGGAAATATAGGCACCTGTCATACCGGAGAAATCTCCTAAATTGTTTGATATTTTGACACCTTCCGGTCCAGCCAGGATCACATTCCCCATAAATGAGGGGCTGCATGACCCTTACAACCCTGTGGCAAACATCGGCCATGATAACAGCTACTGTAAAGTGAAAGTGAAGCAGTACCAGGTCCCTCAAAAAGGGTTTGTATAATTTACGCCCATCCTACCCCTGGCTGCTTAATAGTCTTGATGATAAAGGAAAAATCAAAATTGAATAAGAGTATCCCCAAAGGCAAAGACCGAAAAAGGCTTAATCTATTTGAGAGGAAATCTTCCAGTTGCAGGGAGGCAGAGGAGTAAGTGGCAAATTGCCAGGCCCTCCTGGCCAAATATGAGTCTTTTTGATGTGGAATAGAGTAATACCCTTCCTGTCTAAGATCCTGTCTGACAACAGGGAAGAGCTCAGAGGAATAATCAAGGAGGGCCAATTGGTGGCAAAGACCATTCTCCAGATTGTAGTGGACGCTCTGACACCATGGCAGATCTATGGCCACAGTGGTGACAATGCACAGAGCATCGTGTCTTCAGGGGGCAGAGATCCCTAAGGAAGTTCAACCCATGATTGAGGACCTGCCTTTTGAAGGCATGGAATTATTTAACAAGTGAATGGACAGTGCTCTATGCTCATTAAGACTTTAAAGCCATCTTGCTCTCCCTAGGGATTTACACCCTAGCATCAGACTGCAAAGTGTACTGCCCTCAACCCCAGTTGAGGCAAAAGGTCTTACCATTCCAGACAGCCTGAGTATCTTGCCAGAAAAAGCCTAGTCCTGCAGGGATTGTCAGCCTTCCTTTTCCTTGGCAAGGCACCCCTCTCATAACATACATCAACAAATTTGACAAGACTTTTGAGAGCTCATCAGATCCAGTCCCAAGATCATAACTTTCAGAAGCCATCTAACTTCATTCATGCCATAACATCAGACAGACAGATACTAGAGATCATCACCCATGGCTACCCCATCCAGTTCCATTCTTTGTTCCTTTCCCATCCCTCTTTAGGGACCCTTGTTACAAGCGGAAGTGGTTTTGTTACTTCATCTAGGAGCCATAGAGGAGGTGCCCACCAGTTTTCTGGGGAAGAGGCTTCTTTTTCTGGTATTTTCTTATCCTGAAGAAGAAAGGGGGGGAAGGGGACGAACTTCAGTTTATCCTAGACCTAGAAGACTCAGATACATATGCTATCTCGGGCTCAGGATGGTAACTTTTTGCCTCCATCATTCCATCTCTTCAAGCTCAGGACTGGTTCATGGCTCTCAGCTTGCATACGTCTGTATAGCTGTCCATCTGGCCCACAGGAAGTACCTAATATTCACAGTAGAGTCCAAACATTACCAGTACAGGGTGCAGCCCTTTGGACTCTCCAGCACTGAGAATTTTCACAAAATGCCTGGCAGGGGTGGCAGCATGTTTAAGGAGAAAGAGTATCCATGTCTTCTCATACTTGGACGGCTGGCTGATCAGAGGCAAGTCACAGCAGGAGACTGTAACAGCCTAGAGTATGAACTTTTCCTGTTTTCCCAGCTAGGTTACCTTGTGAACTGCAAGAAATCTTTTCTTGCACCATCACAGATGATAGAATTCATAGGAGCTTTGATCAACTCTTGGTCAGCAAGAGCTTATCTCCCAGAAGACCGGTTTTGGTCTCTCCAGTCAATGACAAACAACCTAAAATCAAATCCAACAATGTCCGTGTATGCATATCTTGAGCTGCTAGGCCACATATTGGTATGTGATGTTACTAGACGTAACCGTCTGTCCTTGCAAATGTGGAAGAGTTCAGTGTACTTGCTATCCAGTATCATATGAACGAGAGTCACTGTTCTGCCTCAAGTTGAGCAAGAATGCACCTGGTGTCTGGACCCAAAGAATGTATCAAAAGGGGTAGCATTCTCTGCCCTCTCCCCAACAATGACACTTTTATCACACATGCCTCAGGGACAGGTTGGGGTGCCCAACTGAATCATCTGCAGAGGCAAAGGACCTGGTCCCAGGATGCCTGAAACTATACATGAAATAGTAAGCAAGGAGTCTGTTGTGAAAAGAGGGTTAGTGGGACAGCTGAATTGCACTGCTTTTTAAGTTTGTTTTACATAATTCCTTTAACTGTTGCAATACATGTGTATGCCCCCAGTTGCCAGGATGAAAGCCATTCTAATACTTCAGAGGAAGGCAGAAATCCCCATAATGCTTATGATTATATAATTGAAGACTGTATTGTAATGCAGTTATATAGTGCTTTAAGTTTGTGCATGTATGGGTGTTTAAAAATGAATAATTACCTATAAAACATTATCAAACCATAATCCCATAATTAAAGGGTATATGAAATTTTGTCTTGTTTTAGGCATACAAGCAAAAAGCTTCAGCACGCAATCTTTTCCTAACCAACAGCAAAAAGGTAAGGGTGGTCAAGCTTTATGTTTGCATATTATATCTTGTGCAAAAAAAATTTGCATGTTGCTGTTGGTTGTTCTTAATTCATTGGCGTATCTTTAAGCCATTGCTAATATAGCAATTGTGGTAGCACATAATTTGTTGTTTTCATTACAGATCCTCTCACTCTCTCTCCAGTTTTTAACTTATCCATTTATAAGTAGGAATATGACTGTTTGCTATTGGTGATTTCAGTCCAGCTCTTTGAGCTTGATCCAAGGGCCACTGAAGTAAATTGAAAGCCTCACATTGACTTTGATGGGCATTTGATCAGGACCCTGGTGAGCAGATGTTCACATCACCAACAATTAGAGGTAGTCTCTCCAGATTGGAATTGGATCACTTTGGCAGGGCCGTGTTGGGAACACTTGCACAGCCATTGTCAATTCTACATCCATCCTTTAGATAGAGATCTTAACACTTCAGGTCTGTTTGTGTGGTATGTTTCATAAGCAATAGATGCAGTTTAAAAAAACAACAACATGGATTTTTGGAGATTTGGATCTGTTTTATTTTTGGTGGTAAGAGCTATTTTGAGAACTTTTAGTTCGCTGTTCTTTGATACAATAAAATTACTCCATTATAGATCACTTTGACTTTTTTTACTATGTGATCCTGCACATAGTTATCCACATGCTTAACTTTACTACTGTGAGTAATCCCATTGAAATTGATGGGGCTACTCATGGTAGTAAAGTTAAGCATGTGCATAAATGTGTGTAGAGCCTAACAGTTGAGCAAATTGCTGAATAAGTGATTCCAAAATGAATTTATTAATAAATATTCTTAAATCTTTTGGCTCAGCAGATGAGAAGTGCCCCTGTTTGTACTACGGAAAGTTATTTTTAAAGAGCATTTGATAATGGCTTTCTCAGCATGTGCAGTAAAATTTTTCTCTGAGATTGTGAGGTGCACGTCTAAGGGCTTGTCTACAAAAAACACCTCCCTGAACGCAGCAAGTTGCAGCGTTGTAAAGCGCCAATGTAAACAGTGCCCCAGCGCTGGGAGCTATGCCCGTTGCTGAGCTGTGCCGCGACCACACAAGGCATGTTAAAGCGCTGCTGCGGCAGCACTTTAGCGTTGCCAGTGTAGACTAGCCCTAAGGAAGTGCATAGCTAACTTAATTAGCGAGTGAGAAGTGTAGTGAAATATATTGCTGTGAATCAGTAGGAACAACTTGAGATGGGGGAAGGACTCCAACTGACTTTATAAAGTGTGAATAGATTGAGGGAGGGTTTTCTGTGTACATTTATAAAATATGCAGGAGAGGTGGTATCTCCTATGCATGTTAGGAGCTTTACAACAGACAGGTTCTTTCCAGCATGCTTACTTAAGTACAGGGGACAGGGTGTTCTGGTGGTATGTGGACAAGTAGTTAGAGATTACAATATTTACAGCAGCTGTTGTCTACCTTTTGCAAGCCTGCAGATCTGCAAAGCTCTGGAGAGTGAAGCTGTGCTCTGTTTTCTTCAAAACACACAGCCATACTGTAGGCGTGCGGGACTCACCCCTGCAGCGCCTCCTGCTGGTTGTCTCGGGAATTGCTCTCCAGCCGTTGGAGCGCCCTCTGCAGGCCGGTGTCCCGCTACCGCTTGGCCCCCGTGTCCCTCCCAGACCCGGTGACCCGTTATCTGGGGGGCTGCCCCCTGGCAGTAACCCCTCACTCTCAGGGTTTCCCCTTCCCAGGGGAACCCCCACCCACTATCCCCACTTCGCCTCAGTCTTGGCTACTGCCAGTCCTCATCAAGCCCCCGTTCACTGGGGCGGACTGCAGTGTAAGCCATTCATCATAGGCAAAGAGGTTCGGACCTGCTGCCTCTGACTACCCATGGGCTGCCCCCTGCAACCCAGTACCTAATAGGCCTTACCAGGCCTGCAGCCTAGGGCTTTCCTAGGCCGGAGCTCCCCGACTCCCTTGGCCTTTCCCCAGCCCTGCTCCACTCCAGATACCTGGTTAAGCTCCCTGCAGCCAGGCCCTTCTCTCTCTGAAGGCAGAGAGAGACTGTCTGCTTGAGCTCCTGGCTCAAGCCTTTATAGGGCCAGCTGGGCCCTGATTGGGGCGTGGCCCCAGCTGAGCCTGCTTCCTCCCAGTCAGCCCAGGCATCTTGCCCTTCGACAGCCCTCCTCCAGGGCTGTTTTAAACCCCTCAGGGCAGGAGTGGGTAACCACCCCACTACACATACCCACACACCAATTAGTAGAAATTAAGGCTTCAGGACTAAGCTCTCAAAAGTCAGGAAATGCCAAAGGTAAGGTTGCACATGCATCCTTAACTCTGCCCCTTGTGTGTGTGTGTGTGTGTATAATATGCACTAAAATACAGCATTTAATTACCTGTTTGTTCACATAATTCTCAAATAATGCAGTATAACAACATATACTTTTTCTGTAACCTTAGATACACAATATTAAGAAGCTACATGTGTGTCATTTTGTGATACTAGATAGACACTCCATGAAAGACTTTATATGAAAAATACATAGTAAGCATTATTTACAGAACACACTTCGGACTTAGTATACTACATAGAATAATTGTGTAAAATATCTGCTATGTGTAGGCCCATCTACATGTGTAGCTAAATTGGCTTTATAGTTGACTGCCTTATCTCTTGACTTGAACCTAAGGAAGACTTTGCTGCTGGTTGAAAAGAAAATATCTCCTACATGTTATTAAAATATATATATTAGGGGGAAAAAAACCTTATCACAATGTCTAAGCCAGCAGAGATTTACTGGACCATGATGACAAAGAAGTTAGCATAATAAAATGAAAAAATAAAATATGCTACACCTTTATCTAAGGATGTAGGAATAATTGTATGATAATATACTGTATAATTTAGGAATAGTATGTGATCATGTAATTAAAGACTGTATCATAATGCATATCTAAAGCAGGTGTAGGCATGGACAGCAGCGGAGTTAAAAAGCCAGTGGCCACTTTACACTAACACATTATTGCTACCATTGGTGCAGCCTCACTCTTGGAAACAGTGAGAGATGTTACGGGGTAAAGTCTGGTGTGGGCAAGGTTCATGTAACTTGCCCACAGTTATGCAAGAAGTGTGTGGCAGAGCTATTGTTCAAAATCAGATCTCCTGAGTCCCATTCCAGTGCCTTAACCAGAAGACACCATCCCCTTTGAGTGCTTTTAACCATGCAACCTTGACATTTTTAATGTTGGGTTTTGTAAGGAATGTTATGTTTGATAATATGTCTGTGGAGCCTTATGGAAGCTCTTTTCTTCTCTTGTAAACTCCCCCCCCCCCCCCCCCCCCCAAAAAAGAAAAAACTTTATAAATAAGCAAAGCATCAAAGGTTTTTGGAGGGTCAGCCTTGGTTGTAGGAATTTGCAACCTTGCAACACCTAAATGTTGCCTTTTGGTGATGGTGATTTTAAATCTTTTTTTCTCTGTCCCTGAACCCTCCCTCTTCACCCCAGCTGGCCCATCAGTGCATGAGGGAGGTGCGGCGAGCTGCTATCCAGGCCCAGAAGAACTGCAAGGAGACTCTACCACGGGCACGTCGCCTCACCAAGGAAATGCTTCTCTACTGGAAGAAGTATGAGAAGGTGGAAAAAGAGCACCGCAAACGAGCTGAGAAAGAGGCTTTGGAGCAGCGCAAGCTGGATGAAGAGATGAGAGAGGTAGGGCCAAAATATAGACTCCTGAAAATTAATCTGGCAAGAGCTAGAGCATGGAGCTGAAGAGACATGAACAAGCACAATAGTCCAGGTCTTTAAACCTGGACAATCAAATTCACCAACTGTTCTTCCTTTCAATGATCTTCCAGAAATTTTCTTCCACTCTATTTTAAAAGGATTTACTAGAATCCTCTGACAAATTAGCTATAGCCAGAACCTTCAAATTGCAAGAATTACAGCTACAGACCATAATGTTGGTTAAAGAGGGTGTGACTAGTGAGATGTTGTGTGTCTGACTTGCACATAGTGCTCAGTGCTCTCTATTTCTAGAGGATGATCTTTTAGTGATTGTAACTCTAAGTTCTTCCTCAAGTTCAGAAATCAGGCTATTTTTCAATTCACTGGTGTGTTACGTTTATTTTATCTTAAGTTATGTATAGAGCATAATAAAACATATGGGATTTATCTTCAGAACACATAAGAGCAATCGAGGACCCAATTGATAATTGTTCTGTGGTCCCTTTGTCTTTGTGATGCCATTGCAAAGGGTTCACAAAGCAATCACATGGCCCTCTCAGGGAGTACCCCAGGAGCACTTCGAGGATGAATTCAGGCAAAATTAGCTATTTTACAGGAGTTTTGTGAGGATTTATGTTCTCCTCATCCTTACTTGCAGGTGAAGGAACCTGGGACATAGAAATAAATCAGTCTGCCCTAAATTACAAAGGAAGTCAGTGACAGAGCTAGAATTAGAACTCTGGAGTTCCTGATTCCCAGTCATGTGTTCAGATCAAATCATGCCTTTATTTATAGTGTATTCTGCATCCATCCCATCTCCCAAGCATTTTGTGAAGCCTTTCTGCTGTTTTGTATTAATACACTAGCTTTACCATAGCAGTTGTATAGCCATATCTAAAAAATTGAATTTATACAACCGAATCTTGTTGAACACTGAGCATTCTGCCTCATTCCTAACTTCTCGCTCTGGTGTTGTTTTACCTGAAGGTGCATTTTGTTTGTTAGCTCCATCATTATTCTCTTGTGTGAGTGAATGGTAAGACAATTACCACAGAGTTAATTAGTGTGACTTAAACATGTATGAAAACTTTTAGTTGGATATGCAGTTTTTCAGCCACCTGGACACTCCTACCTAATTTTTACATTGCAAAGAAAATTGCTATGCTGCTTTTCCCCAGGTCTTGGTGTTCCTGGTTATGGCTTACTGTGCTATGAGAAACTCTGAGCTCATAACCGCTGTAAATTTCAATGTAGGTATTTGTATGATGAGTGTTAGTGTGCAACCAGTATTCCAGCACTCTGATACCATGGTGATGAGTGCAGTATAAAAATTTAGATTGTTTATATGTAACAGGGTTAAAAAAGGTTGCAACGTATAACTTGCTTGTATGTCTTTGTTTTTTTTCTCTTCTTTAAACATTAAACCTAATTTCATTTCCCCCCACCCTCCTTTTTTTTTTTTTTTTTAAATTGTCTTGTCTCAGGCTAAGAGACAGCAGCGAAAACTTAATTTCCTGATCACCCAGACTGAGTTATATGCCCATTTCATGAGTCGCAAACGAGATATTGGACATGATGGAATACAGGAAGAAATCCTGCGCAAGCTGGAAGACAGCTCTACCCAAAGGCAGATTGATATTGGTGGAGGGGTAGTGGTCAACATTACTCAGGAGGATTATGGTAAGGCTAGAAACAAAATTCCAGCAGGCCATAGGAACCATTGGAGATGATGGTTACTATATGCAGAGAATGATATAGACCTAGGGGCTTCTGTGCTTGGAATATTATGTGAAGAAGCCCTTCTGTAAATCATTGGAATTTATCCATGTCTTAATTTGAGGTGGTACTGTAATGTGGTTAACAGATGTGTTTTAATGTGGTGATATTCTTTTCAGATAGTAACTACTACAAGGCCCAGGCTCTGAAGAACGCAGAAGATGCTTACCAGATTCACCAGGCCCGGGTGTGTATTGCTTGGGTGCTTGAGGTGGAAGGGGAAGTGGAGTAAATTGAAGAGGCACTAGAATAGAATAGTGATCTTCTTTTAAGTCACCTATTTTAATGATGGATTCTAAGCTTCTTTTAATTTGATTGTTGCCCTGTTCATTTGTGAACATCTGGGAAACTGAAGGGCAGAGGACTGGATGAAAATAAATTGTATAATCAAGCTACAGGGACAGCCATGTTATCCATTGCTTTGAAGGGGACCATGTGTGTTAGCATGTGAAGGATGAGAGACCATTTCCCAATGAATTTCTTATATTAGCTTGCATCCTGTATCTAACCCAAATTTTCCCCTTGTTTAGACTAGGTCATTTGATGAAGATGCAAAGGAGAGTCGGGCAGCTGCTCTACGGGCTGCTAACAAGTCTGGCACTGGCTTCGGAGAGAGCTACAGCCTAGCAAACCCATCTATCCGGGCTGGAGAGGACATTCCACAGCCTACCATTTTCAATGGTAAACTGAAGGGGTACCAGTTGAAAGGCATGAATTGGCTGGCCAACCTGTATGAGCAGGTATGCTAGTGCTTTTTGCAGCCATTTACACTTCCAGGGACAAATTCAATCCTGGTATAATGTCATGGTAGCCAATGCAGTTACACTCGGAGTACATTTGGCCCCTGGTCTCTATTCCTGATCAAAAGATCTCTTATGAGGTGTAGAAACTCTTCATGCCTCGTCCCTCGTATATATATACTGCCTATCTTTCTACAGAAGTGAAAAGAATATTGTGTAGTCCACCAAACAAGTATCCCTGACTTCTCTAAGAACTAATAAGATAAAATTGCATGTGGTATTGGCCTCTAGATTTTTCATTTGCATATTTATGCACCCTCACCAAAACTAGACTGAACAATGGGGAGTTTATGCACATTGTCATTCTTTATTTAATGCCTAGGTCAGTCTGTAAACTGGAGACAGCCTTGCATTTGAACACAAACATGCTTTTAATTAGATTGCAAATTGCAAGCATGTTGAGGAAAAAAATCAGGTCGGGAAATGGCTGAAGAGGTGGAAGGGGGGAGAGATTACCAATTCATAGAATCACTGGGGGAAGATGACGTAGGAGGTTTCATATTGATTATAAATTAGGCTTACCATATTTCCACAATCAAAAAAGAGGACACTGGGGGGGGAAGCCCTGCTCTAGCCCCGCCCCCGCCCCACCCCCATCCACTCCCTCCCACTTCCCACCCCCTGACTGCCCCCCTCAGAACCCCAACCCCACCTGCTTCTTGTCTCCTGACTGCCCCCTGCTGAGAACCCCCCACCCTAACTGCCCCCCCTAGGGCCCTACCTGTCCCCTGACTGCCCCGACCCTTATCCACTCACATGGATTGTAGAAATTTTGGTGGTGCCCAGAACCGCCCCCCCCCCCCACCTGCCTAAGGCTCTGGGAGGGGGGTTGGGGGGGGGGGGAGGAGGTCTGGGGTGCAGGTCCTGGGCTGGGGATTAGGGTGCAGGAGGGGTGCAGGTTCTGGGATAGAGTTTGGGTGCTGGGTGCAGGCTCCGGGCTGGGGCAGGGGGTGGGTGTGCAGGAGGAGGTGAGGGGTGCAGGCTCTGGGATGGAGTTTGGGGGTGGGAGGTGGTGCAAAGGGAGGGGGTGCAGGCTTTGGGAGGGAGTTTGAGGGCAGGAGGGGGTGTGTGGGAAGGGGGGAGGGGGTTTGGGAGGGAGTTTGGGGATAGGGGATGCAGGGGTGAGGGCTGTGGGTCTGAGGATGAGGGGTTCATGATGCAGGAGGGGGCTCAGGGATGGAGCAGAGGATTAGGGTGTGGGGGGATGAGGGCTGGGGATGAGGGGTTTGGGGAGTTGGAGAGGCTCAGGGCTAGGGTGGAAGGGCAGGGTAAGGGCAGCCTGTCTTCCCATTAGTGGATGGGGGCACTAGGACCCGGGGGCAGCAGACAGCAGTTGCTGCTGGCTCTGGCAGTACAAGCAGACAAGGGGGGGGGGAATGCGCGGAGGGGGGGTGGCAGGTGGAGGCCGGGGACCTATCCAACACTCCCCCGCTCCCTGACTGTCGTCCCCCGTCCCCGTCCCCCCCCGGACTCCCCTTACCATTCTGGTTCCACGTGTTTGCAAAACACGCTGCCCGGTGGGTCGGTTTGTGTGTTACACAGAGCTGCAGACAGATGGAGGGGGGAGCAGGGGAGGGCTCTGGCTGCTGGAGGCCAATGGGAGTGGGTCAATCGGCCCAGCCGCCCAATCAGCAGCCGCACTCTGCATGGAAGAGAGGGAGGGAGGCAAGGGAGAAAAAAACCCGGACATTTTAACCTTGTTACCAGTTCCTCCCGGACAGCTATTTAGAGACGCAAAAGCCAGACATGTCCGGGGAAATACAGACGGATGGTAACCCTATTATAAATAGGACTGCCTGACCTCACTTTGGTCACTTTGGTGGCATGTGTTCTGATAGCCCTACATGTGTTATGGAAAAGTGAGGTAGAGGTATTCACATGTGGGTTTTTTGCAGGGCATCAATGGAATTCTTGCAGATGAAATGGGCCTGGGTAAAACAGTCCAGAGTATCGCTCTGCTAGCACATCTGGCTGAGGTAAGTGGATTCTTTGTGACCCATATACCTGATGGAAGACATACTTAATGTGATTGAACTGGGTTCTAGTTGATTAATTGAATGCCTTAAGATGGATGCCTGATGCAGCATTTTCTTTAAGTGTGCATATCCTTCTAAAGATGCAACTTTAAAAAGAGAATATGCATACTGAATTGCACGCACTTGGCATCCAGAGAGCAACTCCCTTTGATTGAAGCTGAAGTCTTTGATAAGAAGAAAGGATAAAGACCCAGGGAGAGAACATGATGCAGTTTTGTCTGTCCATTGATTTTTAAGACATGAACACATCAGTAGGAGGGCAACTTGAGTTCTGCTTTTTGAGTCAGTAAGCAAGAATTCCTACTTCCCACTGTTCTTTGCAGTAAGGAGCATAGTAAATCTGTCTTCTGTGCTTCTCTCTTTACATGAGAGGTGCACCCAAACTAGCCTGCACCTTTACATATGTGCATAGAATTGCACTGCGTGCTAGATTGTCATCTTGCAATCTGTACTATATAGGAAAAAGAACGAGGAGTACTTGTGGCACCTTAGAGACTAACAAATTTATTTGGGCATAAGCTTTTGTAGGCTAAAACCCACTTTACTGGATGCATGCAGTGGAAAATACAGTAGGAAGATATATATAAACACACAGAGAACATGAAAAATGGGTGTTGCCATACCAACTCTAACGAGACTAATCAATTAAGGTGGGCTATTATCAGCAGGAGAAAAAAAAACTTTTGTAGTGATAATCAGGATGGCCCATTTCAAACAGTTGACAAGAAGGTGTGAGTAACAGGAGTTCTGGGTATTCTTCTGGTTCTGTCAATCTGTTTCTTCACTTCAGCAGGTGAGTATTGTAGTTTTAAGAACGCTTGTCTAAACTACTACATGCCACAAGGGGCCACAACAGTTGTTCCCTTAACTCACCCAACAATATTGTTAATCTATCCAACTATACTCTTAGCCTGGAATCCTACTTTCGACATCTCCAACTCAAGGAATATTTCCAACACACCTCTGAACAGCACACTAATCCACAGAAACCTTCCTACCAACACTACAAAAAGGAGGATTCTGCGTTGATTCCTCCTGAAGGTCAAAACAACAGACTGGACTTCTATATAGAGTGCTTCCTCCGACGTGCACGGGCTGAAATTGTGGAAAAGCAGCATCATAACCTCAGCCATGCAGAACACAACACCATCCACAGCCTCAGGAGCAACTCTGATATCATAATCAAAAAGGCTGACAAAGGAGGTGCTGTCGTCATCATGAATAGGTTGGAATATGAATGAGAGGCTGCTAGGCAGCTCTGTAACACCGCATTCTACAGGCCATTACCCTTTGATCCCACTGAGGCTTACCAAAAGAAACTACACCATTTGCTCAAGAAACTCCCTGAAAAAGCACAGGAACAAATCTGCATAGACACACCCTTAGACCTCCGACCAGGGGTATTCTATCTGCTACCCAAGATCCATAAACCTGGAAATCCTGGATGCCCCATCATCTCAGGCATTGGCACCCTGACAGCAGAATTGTCTGGCTATGTAGACTCTCTCCTCAGGCCCTACGCTACCAGCACTCCTAGCTATCTTCGAGACACCACTGACTTCCTGAGGAAACTACAATCCATTGGTGATCTTCCAGAAAACACCATCCTGGCCACTATGGATGTAGAAGCCCTCCACACCAACATTCCACACAAAGATGGACTACAAGCCATCAGGAACAGTATCCTGGATAATGTCACGGCAAACCTGGTGGCTGAACTTTGTGACTTTGTCCTCACCGACAACTATTTCACATTTGGGGACAATGTATACCTTCAAGTCAGCAGCACTGCTATGGGTACCCGCATGGCCCCACAGTATGCCAACATTTTTATGGCTGACTTAGAACAACGCTCCCTCAGCTCTCGTCCCCTAACGCCCCTACTCTACTTGCGCTACATTGATGACATCATCATCTGGACCCATGGAAAAGAAGCCCTTGAGGAATTCCACCATGATTTCAACAATTTCCATCACACCATCAACCTCAGCCTGGACCAGTCCACACAAGAGATCCACTTCGTGTACACTACCGTGCTAATAAGTGATGGTCACATAAACACCACCCTATACCGGAAACCTACTGACCGCTATACTTACCTACATGCCTCCAGCTTTCATCCAGACCACATCACACAATCCATTGTCTACAGCCAAGCTCTAAGATACAACCGCATTTGCTCCAATCCCTCAGACAGAGACAAACACCTACACTATCTCTATCAAGCATTCTTAAAACTACAATACCCACCTGGGGAAGTGAGGAAACAGATTGACAGAGCGAGACGGGTACCCAGAAATCACCTACTCCAGGACAGGCCCAACAAAGAAAGTAACAGAATGCCATTAGCCGTCACCTTCAGCCCCCAACTAAAACCTCTCCAGTGCATCATCAAGGATCTACAACCTATCCTGAAGAATGATCCCTCACTCTTCCAGACCTTGGGAGACAGGCCAGTTCTCGCCTACAGACAGCCCCCCACCCTGAAGCAAATACTCACCAGCAACAAAAACACCAACCCAGGAACCAAACCCTGCTACAAACCCCGTTGCCAACTCTGTCCACATATCTATTCAACGGACGCCATCATAGGACCTAATCACATCAGCCCCACCATCAGAGGCTCGTTCACCTGCACATCTACCAATGTGATATATGCCATCATGTGCCAGCAATGGCCCTCTGCCATGTACATAGGCCAAACCGGACAGTCTCTATGCAAAAGAATAAATGGACACAAATCAGACATAAAGAATTATAACATTTAAAAACCAGTCGGAGAACACTTCAGTCTCCCTGGTCACTCAATTACAGACCTAAAAGTCGCAATTCTTCAACAAAAAAACTTCAAAAACAGACTCCAGCGAGAAACTGCAGAATTGGAATTAATTTTGCAAACTGGACACCATTAAATTAGGCTTGAATAAAGACTGGGAGTGGATGGGTCATTATACAAAGTAAAAACTATTTCCCCATGCTAATTTCCCCCCTACTGTTACTCACACCTTCTTGTCAACTGTTTGAAATGGGCCATCCTGATTATCACTACAAAAGTTTTTTTTTCTTCTGCTGATAATAGCCCACCTTAATTGATTAGTCTTGTTAGAGTCGGTATGGCAACACCCATTTTTTCATGTTCTCTGTGTATATATATCTTCCTACTGTATTTTCCACTGCATGCATCCAATGAAGTGGGTTTTAGCCACTAAAGCTTATGCCCAAATAAATTTTAGTCTCTAAGGTGCCACAAGTACTCCTCGTTCTTTTTGCTGATACAGACTAACATGGCTACCACTCTGAAACCTGTACTATATAGGGAGCAGTATGTAGCTGTACTGCCCTAGGAGGAGAGCAAGAACAGAATTGTGACCGAGAGGCAGTTTGGTCCTTGTTTTCCCACTTTGACCATGAAGGAAGTAAGATGCACCATCCTTCTTCCTGGTGCAGATTAATTCCCCTTCCATGCCAGTTTTGCTGCATTGGTGGCCAGCATGTTGGAAGTGCGTATGGAGCCAAGCTTCATCCCCTTCCTGCCCACCTGTGTGGAAAGGAAACTAGCTCCCCTGAGAGGCTGCTCTCCCCATTGTGTTGTGAGTTGTGATTCTGGAAGCCTACACTGGACTTTATTCTCCCTTACTCCCTTGCATAGGTGTGTAGGCCAGCTCATGATTGGACCCTGTATCAGTAGGCCTAGAATTCCTTGTTCACCAGCGTGAATGTGCTGCTATGTGAGGAAGCTCAGGTTTCCACGCCACCTTAGATCTTTTGCTTGCCAAAGTGGCAGAGGCATTGAGCCCTGGGTAAGTGGCAGTAGCAGTGAGCAAATAGCAATTTGCAGGAAGTGAGAAACAGGTCACGGTTTGAATTTATTATTCACACATCCAGTGGGTGTTTGCAGAGCAATATTGTGGATTTGAAAGGAGGCCACACTAAATGTTTAATCTGCTGAATCTAGCTGTGCATCACCCTGCTGTGTTGGTAGGATGCTTTATTATGATCTCTATACTTTCCTCTCTTGTTCAGCCCTTGTCCTTAATTAATCATAATGCTGCATGAAACTGTTTCTGTTTCCCTCAATTGATTTGTTTTTCCCCATATCAGAGAGAGAACATCTGGGGACCTTTTTTAATTATTTCACCTGCCTCTACACTCAACAACTGGCATCAGGAGTTTGCCAGATTCGTTCCTAGATTTAAGGTAACAAGCATATTCAGGAAACTATTCCTTTTGGCTCAGAAAACCAACTTCCTCACTCCCTTCAGCTCTTTGTCACATCTGGATGATCTGATTAGCTTGACAGTTTGAGAGGATGTGAGGGACATGATTCTGTGATCTTGTCCCTGACCTGCTCTTCTGGAACATTCTATTATTCAGAACTTGAGTATCTGTCACTTGAATTCCATTATTTTCATTTTGGGGCAGATGTTTCTAAAAGAGCACCTTATCAGCGAAGCATTTAGATTCTGCAGTGGCATAGCCATGGAGACGACACAGTTATGATTGTGCCGCAATGCCAGGCAAGAGAATGATTTCTGAATCTTCTGCATTGTCTGTAGGATTAGTGCTTTGTTGTGGGTTGTTCAAAATCTGTGTCTGAATGACAGATGATTTAATTGTGAACTGAAACAGCTCTAAAAATTTAGAGGGAGGAAAAACTTCAGCATCGTTAAGTGAAAATAAAAAAAATGAACAGGATTGTAAACACTATTCAAAAAGCAAGGAGAGTAATGAAGCACAAATAACTGCATGTATTAAGATAAAATAAACAAGTTATTTAAATATATTGGAGGATGAAAAATATGAGAAATAATGAACTGCTGCAAAATAAACTATTAACAGTACATCCATGAAGAATATTTGAGTCTTACAAAAGATAAATTGGAGGAAAATGAGATTACTGACGGAGCCAAATGAGTGATTACCCAAAAGAGCCATCATAGTGTGAATGACGGGAAATATTTAGTGTGTGTATATATATTGAGCTACAAAGAGATGCAGGAGACACATTAAAGAGCCACTTGCAGCTAGAGACACAGTCGGAGTATCACTGAGTGCTAAGGAAGTATGTGAATAAAACAGATAGACAAAGCACCAGGTAGCTATGAGTTACACCTGCAGGCAATAGAAGATTATAGATCAAATATCTGAGTCATTATCAAATATTTTTAAGTAACCAGTATTCTCCAGTAGCAAGAGGCTGATTAGAAAACAATAAATGTAAGTGCAGTTCTTTATAAAAAAAAAAATACAGGAAAGAATAAAATGCAAGGTGTCTAGGTGTAAAGTGGTGCGCTTGAGAACAAATGACTTCCAAATTAATAGTCTGAATGCCTAGTGTTAATATTGTAAAGGAGGGATCTGGGAGTACTATTTGAACTAACATTTAAATTGTTGGTCCAGTATGCAGCAGAGCTAAAAATTGTTGGCTTATATTGAGTAGCTTGTTATGCAAATCACTGATTAGGCCACATTTGCAGTGTCATGCCCAGTGTGGGTCATCTTATTTGAAGGAAGATACTGCTAAAACAGAGAGTGTAGCACAGAGGTGGGCAAACTACGGCCTGCGGGCCACATCTGGCCCGCGGGACCCTCCTGCCCGGCCCCTGAGCTCCTGGCCCAGGAGGCTAGCCCCCGGGCCCTCCCCTGCTGTCCCCCTCCCCCGCAGCCTCAGCGCGCTACGCCGCCGGCGCAACGCTCTGGGTGGCCGGGCAGAGCAGTTGCAGAGCCGCGGCCTGACCCAGTGCTCTGGATGGTGCGGCTGTAACACTGCCAGCCACCGGTGCTCTGTGCTGCACGGTAAGGGGGCAGGGAGCAAGGGGGGTTGGATAGAGGGTAGGGGAGTTTGGGGGGGGGGGTAGGGGTCGAGGCGGGCAGAGGACAGGGGACAGGGGGGCTGGATGGGGCAGGGGTCCTGGGGGGGCAGTCAGGAATGAGAGGGGTTGTTGGATGGGGCGGCAGGGGGCAGTCAGGGGTGGGTCCGGGGACAGGGAGCAGGGGGTGAGGATGGGGCAGGAGTCCCGGGGGGGTGGTGTCAGGGGGCGAGAAGCAGGGGGGGTCGGATAGGAGGCGGGGACCAGGCCACGCCTGGCTGTTTGGGGAGAGACAGCCTCCCCTAACTGGCCCTCCATACAATTTTGGAAACCTGATGTGGCCCTCAGTCCAAAAAGTTTGCCCGCCCCGGTGTAGCATATAAGGCAGCTAAGGTGATAAAAGCTGTTTAGGGAGAGTTGTATATGTGGTTTTGTTTGTTCTGTGCCTCAGAAACCAGCAGCCTTTTATGCTCAATACCAGTTCTGTGCAGTTCCCATTATCGGACAACAGATGGCAGTAACTAGTTACTCTGAATTGCTGTGGAGCCAACTGCTGAACTCAGATCTCCGTACATGGGAAATAGCTCAGCAGGATTCTGAGTTATAAAAGAATTAATAGAAATCTGTGGCTGTTGTGCTTGCTCCTTTATTTCTTCCCTGAGGCAGTCCAGTAGGGATTACTTGACTTTTAGCCCATAGTAAAGTATTGAGGCATAGCCCTGAAGTACAAAAATAATTGTATCAGTGAAGAGGGGAATTAAATACTAAGGGAACCACTGGTCATTCAGGGATGTCCAAGAGTAAGTTGCTAAATTGGCTAGCAGCCATGGGCAAACTTCTTTCTACAGTGAACTGAAAGAATATCAGTATTATTTTCTTGGAAGGTCTGACTGGAAAAGGCCACAGCTGCTTTGGGGCTATTAAGGGATTCTCTTAGCAGTTTCTCCTTGAGGAACTAAACTGCTTGAGGCTTTTGTTTGGAAGATTCTGTTCCTTAAATATATTTAAATGCTTTCATATTTTCTCTGGGTTAGGAAAGACCCTCTTTGGTGATTTCCCTTTGGTTGTTTTGGTGGTGGGGTGTGCCACTCTCTGAGGTTTATTTTGCTTTACTATGGAGAACATGACATTTATAGTTTTAGTTCAGGTATATCAGTATTTGAAAATAACTTTTGTACTTTTGACTTGTTCTAGGTGCTACCATATTGGGGAAATCCCCATGACAGAAAAGTGATCAGGAAATTCTGGAGTCAGGTAACATCAGTGTCCCTGTCCTTTTACCCTCACTTCTGCTTGTACAAAGTAAAACAGAAACTGCTGATATGTTCTACAAAGCAAAAGAATGAGTAAATATAGAGTTCTATCTTCTTCATCCCCGTCTGCTTCACTATTTTTATTTATAGAAATAAAGTGAAAGGACTGCCCCGTTCTGGGTAACAAAATAGGGTGTAACAATGTAGGGCATACTAGAATTCAGTCAGAGTTACTGCATTCTGCAAATAAAGCAGAGGACTTCAGGGTCTGGCATTATTGCTATACTGCTTTAATAACCCAACTCATTTTTTAGAAAAAGATTCCAAATAAGTGAAAGGAAAGTATAATGGTGATAGAAGATTATTGAATGGAAGTATGAGACCCCTGTACAGATGAACAAACTCTTCATTCCAATGTGTTTACATGATCCAGATATGTGTCTTTCTTTTTTGTGGTTATAGAAGACGTTGTACACTCAGGATGCACCTTTCCATGTGGTGATCACTAGTTATCAGCTGGTGGTCCAGGATGTGAAGTATTTCCAGCGAGTGAAGTGGCAGTATATGGTGCTGGATGAGGCACAGGCACTCAAGAGTAGCTCCAGGTAATACTTGTAGCAGAAACAAAATCCTCTTTTGCTCAGGAATCTTTTGAGTTGGTACAGAAAAGAGAGTGGGAAAACACTAAGAATACATGAGTTGATGAGTTAAAATTTGAAAGAAAGGTTAAATTGTCTTAGGAACTGGCAGAAAAGTAAAGAATCCTTATGGCATTGCATTTTATTATGCACATGTTTTTAAGACACCCAGCAGGGAACCTCAGTTTCTCTCTTCCCCCTCTCAAGGTCCCATTACAACAGTCATTTTTGCTGAAGAAGGATTAACATGTTCTAATGTCAACTAGGAGGAGGGCAAGGCACTGTTCTTTCCCTTCCCAAAAAGAATAAAGATCAAGTTAGTGCTGAACACTTCAGCACAACAGTCTACTATGTGCAAAAATTAAACTAGTAGGCTGCTACCCCAGTCCACGTAACTGCATACCTTTGGGGAACTTAGTATTCGCATTCTTGAGCTTATTGTATGTGAAGTTTTTGATGAAAGGAAGTTACCATTTATAAGTAAAAGCTACCTTTCTAAATACCTGACTGTACTGAGGGAGGTTTATATGGCTCCATCTTCATGGATTTGAATGCCTTGGTATTTGGTCATATGTACGAAACATGCAAAGTGTAATTACAAAGTAACTGTAGGATAGAAGTGGGGGTGGGGAGGGGGTTGAGGCAAAAAATGGTGAGAAATACTTGTACCAGTCCTTGACCTCAGCCACCAGCAAAGACATTCTTAGATACTGAGTGGTCTGTGTTCATTAATAGCCATATAATGCTAACATATATCCGTTAAATACAGCATTATTTATTTGTATTGTAGTAGCACCTAAAGGCCCCAATCGGGAATCAGGGCCCCATAAAACCTGCAGATTGCAGTATAGCCCAGCAACCCTATCCAGGCTTCCTCATTATAAGGTTGATGCCCATAGTGGTTCCTGTCTGTCCTCAGCTCCTGTCTATTGTTTATTTCTTTAGTAAGGTGCTGTCTATCTGTCTTTTCTTCTTTAATTGCTTCTTCCTAACTTTTTCTCCCAAAATTGTCACTCATATTTCGGTGCTTCTTTTCTAAATGTTTGACAGCCCCAGAGCCAGGCTCATGCACATTCATGAGCTACCCTCTTCAGCACTCTTCAGGAATTTCCCATTCTAAGAGGACTGTAACATAGAATTCAACTCCCCTTACATAATGGCCTATAAATTTAACTTTGTAACAGTGCAAAAAGTGTATGTCACCATTTACTTGGGGTACCTATTTGCTATCTTGAGGGGATGAATACTCTAGTGACTGGCCTTTACGGGTAGCCAAACATTGACATGTTACAAAGTAAATAAAAATACACCTGTGGTATGTAAGATAAACAGTGCTAATCTCTTTATGACCTCCTATAAGAACCAAATCTCCCAAAGGGGCAAAGGGAGAGTACTTATACTCTTGTCAATATTACCCAGTGCCCTCTTAAAGAAAATCATGCCAGGAATGGGTCTGAAAAATGGTTGATTCTAAAATGTAAATGTAATTGCTCTCCTTTCTTACTGTTTCTATTGTGTTTCATTTTTTTTTAAACATTTTTGTTGGTCAGTGTCCGCTGGAAAATCCTACTACAATTCCAATGCCGAAATCGACTTTTGTTGACTGGGACCCCCATCCAGAACACCATGGCTGAGGTAAGCAGGAGGCCAGCAAGAGCTGATTTTTGATCAAAAGAGTAATTTATCCAAAGACATAACAAATAGTGAAAGAATTGTGGTACTCCTATGTGCTCAGGTGTATACTTGGGGGTTTGTCTCCATACCACGCTGTGAGAAATCACTGAGATCAGCTTCAAAAGGGATAATTTGGCTCATTAGGGAAGAAGTATGATTGAAGGTTGCTGATACTCAGTCATGCCTAAATCATGGGATGCGAAAACGTGACTTCTGTGCCATTTTCTTCAGCATGGTGAAGTTATTGCTCTTTACTTGGAACCACGCTCTGACTTTGGTTTGAAAAGTTGCACGTATCTGGCTTCTGTCCATTGTGAAAGGAAGATGAGACCACCACTAATATAGTCTGCTGAGCTTGGCAGAACACACTGTCATTTGATGTGACTTGGCCCATAATGCTCTGCAATAGGTTGAGATTCATGATCATCCTGTCTACAATGGGGATAGCTTTCACTGATTCACTGTCTCTTTGCCACTCCTTTATAGCTGTGGGCTCTGCTGCACTTTATCATGCCAACGCTATTTGATTCACATGAGGAGTTCAACGAATGGTTTTCTAAGGACATAGAGAGCCATGCAGAGAACAAATCTGCCATTGATGAGAGTGAGTACTAAGCACAGTAGGCCTCAGTTTCCAATTTGCCTGCTCTATCTGCCTATGGATTCACTTCAACTCTAGCAGTTGCATATGGGGAATCTCCCATTCTGATACAGAGCAGCGAGTGAAATGGCTTTGATTGTCGTTTGGTCTGGGAATTCTGCACGACAGATGTTGTCGGAGATAGAGACATATTGCTTCTTATATAGAAATAAAAGCTACTCAGAGTGAATCAGATTTGCCTCATGTTTGCTGCCTCCATTTCCTCACCTATTTTAAATGAACGAGGGATGATATTTAAAATATTATACATTTATATAGCATTTATCATGAAGGACTCCTAAGTGTTTTATAGGCTATATGTATGGTACAGAGATTGTACCACTGAATAGCAGCCACCTTTTTAGTGAAAAGACAACTATTCTATTTCAGTAATGCTACACAAGAGAAGCGCAATATACAACAAACTGGGGGGAATTTAGGTTGGCAGAATATAACTATATAACTACATGATTTTGAATTGTGCCAGAATATCAGAGTTAAACCCTTACTTTTATGGAAAGTGCCATGAGTTCTTTAATTATCAATGAAGGGTCTAACTTTGGTTTTACATCTCATCCAAAACACTGCACATCTGCAATAGCACAGTGCCCTTTAGCACTGTGTTGGTTCAATTCTGACTCTGGGAGAAATTAGCCAACTGTTAATGATGACTAGCTTTATATCCTAATAGTACTGAATGAGCTGCATGATCAAGTATCGTCCTCACCTTTTAATAGAAATTAGATGCTAATTGTATGTCCACAGAGTTCTGCTCATCAGATTGTAATACATACTATGCTATAGAAGTGCATTGCCTGATGGAGAGATTTAGAGATTCATGGAGTTATCAGCCTGTCTCAATGTGCTTATAAAAGAACCAATTTCAGTGCAGACAGATCAGTCCTGTGACATGCTTGAGGGGAACTGGGTGTGCAAGAAGGGTTTGAGAAGCAACTGGACATGGTATATTTCTGGCCATTGGGGCAGTAATCATGTTTTCTCCCTGGCATTTCAGACCAGCTGTCCCGCTTGCACATGATCCTGAAGCCTTTCATGTTGAGAAGAATCAAGAAGGATGTGGAAAATGAGCTGTCAGACAAGGTGCGAAACAAAATAATTTGGAAAGCAAGCTCTGCATCTGGCTTACTTTCAGTGCTTCCCTTCTCAGGTTTTTAGTTCATATAAATTCATATGTGGATCTGTTTATCTACAGCTGACTGAAAAGTCAGAAAACATCACCCATTCACATCCCTTTCACTTTTGCTAGCACATTCCTATTAGATCACACCTGTATTTAACTGGGGAACTTACAAGAGCCCATTAATGACCTCCTCTTCTACAAGTAAAACCATTAATCCGAAGATTTGTAAACAAACAATCCTTAAACCCGAGTAAGCTAATGGAAAAGTCAGTACATGAACTGAAGGGGACTAATACAGCATTGAAATGATTAGAAGAAACAAGAGCTCCACAGAGCACTAAGGGCAAGATCCTCTCAACGATGAGAGAATTACCTAGTGTCTTTATTTAAAAAAAAAAAAAAAAAAAAAAAAGTTGAGTATTCCTTGTTTTTAATGCTCTGTAATTTCCCTTCCTCATTGCCTGTCTCCCCACCACCTCTTTATCTTCCTTTGAAAATGCTCGTAAGTAAAACTGCAATGATTTGATATACCTTAGAGCAGAGGTTCTCAAAATTTTCCATAGTGTCGATATAAATATAGAGATTGTCTTGTGGATGCCATCCCACCATTCCCAATTACATAATATCACTGTGTTAATTATAGCAATTGACTACATAGAAAAGTGATATTAGGGAATGGGGTTCACTCACTGTTGGGGTGCCTCATTGTGGCCACGTCTGGGCATTAGCTCCATTCATATCTGGTGCCCTCCTTCCAACAGTTGTTCACACCGTGTCCCCCCTCACTCTCCAGGACTTGCAGTGCTCCTCCTTTGTGGTTTGGCCCTCCAACCAGGTCACTGTATAGTCCTCCCCTTCTGGGGTATCACAGAGTGCTGCTGGCTCAGCTGTCCGCATGCCATTGCAGACAATTTTTTGGTCCAAGGCCAGGCCCCAGGCCCTTTCTCCATGTTTGCTCACTACTCTGGGTTCCAGCCCCAGCACCCTGTGTCCTGTAACTACTGTCTGCTTACTCACAGGATCTGTTGCTACTTCCCTGGACTTCTTCCTACTTCTCTTTTCTGTCTTCTGCCATCGCAGCTTCAGACTACCTCCCCCAGGGCATAACTGTAGACTACTTCCATCAATCCAAACTCTGTAGCCCCAGACAAACCTTCCTTCACGCAAGGAGTGACTGCAGACTACTTCCCCTACAGCCCCCTTCTGTTCTCAGCTTCATCCCTTTATGCAGGCTCAGCCTGCTCCTTCGCAGCAGAACGTCATCAACTAGCCTTTATCAGTCTCTTGCTGTCTTCCAGGTGCAGCCTATAAGGTTGATTGTCCTATTTTAACCTTGTGTGGGGGTGAACACCCCCATCACAGGGAATTATTAGATATAGTCTCTAGTTTCTTTTAATGCGGTTTAGTAGCTGAAAATAAGTCAGCACTGTATATGAACAGCCAGTCCATTTAAAAAACAAACAAACCAACTGTCAATATGGTGCATTCTTAAACAGAAACTAGTATCCACACACAGCCTTGTCCCAAAATAACAAAAGGTGTTAGTTACAATTGATTTATTATTTTGGTGCAAGTTTGTGTATAGACCAACTTTTAGGTCTTGTCTACACCTGAAATGCTGCAGCTGCGCTGCTGTAGTATTTCAAGTATAGGCACTACCTACGCCGATGAGAGCGGTTCTCCCATTGGTGTAGGTAATCCACTTCCCTGAGAGCTGATAGCTAGGTCAACAGAAGAATTCTTCCATTAACCTAGCACTGTCTACGTTGGGCGTTAGGTTGGCTTAACTACGTTTTTCAGGAGAGTGGATTTTTCACACCCATGAGTGATGTAGCTAGTTTGCCCTTACTTAATGTAGGCCAAGCCTTAGTTTACTAAGGGACAAATCCTGGTCCCAGTACACATCCAGAGTAACTAGGCTGCGTGTTAAGGAGTTCAGCACAGAAGGGAATTCATCTCCCCCATCCCATGGAGTAGCTGTGGAGCCACTACAGAGCTACAGTATTCTCCAGAGTTCATATACCCTCCTTTTACTAAATGGAATTGGCAGGTGGAGCTGTGTAGGGCCTGGATCCATGGGTCCCATTCCTTCTTCTCTGTGATGTCTCTCACTTCCTCAGAATGTTCTCCACACTGGGTCAGAGCCGGGGGAGTGACAGGGACTTGCTGGAGACATTGATGAAGCAAACAAGGGCTTAAGGGATTCTTCTTTGCTTTGACAGTGCCTTTTCCATACCGAACACCACCCCTCATATGGTAATATGGGATGGCCAGGGTGTTCATGATGATTGGCATCTGATTTGTGACCCCTGGTTGAGAACACCTGCTTGGTGACATGACTTTACCATAGTACCGGCCCTGGGCCACATTTTTAAAGGTGCCTAAAGATGCAGATAGGCACATAGCAGGATATTCAAAGGCACCTCAAATCAATGGGAGTTACGTGCCTAGGCACCATTAAAAATCCACTAGGTGCCTATATGTATCTTTAGGTGCCTAAAATACCTTTGAATAACCCCCACCCCACCTCCCCCACACACACACTCCCTGTTCTTGGCTTCTCTTCTGATTCCTTGCAGCCTTCCAAGACAGGGTTCTCAATTAGGAAGTGCTTTCTGTGGCAGGTCCTGGATCATTGAATTACAGGTATAATGGCAGTTGCCTATGTATTTTTCTCAGATAGTTATGTGCTTTTCCTATGATATGATCCTACAAGGGTTATATTTACTGAATCTTGTTCTGGTATTGCTCTGTTTAGGGACAGACTAGGACTATAATTCCATTACTGTTTTGCAGATTGAAATTCTCATGTACTGCCAGCAGACCACCAGGCAGAAGCTGCTGTACCAAGCTCTAAAGAACAAAATCTCTATTGATGACCTGCTGCAGTCCTCCATGGGCACTACCCAACAAGCACAGAATACCACTAGTAGCCTCATGAATCTAGTCATGCAGTTCAGGAAGGTAAGGTCAGCAAAAAATGTATAATCATCAGCCATCATGGTAACACCGTAGCAAAAAATACTTCCTAACCTGGGCTGGTTGATTGCATGCAGCCCTAAATTATGCCCTGATGCAGTATAACTTGATACCAGCAGTTATAATATATACAATAAAGCAGAGCCCCTGCCATACAGTGCATGTGTCTGCTAGTTGGATCCCCATTCATCACTGAAGAAATCATTCACCTGGGGAAGAGGAGGCAATAGAGGTAACATGGTCGGGAAATGATATTATCTGGTATCTAAACTAAGATGGACGCTCTATCAAGCAGTTGTCATTGTATGCTCACCAGTTCCATCGTTTGAGTGAGCAATTTTTCCAAACGTTGGGCTGGAAAATGCTGCATATGACTAGATTTCTATTTTTTTCCCCACCCAAGCAGCTGACATCCTCCTTTTCTTACCCAGGTGTGTAATCACCCAGAGCTGTTTGAACGACAAGAAACTTGGTCTCCATTTCACATCTCCCTAAAGCCATACCAGATTTCAAAGTTCATCTACCGTCATGGACAGATCAGGGTCTTTAACCACTCGCGGGACAGGCAAGCCAATTCAACCTTCCCTTCAACTTATTCAGTACCTTTTATTTTGTCTCTTAAAATGTCTGCTCTCCCTCTTTTCTGCTGTTGTGATTCTGCAAGGGTTTTATGGGGCTCTTCAGTCAGTCAGTCTCCCAAAATTTTGATTTTAGACAAAATGGAGCTGGTAAAGCTTTTAGCCAGAGACTGAAATAGTCAGTAGCCTACACAACATTGAAATTTTGCTGATAGGGCTGGTTTGAGTTGTATATCTTTTTCTCTCACTCTCTTGCTGGGGGGATACATCCATGAATGGATGTGTAACATTGTATAAGTGGGTATTTGTATTATAAAGCATGTGTTAGCATATTCCTGTCTGTTATGGCATGTGTCTGCATTTTGTGCACTGTTATTTTGAGGAGGTGCTGTAAGGTCTACCTTTTGGGGTTTTTTTTGTCCTCCAATTACCTTCAAAACTCCTCTTGTTGTCCTATCGTCCTTGCTGAGGAGGGCTAGCTGCAGCTCCCTTTGGGGCCATTTAATGCCTTTAGAGAGATGGATGAGTGAGCTGTCACTAAAGACTAGTGTGAAACGATTTTTCCCCATATGGGTTGTGTGTGGTGTCCACAGCACTCTGTCCCTACCAGCTTGCAGCCCACCTGCTTCTTGTGGCACCTGCTACTAGATGACAAGTGAAACTGTTCAAGTACTTTACAGTGTTTTTGTAATGTTATTCAGACTTAACTGTAGTTTTGTAAATGACTTGGGAGTTATGGTGGATAATCAGCCGAACATGAGCTCCCGGTGTGATGCTGTGACCAATAGGGTTGATGCAATCCGTGGATGTGTAAACAAGGAAATCTCAAGTAGGAATAAGAAAGTTATATTACCTCTGCATTTGGCACTGGGTGTTGCCTCTGCTGGAATAGTGTGTCCAATTCTGGTGTCCACACGTCAAGAAGAATGTTGATACATTGAAGAGAGTTCAATGAAGAGCCATGAGAATCATCAAAGGAGTGGAAAACATGCCTTATAGTGATAGTCAGTTTAACAAAGAGAAGGTTAAGGGGTAGACTTAATCACAGTTCATAAGTACTTATGTGGGGAACAAATACCTGATAAAAGGCTCTTCAGCTTAATAAACAAAGGTATAACAAGAACCGATGGCTGGACAAATTCATAGATATAAGGCGTACATTTTTAACCGTGAAGATTTTAATTAATTTTTGGAACAATTTTAACAAGGGTTGTGGTGGATTCTCCATCACAGGCAATTTTAAAATCAAGATTGGATGTTTTTCTAAAATGTGCTTTAGTTCAAACAGGAAATATTTCAAGGAAGTTATATGGTCTGTGTTATACAGGATGTCAGACTAGACGATCAGTTATCCCTTGTGGTCTTGTAATGTGTATGAATCTATAGGTTCTGATTAACCCATTCCCTGAGGTTTTTAAATAGTGCTAGCCAAGTGATGGCTTCCCTGTTTTCTTTCATTTTATTTAACTGTTACACACCCAATATTCAATGCTGTCTCATAGCAGAGCCATACTCATCAACTAATCCTCTAACGAGCAAGCAAGTCAGCACGTGTCTACACTACAAACTTATGTCTGTATAGCTACGTCACTCAGGGGTATGGAAAATCCAACGTAGTTATTCCAGTTTAACCCCCCAGTGTACACAGCACTATGTCATTGGGAGAAGTTTTCCTGTCGACATAACTACTGTTTCTTGGGGAGGTGGAGTACTTACGCCAACGGGAGACCCGGCGGCACGTAGGTAGCATCTTCACTAAGCGCTACAGCCGCAGAGCTGCACCTCTGTATTGCTGTAAGTGTAGACAAGCCCTCAGGAAAAGTAAGACAAAGCAATTTATATTCTCTCCTTTTTCTGCTGATGATGTGTAATGGAATTAAGCTTCAGTAGAATACTGGAGGAACCTGGTTTCCCTTGAGTGGCTTTTCATATGTAAGGAAGCTATCTGTGTTGATTAGGTGTAACATGATAAAGTTGTGAGCATCTTCCAGTGCCTTGACAGCTAGTAATAGCTTACAGCAGATGGAAAAGAGATGTTTGAGTGCAGTCTGCTGGTTGCTCTGTTTATGGGAATGCCTGCTTAATCTTTATCTCATTCAATCATGAGAAATGCACAGAGCAGTGGATCACATAAACCATTATTTAATAGTAAAGGATAGGATAGGCACTCTTTCCCAATATGAAAAGCAATCCAGAAATGATGTTCTGACTCATGGTTAAATTAAGTAAAATACATTGTGGCTGCTGCTTTTCATTAATTCATTATCATGCAATACTGGAAAACTGGAGGATCAGGTTTCTTAACATGAAGAACCAAATTCTGTAGACTCCTCGACAGCAAGAGGAGAGTGAAACTGTGATACTGTAACTGAATGTCACTCTGTAGTTTGGGGTCAGAGCTTAGTACTTCTGACTTCTTGATTGAATGTGAACTAAATTACCACTTTCTTATTTTTTATTTTGTTCTGTTCATTTTTCAGGTGGTTACGGGTTTTACTTTCGCCATTCGCTCCGGACCACATCCAGCAGTCTCTCTTCCATAGGAAGGGTAGGTTTACTTCCCTGGGGAAGCAGTTAAGGTGGCTAGCACACTTCAGAATGATGTTGCAAGCTGTCTTGTTTGGAGGGAGAATTGGTGTAGATTAACTTCTCCCTGGGACTATAGATTCTGTGCCTCTCTGGTCACAATTCATTAGAACCTTTCAACCTTAGCACTTGACGTGAAGTCAACAAGCTTATTTCAGTTGATTAATAAGAGGCAAGATAGAAGGATAGTCTAAAAGAGCTCTGTTTAGCCTCAACGTTCTCCTGTTCTTATCTCTTGCCCTTTTAGTCCAGTTTAAAAGAGTTAATATAGCTTTTGTACACTAGTTTGAGGTTTGTGAATTCTTCTTAGATTCAACCTAGTGAAACCTCAGGAGCATTTTAGAGCAATTTCTATAGTACACCAAGCTACATGTTCCTCTTTCCTATGGACCAGTAGGAGAATGGACATGGACCTGAATTAAACTGAGAGACTGCTGGATCCAAATTAGTGACCAGTTGAACAGAAAACTAAACAAGCTTTGTACATTTGATGTATTATTCCATTTAAAATTGCTATTACTAACTGTGCTAGTAAGAGAGAACCTGGTAATTAACTTGCCGAAAGAGAGGGTAGATTTTGGAAGAGGAGCAGGAGCACACTTAAGGCTCTATTCCTGCATCAAGAACTGTTAGTATGGACCCCTTAATCTGTGTGGCGTTCCATTGAAGTCAGAAGGACTTTGCGCAGCCACAGGGATTTGGGCTTCATGGGTGATTGGGTGCTGTCTGTACAGCTCTTCTTCATATCCTGTGGGCTGCTCTGTAACTGTTCATTAGTTTTGGCTTGATAAATCTTCAGGGAGATAGATTTTTGTATTAACTGAATAGAAAAACGTAATGGTGGTGGAGAGTTAAATATGGTAAGAATATGAAAATAAATGAGTGTACCCCTTCCTACATCTTTAATAGTCCTCCTCTTGTCTGGCCCAGAAGCAGTGACTTGAATTCAGGGAATGGCAATCAAGGTGAAACCTTTAGCATCCCCTAAAGCAGAGGTTCTCAAACTGGGGGATGGGCCCCCCAGGGTTGGGGTGTGTGGAATGTATTCTGGGGGTGTGACAAGCTTTGGGGGGGAAAAGTTATTGCACACATTGTACCCATAGCAATTAATAACTAGCAAAGCTGATTCCTACAGACATATAAGGGCCTCAGATGGTGCTGTGCATTTTGACTGATATGTTAAGCTTGCATAGCATTATACAAAGTTGTTGCCATCTGTACGTTAATCCGTTTGCTATGACGAGAAGTGCACATTTAATTGTAAGTATGGACCATAATCACAGTTTTGCTTTTGCTTTTATTACAATGGATCGTTGGCTCATTCGTGCAACAGGGAAAAGAAAGCAACTCAATTGAAAAACAAAGAAGCCCAAACTGACTCAAGTGAAGCACCGCCACTGCATATATCCACATATGTACTTGTGTGGCGGGACGGGGGGATGTAGACTACTACAAACACAAAGAAGGGGGGTGCGATCAAATACGTTTGAGAACCACTGCTCTAAAGGGATAGGTTACATTTGGAGCTCCTATATCATTTTGCATTCTTTTTGTAGTAAGGCATTTGGATGTCTAGAACCTTGGGATCAGAATTCACCTGGACTGGTCCATGTGTGCTCATTGTCTCCTGTATGTGGACCTGCAATAGATATCAGCCTTAACTTTGACATTTTTGTGATCTAGGTGCCAATGAAGAAAGTTGTTTTTCTTTCCTCCGGTTTATTGATGTCTCTCCAGCAGAAATGGCAAACTTCATGAATCAGGGACATTTAGCCAGGTGAGGAAATTAATTCTATTCATTTAATTTTAAAAAGAAACTTAGAGGAAAAGTATGTGCAGTTTAATAAGTATTTCTGTAATAAATTTGCATGTTCTTGGGCTATGATCAGCTATCATTTATTATTAATTTGTGTTACAGTAGTGTCTAGAGGCATCAACCAAGATCAGAGGCCTGTTGCGTTAGGCATTTTGCACACACATAGTGAGAGAGACAGTCTGTGCCCCCAAAGAGTTTACACTCTAAATAGACAAGACAGGCAAAGGATGTGAAGGAAAAGATTTGCCCATTGTGTCACAGCAGGGCAATGGCAGAGCCAAGACAAGAATAAAATCCAGGCTTCCATAGACCACACTACTTCTCTGTTTTTATTAATTTTTTTCCTCTGTCTTTGTATATTTTAAAATTTATAGAGAATTACCCTGGGCCATAATATTGGCTATACTTCAACTGCAGTTACTGTTGCCTTCCTTCCATGTGTGCCAATCACAACATGAAATGATTCTCCAAGGCACACTTACAGGTTGATAGACTTTTAACCATGAAGGACTCCATGCTGGATCTGCACTGTGGACTCCACTGTAGTAGACAGCGGGGCTGCAGCGGTTTCCCAGCACTGACAGCAGGGCGGTGCAACACACCAAGGGGCCCAAGGCACCCAGTCAGGGCTGCAAGGAGAATGAGGAGCCTCTAGCCTGGTGGTGAAGTGGGGGTACCCTGCTGCTGGACAGTTCCTGCTAAGGGATGGCTCCCACATTCCGGGCTGGTGATCGAGTCAGCGGGACTGGGACAGTGGAGCTGCAGAGGGCTCCCTGCGTGGCTGCTGGGCTGGTGACACCTGATCCCTTCAGGCACAAGGCGCTGAGGAGGCTGTGATCCTGGCAAGGCAGAGCAGAGACCCCCTGACCAGGGCCCCGAGAAGGAGGACAAGCCCCTGGCCACTTGGGCTTGAGCCTGCTGGTGAATGGTTCCTGCCCAGTGACAGAGCCATTCAGCAGCAGGGTGGCCTCCTTCATGTTTGGAGGCTTCTCCTTCTCCTCCTTGCAGTTCTGGCTGGAGGTCTCTTCTCTGCCTGCCAGGACTGCAGCCTTCCGTACACCTGTTTCAGCCCTCCAGCAGTGCAGGGAGCCCTCTGCAGCCCCACTGTCATGGGAGTGAAAGAGCAGGGCTGCAAAGGGCTTCCTGTGCTGCCACAGGGCCAGTGACATTCGATCTCTGCAGGTGTGTGGTGCCAAGGGGCTGCACTTGTTCCTGCTGTTACTGGTGGATTTTTTTGGGTTGATTTCAGTGTGGCAGCTGAAATTTATCTCTATAGACATCTATCAATTTAAATCAAACCCTGCCAAGCCTGCTTACGTTATATAATACTGTGGGGGAGGGTGTTAAAATGAAAATTCTGAATCTTAAAATTTTGAAGTGAGCATTTTTTTGCAAAATGGATTAGTACCATGCTGTTAACTGAAAGAAAATTCAACATAAAAATGAGTGCAGTATAATAAATCTAGATATCTTTCCAGTGTAATATGTAAGTGTTGTAGGTTTTCATGGTTGAGATTATTAGACCAGTCACTTCTGTTCTGTGGTTCAGTAACGTGATAAGACTTTTTCTCCTGAAGTGACAACGTTCACGTAGATCTTTGTGTAGCTCTGTACATTGTTCTTACCACGAGTATCTATATATGCAGGTGATTGTGGAGAAGTCAGAGAAAGGTACTAGTAAAAATGAGAAATAGTTAAATTGGAAAGTGGATTGGGGAAAAAAAGCCCTGTTTCCCCAAAGCCAGAATACTGTAAAAACAAAATGTTAAAGGAATAAGACATGTCAACTACAGCCCTGCTGTATCTATTTAAGCCCCCTCCACAGAGCAGTGAATAAGTGCATTTACTGTTGTTTATTTCAGATGGTTAGCTCTTTTCCTGTCTCTGAAAGCCTCCTACAGGCTCCATCACTTGCGCTCCTGGACAGATCCAGAAGGGGAGCACCCACAGAGGACTCCGTGTCTGGGGAATAAAGATTTCTTGCTGGGAGTCAATTTTCCACTCTCTCTTCCCAACCTGCACAGCTGCACTTTTCTGCAGGTAAGGAAAATTGTCAAAGACATGCAGATCCTTCATTCAGCAAATACTAGCAGGCTGTAGCGAAGCGGAAACAGGGAGAACCCTTCCATCCTTCTAAAACACATGAAAGGATAGACATGGAAATAAGCTTCCTTTTATGATAGGTGCAGTGTGACTTAGTTAATTATACACCACTCCCTAAGAAAAATTAAAATAATTAAAGTGGACTTTAGTCTTTCTACATATTTTTATATACCATACGTAAATTATTAATAATTAATTAAGTAAATATACCTGTGTACCAGAGTGCAAGTTAGCTGACTTTTAGTGCCCAGTGCGAGGCTCATCTCTTCAGCCAAGTTTCTGCTTGATCTTGATCTGCTTATTAGGGATGGCTGATTGTGGGGGAAGGGGTTAAGAGAAGCTACTGCAGCCAGTGCAGACCTCACAGTTCATGTTTTTAAAGTATGTAATGTACCCAGGCAATGGGAGCATAATAAATAAATACCCACATTTTAGTAACCCTTTTGTATGCTATACTCATCCATTGATCACAGGGTATCTTTTTTGCACTCAACAACAAAAATGGTGGTTGAAGAAAATCAAAGTGTTTGTGCGTGGGGCACGGTGTGAGAGGGAGACTTGAGGGAAAAGAAACAGCACAACCTAGCTTAGTGGGGAGTGCATTGCTGTTCCTCAGCCCATATCTGTTACATATAATATGATGCTGTCGCCAAGCTGTAGACTGAGAATGGAAAACCCTGATGCTAGTGAGATGCAGGTCACTCGCAGAGAAAAGTGACCATGCTGCTGATCTGGGGGATTAGGGAGGCCTGATATTGTTCTTAAGCTGTATCTCCTACATGTAATGAAGTACTAGTTCTAGTACTAATACAGCAGTCCAGGCTGCACCTGAAATGTCTAACACATAGCAGCCACAAGGTATATTTATTCTTTTTTCTCATGTGCTTTGTGGTTAGTATTGTAGTGATATCGCTGGCCTGATTCTGCCTGTGTGCTAAAATGTTGTGCAGTATTGGGTAATATAGCCTCATCAACAATAGTACAAGCAATCTATGCAGCAATTCAGATCAGTAATTGGAGCCCATGTGCCTGGCACTTGCTTTTGGTTAAGTTTCAGATTTTCTGGCCATTTAAATCTGTTTTGTGCCAAAAACTAGGCTTAAATAGCTACTTGGGGATTATTCCCATCACAGGTGAATCTCCATGTGATAAAAGGTCAACATAATGGCCGCTATGTCCCTACCCTTTCCCAGTCCTAGCATAAGGCTCATGGCCAGGAAGCTATTACAACTGCCTGATCCATAGCTGCTGTAACAGCCCCTTGAGACCATAAGTGTCTGGCATAAGGTAGAGCAGGTTTAGGGCTGTTCTGTCTTACACATGGACTAGTACCTGCTTGCCAATCCCACAATTAGGGAAATACTGAGGTGGTTTAATACCATCTGTGCCACCCCCATCTCCTTCCATTCTTGTAAGTACAGTTTGGCAAGTGTGAATCTAGCCCTAAATATTTTGTATCTGGATTTTCACTTATTCACTTCCATGTAAATAATGGTGGTGGTGGTGGGGATTTGGAGTGGTTCATGTGTGAATTTATGGAAGGGAATGTACCTTATTCTGGAACATTTGATAATTACCCCTAAATCTCTTTTGGGTTATGGGAGTAGGTAGGACAGATTTTTTGTGTGAGGGAGGGCAGGAAGAACATAGACAGGATGTGCTGGAGCCATGTGCTGTGTAGGAGGGAGTGGTTCTTTAAAACAGAGTTACTGCTCTTTTTGTGAGGAAGATGCCAAGTGCCTAGGAGCTACCATCTCCAGTGCCTGTGTGACTTATAAGCTCTCCCTGTTGTTTTTTCAAACTTTAACTATTGCATGCATCTGTGGACTCGGTGACTAGAATAATATGTAAAGGGAGCTGGGGTGGATACCAGAGTGTTATAAGTGCAAGTGTTGCCAATTCTCTACACGTTATCACAAGTCTCACAGTATAAGCTGTTTTTTTTCTTAAGGCCACAGCTTTATTTTAAAATATGTAAATTTCTAGCTCCCTTGGCTGTGAAGAAAAACTTGAAAAATCCAAGTGGCTCAGGGGAGATTTTCAAAGGCACAAAGGGGAGCTAGTTGCCCAGTTTTCACTGGAAGTCTGAGAGAGTTGAGCATGTGACTCCCCTTTGTGCCTTTGAAAATCTCGCCCTCAAAAACCATGAGGCAAGTAAAAAGAGCCACAAATTTCTTGTGTGTGTGTGTGACTCTGTATATGTATATCAATCATGATTTTTAAGCCAACTCACAGTTTTTTGAGTTTTAGGGCTGGCGTTAGATCAAGTGCTGCATTTCTGGAGAGGACAGGTCAGAAATGCACTCTTTGCAGACAGTGGAAGATGTCAGTAGGGGAAACTGATGGTTCTTGCTGAAGACATTGGGCAGTCTGATAGATCTTTGCCTTACTGAGTGAGTTGGACTCTTCTTTGTTCTGCTGGATGGGCTCTCATTCATAACTGTTATGCATTCTGTGCATCACAATCAATCTGCTATTAGGGAGCACTAACCAGTCAAAAGTGCTATCTTTACTTACCTGGACAAGCTTCTTCACAGCATGATTGACAGTATTGACATAGGATCACAGTGGTTGGAGAATGAAAAGGTCTGTCTGTCGGATCATCAACTCCACTTTCTTTGCTTGGCAGGATACACTTAACTGCTGTTCTGGTTTGTTCTTCCTCTTGAGTTTTCTTTCTCACTTCTTCCTATGAATATTTTCTTTGGTTAGTTAGGGTGACATTTCAATCCTGTAATGAAGTCAGTGTTAATAGGTTTTATGGTACAGTCATATTGGGTGTTTTATTTTTGTAATTACTCAGGACAGCTCAGCTGCAGTCTCATTGTGAGGTTCCAGTTTTATCCAACTTTTCAACTAGGCCAGAGTCTCAAAACCCGGAACCATATAGTTAATCAGATCACAGTTCATGTTTCTAAGCCAAAGCTTTTCCTGGCTTTCTGTCCTTAGCTTGAACCACTACATAGCTTGGGATCCTTAAAGTTGTTCTTTGCGTTATCTGTGCATTTCCAAATAGCTGCTGAATGTGTTTTACTTTATATTAAATATAAACTGAGTTACTGGTGGATTTAATGCAAAAATTGAGTTTCCAAAATTTTGTAGCCGTCAGCCTCTCAAGCTTGCAAATGCTGTCACAGGACCAAGTTTTACTTTTTGGCATTCCATACAAGAACTTTGTTTTCTCATAACTAGCCAAATGAGAAGCTAGTCATGCTCAAGAGCAAAATGTGCTGAATGTTGATTGATACTTGTACTTTCAAGTCCAAGTGCTATAGAAGCCAGAGAAAATGAAAGGGCTGTGAGTTCATTTAGAATCTCACAAATGTCCTTAGAGCAAGACAATTTGAGTGGTGAGTTGCCGGAAGTGGATTCTGCACATGAGCTCAGGAGACATGGGATAAAATGTATTGAAAGTTAAGCAGAGTAACTGCATGAGTCTCGGGAGCTGTGGGTTGTGGGTCAGTTGAATTGCCACATAGATGATGGCACATAAACCCTGGGAGCTATAGTGTTGGGTAAGGTGAGAGAGAGCAGACAGATCCTACAGAATGTAAAGTATCCCAAAGGGGACGAAAGAGTGAAGAAAGTTAGGAAACAGCCAGAAGAAATTACAGTAACTCCTCGCTTAACGTTGTAGTTATGTTCCTGAAAAATGCGACTTTAAGCGAAACGATGTTAAGCGAATCCAATTTCCCCACAAGAATTAATGTACATAGAAGGGGTTAGGTTCCAGGGACATTTTTTTCAGCAGATAGTATAAGTTTTAAACAAACAATTTAATACTGTACACAGCAATGATGATTGTGAAGCTTGGTTGAGGTGGTGGTCAGGGGGTGGAGGAGGGTGGGATATTTCCCAGGGAATGCCTTACTGCTAAATGATGAACTAGCACTTGACTGAGCCCTCAAGGGTTAACACATTGTTGTTAATGTAGCCTCACACTCTACAAGGCAGCACAAATGGAGGGAGGGGAGACAGCATGGCAGACAGAGACAGAGAAACCACACCCTATGTGTGAGAGACAGAGAGAGATGTGCATTGCCCCTTTAAGTACGCTGACCCCACTCTAAGTACATTGCCTTTTTAAGTAGATCAGCAAGTTGAGACAGCAGCTGCTGTCAGCAAGCTCCCTCCATCCTGAGTCTGTTGTTTCCTCCCTTTCCCCCACTCTATGGTGATGGGGTAAGCCGGGGGCAGGAGCAGGGGGACACCCTGATTGGCCCCCCTCTCCCCCCCGCGCAGGAAGCTCCCGGGAGCAGCTCCAAGGCAGAGGGCAGGAGCAGCACATGGCAGTGTGGGGAGGGACAGCTGAACTGCCAGCAATTGATAGCCTGCTGGGCGGCTGCCGCACAGGGAACTTAGGGGAGCGGGGAGCTGATAGTGGGGCTGCCGGTCCACCCTGGTTCCAAGCCCCCACCAGCGAGCTCCCTCGGGCTGCTCTTTCTGCAAGCAGTGGACAAAGCAGGCGGCTGCCAAACAACGTTATAAGGGAGCATTGCGCAACTTTAAACGAGCATGTTCTCTAATTGAACAGCAACGTAACAACGAAACAGCATTAACCGGGACGACTTTAAGTGTGGAGTTACTGTAGTTTCTAGTTCTAAGGTGCAAAGCCCATTATGGCTTGGGTCCTGGATGTCCGAGAGATTGCTTCTTTTCCCCCCGCTCTCATATGCTGCTGCTGCAGACTTTGCGATGAACAGAGATCTCAACCTAACAGTGCCTGAATCTTAAATGTCTGGGGTTTGGTAGTTAGCTATCCTCAGTGGTATGTCTTTCAACTCTGGAATTTGCTTCTTCGGCTGATCAGATGGAACCCAGATCTATTCACCATTAGTGCACAATGCAAAGTCAGTTTCTTTTCCCACCTTTTGCCAGAGGAGTGAATGTGTCTCTCTCTGATTAAAAATATCAACTTTTGGAAATGTACAGTGTACTTTGAGTTTTGATAATTGATCCCATGTTAAAATGAAGAATTAAATTCACAAAAGACAGATCATTCATTAAGTAGCACCTAGCTTATCTGCAGGGAGGGAGACCTTTTCTGAAGCAGTGGGATCTTGTTTGGGCACGTCTAATTTCTCTGAATGTGAATTCTGGAGCGAGAAAGGAGACAATGTCTGTGTGGAGGGAAACAGCCAGAATTCAGTTGAAGGGGAAGTTGAAATTGAAGATGCGTAACAGGTAGGAAACCAATCTTGGGCTTGGTGTGTCTTATTTTGTAGCGTTATCAGAAAAGCCAACAAAAATAAGCCCCTCTAATTTTCAGTCAAACAAAAACAGCAGGGCAACCATGTGCATACGCCAATTAACTCTGGCTGTGCTGGAGTTTAGACCTTGATTCCATATCTGGTTTGATGAAATGTCTGCTCTTCTCCTATGAGACTCCTGTGTGGGTGTTTGGCTGAAGTAAATTTTCTGGAACCCTGCACAGCCTGCTATGGACTGCATGTGTAGTACTAGTCTCATAAACCATGAGGTGGCATAGCGCTATCAAGAAGGAGAGGAAGGAAACTCTCAACCTGGTTCTCACTGTGTGCCTTTTAAAAACCTAGAGGCTTTGAAAGCCTACCACAGTAAAGGATGACAAGACAGTACATGCCAGGGCAAGTAACCCTTTTTGTAGATGAGCTGAAATACCAGTTACTTTTACAAAGATACAGCTGACAGAGATATAATTGATATAGATAATGTAGTGGACTAATATGGCTATAAACATTTTTCTGTGTACCAGAGAAATCAGATGATATTGGGGGTAGGACCTCTTATGTAATCATCTGTACACTTGAATTTTTAGGTTTCAGCTATATTATTTTCTCTTGGCTTGATTGTGGCCAGCCCAAAGTCAGTGGCCCATACAGTTGAATAGCCTCCAGTTGTTGATCAATTGATTATTCAAAAACTGACTTGCAGAGGATAGCAGTTCATAGTATGAATATAGTTGTGTTTACTTTAAAAGGTTAGTATTCATATTTTCATAAGTGGAAAAGCTATGAACAAAACCTGGATCTAAAATAGTGGGTGTCCGTCCTGAAGTATGGGTTGCACGAGGGTATATGATCCATCCTAGAGTTGTATCTATGCCATGTCCTGTAACCTTACTCAGTTCCTTCCCATGTATGTGAATCTGATGGGAAGCTAGTTTTCCACTGTGTCTGATATATCTACTGCCTGCTATAATCATAAATATTTAATGGCAGCACGTCATGGAATTCAAACAGGGACACTTCTCTTGTGACTTGCTCATAATTTGTGTACAGATAACATGGAGAAGTAGACTCTGTATTAAAAGTCTCTTAATGTTCTTTGTACACATGCATACAAAATATAATTTGGTTTTCCTTATTTGAGATACCGTCTTAGAAGTCTTTCCTTTGTTTTTTCCTGTTTCTAAGTGAGCTGAAGCCAACATGGCTTGCTTTTTGATATTAGTGCCAAAGGAGAATCAAACAGTGAAGATGTCCTCAGGAAAGTGTGTATCAGTGGAATTAACCTTGTTTTAGCTAATTGTTGCAACACAGTATCCTACACTCCAGGCGTTGCACGGAGAGAAATTCCAGTTTCACACCACCTCATCCCCAACTCTCTCTAGGTAATAAAAAACAAAAATGTGCAACAGCCAGAGCTGCAGCCAATATTCCAGTGCTTGCTGACAAAGAACTTGCTGAGAAATTCCTGACCCTGTACAAATTATGTAAAAGAAGAATCAATCCAATCTGGACTCAGTCAGATTGAGGGGCAGGAATTCAGTCAGGATGCATGAATTTGCTTGGTGCCAGCTCAAGGCCTGGAGCTAGACTGATAGCTGCTGCAACATTGCTTTCACAGCTGGGGCTGACTGAGTGTACTTGGAGATCTGTGATGACAGCAGGGCTACTAGCATAGATTGACCATGAAGACAGTTACCTCCATTGTTTTTGAGAGTTTTAAGTTATTGAGCCATGAGAATATTTTTTTGTCTTGCAGTTAAGGTAAATTTTCAACTACAGTATCTACCTCTTGTGTTTGCTTGGACTGTAAAGTGGCAGAATCCAGCTAAAGACCTGCTCATGTCTCATGGAAGTTCTGCAATACCGTTTAGAAACATTTCTGTTGGTGTCAGATTTTTGCCCTTCAGTTTTCATTACAGAGCATACATCTATGGATCAGAAAGAAATTTCTCCCTCTATTAACTGTCACACAATTGATTTAGAGGCATTATGGGATGTGTAGTTATGAGTTATCTTTCTCTGAAGCATCAGGTAATGGTTGCTACTTACTTAGCTTAATGAACTAGGGGTCTGACTCCCTACAACAAATCCCATGATTCTATGAAAATAAAAGATATATATGTTCCTTAATTCATTTCCTGCTGCTAGTGTCCCCCCAAATTATCTCCCATTTTTGACATCATAATTATTCCACAACAACTGATTGTGATCAGAAGATTACAAGTTCAGATACAGAGTAAGCAGCAGGAGTGGATTAGTTTCTAGATCACATAGGTCATATTTTGATACAGATATGTATGGTAATAAAGACAAAGGGAAAGAGGGACAGAAATTAATATAAGCAAGCAAAATTGTTCTGAAGTAGATGGTTTTTCATTGTTTTCCTCGAGGAGCAGAGCATATTGAGTGGCTTTCCTTTCTTTAAACTGCAGTGCCACTCCAAACCCCACAATTTTGGCTCCATCTACTTTCATGATGCCAAAGGTATCCTTTGTTTAAAATGAGGGATCTGCCACTATGTGGGCATCACAATTCTGGCAATGGGATATACACCCGAAGTGCCAGCACCCTCAGGCCACCAATGATAAATTCAAGAGCAATTTTGCATGGAAAGAGGAAAAAGGATTAGAAAAGGGATGTAAATAACAGAAATATAACAATCTGTTCATCTCTGATGTCCGTCTAGTGCTCTCTCCTGCTAAGGTTCTTTCTATCCATATAGGGTGTGCCTTAGAGTAGTGTGAGGGAGGGTCATCCTTACTGGAATATGTATTTGCTTTCCTGCCATTAAAAGCTAAGGTGAAAAAGTGCTGAGGAGGCAAAGCAGTGTCTCCAATTCTAGAATATCTGTCAAGAGGGGAAAAAGTGGCAGCTGGGCAGAGTTTCCTTTTCTAATTGAAAATGGAGGTACTGAGAATTCTGTGCACTAGCATTACAGTAGCTATGTAAAGATCCCTGTTCCCAAGGAAATTATTTGGTGATTGTTCATTATCATCCTTTCTGACACGGGGATAAACAACTAAAAAGGATTCCCTTCTTGGTTGAATTAACTCTTTATTTAATTTAAATTTTAGAACCTTGTGTTCAGTAGCCACTGTAAAACAGTTACTGGCTATTCAGACCATGTCATACATCGAAGGAGATCAGCTACCTCATCGGTCCGGTGCTGCCAGGTCACTGAACTGCCATCCTTCTTGTGCATAGCCAGCCCACGGGTAAGTCCTGCAAAGATGATATTACAGCGAGGGAATCTATTCCTCCTTGTAACTATTTATGAAGCTCCTATGATGTTTTGTACCATTGTCTTTGAAAAGATCCTTTTGCGCATTTAAAAAATGTCCTGTCCCCACAAAACTTGCAAATCTCCATTTGTACAAATGTTATGTGGCAAGAAATATCTCTAATATTGGCCCAAATTCTGAGATAAATTGGTATTAATTTCATTTGGTCAAGTCCTAGAGAATTTATTAATAGGATTGATCCCAATTTAGTTCTATAGGAATATAATAGACTTTTATAGACATTACCTCCAAAACAGCTGTAGCAAATGATACCCTTTCTAGTGTGGGTTGTTGTTTTTTAAAAAAAACCCATTTTATGGAATGCTATAGTAGGGATAGAATTCTCTATTAAATTATGTTGGTTGGTTTAAAAAAAACTATAGTAAGCATATCTTTTGGTATTAAATTCTGTAGAACTTTTTTTGTAACTTTTGTACCCAGTGGGAGGAAGGGCAAGGTTGTAGTAGCAAAAGCAACCAAAGGAAGGTGCAAGATAAATTGGCCTATCACACCCCAAACTTTCATAACCATTTTGTTTTTCTGTTATAGTGCTGCTGCTATGCCCCTTAGTCAGTGTGTAACTTGTACCACCTTTTATCACCTTTGAATTTGGTCCATTATGTAGTGCTGTGAAGCTTGGATATGTATTTTTACAAAATGAAAGATGCACATCCCTGTGACGGGTTGGATCACAGAAACCCCCTGGGAGCTGCCACCCGATGTGCCAAGACTACCTCTGCTCTTGCTTTTCCTGCCAGCTCAGGACTCCAGCACCCTGTCTTTCTGAACCAGACACACCTGTCTGCTCCAACAAAGACTCAGGGTCTGAATTACTTGCCCCAAAACTGTAGGTTTACCTGAAAGCAGCTAACAGAAGTGTTCCTGTCTTTAACACTGAGATGCCCAACGGGGTCTAAACCCGGATAAATCCGTTTTACCCTGTATAAAGCTTATACAGGGTAAACTCATAAATTGTTCGCCCTCTATAACACTGATAGAGAGAGATGCACAGTTGTTTGCTCCCCCAGGTATTAATACATACTCTGAGTTAATTAATAAGTAAAAAGTGATTTTATTAAATACAGAAAGTAGGATTTAAGTGGTTCCAAGTAGTAACAGACAGAACAAAGTAAGTCACCAAGCAAAATAAAATAAAATACGCAAATCTATGTTTAATCAAACTGAATACAGATAATCTCACCCTCAGAGATGCTTCAGTAAGTTTTTTCCTCAGACTGGACACCTTCCAGGTGTGGGCACAATTCTTTCCCCTGGTACAACTCTTGTTCCAGCTCAGGTGGTAGCTAGGGGATTCTTTATGATGGCTCCTCTCTCCTTCTTTGTTCTGTTCCACCCCTTTATATATCTTTTGCATAAGGCGGGAATCCTTTGTCCCTCTCTGGGTTTCCACCCCCTCCTTCTCAATGGAAAGACACCAGGTTAAAGATGGATTCCAGTTCAGGTGACATGATCACATGTCACTACAAGACTTCATTGCCCACTTGCCAGCACACACGTATACAGGAAGACTTACAGGTAAAACACACCCATCTGCAGACAATTGTCCTGGTTAATGGGAGTCATCAAGATGCCAAACCATTAATGGTCCACACTTTGCATAATTACACCCCTCAGAGTTATATTTCATATTTCTAGTTTCAGATAGAAGAGTGGTACATTTATACAAATAGGATGATCACACTCAGTAGATTATAAGCTTTGTAATGATACCGTACAAGAGACCTTTTGCATGAAGCATATTCCAGTTACATTATATTCGCTCATTAGCATATTTTTATAAAATTATATAGAGTGCAACGTCACAGTCCCCTTTCTGAAATTCAGCCTAAATATTCTAGCAGTATATCTATATCTGGCCAGTAATATGCTGTTTTTCTGCAATGTGGGTAGTTTCTTCCAATAATATGTCTCTTGATTTCAACTCCTCTCTTAATCCCAAAGGCTGTAAAACTAACATTCAGTTTTAGAGTAGTGAATTATTTAAAGAGGATGGGAGCTGTTTGTTGTCTGCAGTGAGCTTTTTTTTTTTTCTTTTTGGAGGAGTGGGAAGGGAGATTTGTTAGAGGGTGGGATGGGTGTTTGTCTAAGTGCTGGTCAACGCTAGGAACTTACATCTGTATAACTACATCTTTCAGGGGTGTGAATAATCCACACCCCCGAGAGACATAACTATACCGACCTAACCCCCAGCATAGGCAGTGCTAGGCTGATGGAAGAATTCTAGCCTCTCGGGGAGGTGGATTACCTACACCGACGGGAGAACCTCTCCTGTTGGCGTAGGAAGTGTCTGCACGGAAGCACTTAGTGCTACTGCGCTGCTGTAGCATTTTCAGTGTAGACATACCATTAGTGGACTCAGCACTCAATTCAGAAAAGGAAGAACTACATTCTAATATCTAGAAATTTCTCTGGTTGGCATTTCCTAGCTCTTGATTGTTGAGTGGCACTACCTGGTCCAGTAGCCTTGTGCTCTGTTAGCAGCATTTTAAAATGACTTATCATTCTGCGTCTTTGTGACTCTTGTTCCACATTGTTTTGTATTATGATGTTGTGCTGTTTTCATTTTGGGGTGTTTTGTTTCTGTTGCTTTGTTTTCCTATGCATATCTTTCCTGATGTTGCCTAATTATAACAACCACAGTGAAGCTCTAGGAACTATACTGAGAAGATACCTCCCAGCGTCAGTTTAGAAGTATAGTGACGGTTACTTTCTCCCCACCCTCAAATATATACCTTTTTATAAATTATGTAATATTCCTCCACAATAAATGATATTTCAGAGGAATGGAATTTTTGGGGCAAAAGAATGTTCTGCTTAACCAAGGCATGTTTGGGCTGCATGCCCAGAATGTGTAGAACTCGGCAGGTAACTTGACACCAGTTCCATCCCATCTGAGTATGCAGGTCTCTCTTAGCAGGAGAAATTAAAGCAACTTTTCCCCCTTTTTATAATTGTGACATCCCCCAGACTTTATCTAAACTAGCACTTTTGTCAGTCAGCCCTGACCGACATGAGTTTCACTGACAAAAGTGCTAGTGTGGACAGTGCTATGTTAGCAGGAGAGCGTCTCCTGCTGACATAGCTACCACTGCTAATTGGGGGTGGTTTAATTATGCCAGCGGGAGAGCTCTCTCCTGCTGGCATAGAGTGGCTACACAGGAGACTATACAGTGGTGCAGCTGCAGCGGTACAGCTGTGTTGCTGTAAGGGCTGTAGTGTAGACATAGTCCCAGAGTGCAAGCTGAACCACTGAACTGCTGTGTCACCTTAATTTTCCAGACCAGAACATCTCTTATTTTGCTCTGCCAGTGAAAAGCAGCCTATCCAAGCACTGCTCACACATCCATTACCATCTAAAGGCACACCCAGCAAAGTTACTCCCAGCCACTCATGAACAGATGTAGGGCCACACCTGCAAATCCCTCAGTCCCTGGCACCCCAGAAATGTGCATTTTACACTGTTCAAGGCCCCCTTGGACAGTGTAAGCTCATTAAAAGTCCATCATTCTATCACAGAGTAATGACTATGCAACAGCCTTTGTTAACCTGAGTAGAGATTCTCCAGACACTTCAACCAAAAGCACACTGGCTTAGATAAACAAGGAAACAAATTTATTAACTAGAGAGAGAGAGATTTTAAGTGATAACCAATTCTGACTTGTATGCTTTTATAAAAAAAATAAACACGCAAGCTATTTCCTAAACTTTACCAAGGCTAATAGTTCTAAAAGAAAAACAGATTGTCTCACCATAAGTTGCAATACATTTCATAGACTCTTTCCTTCCAGCCTGGGGCCACCCCTCCCACAGTTCAGTGGTGCTTCTCTTTGTCTTCCAAATGATCTTGCTTCCATGTGTCCAGGTGTGGGAGAAGAGTCATGAGGAAGCCATTGTCTCTTATTTTATACCCTCTTTCTTGTTCACACCTCCTGCGTATGTGAGGGATGACATGCAAATCTTTTGTTTACAGTCACACCTGATGGTGAATGGTTGCTTCAGTAACTAATAGTTTTCTAACATCTGTGGTCAGTTCTTTGTTGACACTGGGGAGTTAGTCTGTGGGCATTCCCCAGAATTACAAAATGTTTCAGTAACAAACACATAGCAGAACCTTATAACTCAATATTCAGTGTTGGTGCACACATTTTAACAGGACAACGATGCTCAGCAGATTGAGTTTTCAAATGATACCTCACAAGGCACATTTTGTACAAAATACATCATAACCATATAAAAGTGGTGAACATGGGTATAGGGTGTCATATGAGGTACAGGCTATCACAATAACACTGCATGAAATCCATTTTTACTCTGTAAATTATTCTTTTTATTGTGGCACTCTAGAGATGCAGTTATCTATTTATTAATTCCCAACCATGCATGCATACCCTTTTCATAAGGAGTTTTTGGCACATTGTTTTTTAATAAGAGGTGAATCCTGCTTCTCCCAGTTGCCAGGGTAAAAGTGCAGTTTTTGAGAAACAGCATAAGGTGAGAAAAGCATGTGGTGTGCGCTAACTACACCATGCTAGACTCCATAGCACAGACACGGTGATGATGGATAAGAATGAGGTCGCTGTGCCAGGGCCTGATCTAGCAAGCTGCTGAGCACATTGTGCAGTTAGACTACAGTCGACGGGAGTTGTGGGTGCTCAGCACCAAGTAGGAGCACTTACAGCAGGATTGGCCCCTGGGACTTTTTGTCTTTTTCGAACTATGTAATTCATCATCCTCAGCCTCACCTGCTCCCCCCCCCAAAAAGGGGGGGGGCAAGCTGAACATGGAGAATAAGAAACAGGCTGAATGAGAAGAAACTCCAAATCTACGGGAAATGACTCGTGTGGCATACTTATCTTTTATTCCCTTTATTTTATGGTCCCAATAAAATGTGAAAAGCTTTCACTCTCTTGCTAGCAATAACTGTGTTTATGGATATGAAACGCCTTCATAGGTTATCACATATAGCTCCAGAAGTCCAGTCAACCACCTGCTCTCAAAAAAAGACCCCTCCCCTAAATGAACTGGAAGGTTGGCTGCAGAGGAGCCACGAGTGAGGACATCTGCTTCCAATTAGCCTGCTCTCCCAAGCCTGATGTCTACTGTTTACTTTGAATCGATAGCAGGCCAATAAATCCCCGTCGCTGATGGAGAAGCAATAATGGTAATAATCATAGAGAAGCAGACTGGGAGCAGAAGACTCTTATCACCAAGCCACCCAAATGTTCCATTTCTAATCTGTGTTTGTGTTATTGCTGGATTTATCAGTGGGCTTGACTGACGCTGGATGTGTATGTAATTATACATTGGCATCTGTGGAAAGGAAGATGGCAAATAGCTGTCTGCACTCATCGCCTGTTTGCTTCTCCTTGGCACCTCCTGGAATGAGCTCATCTGCTCTGATTGTGAGGCCAAAAATCTGACTAGGCCTTGCAGAATGGGGGATATCCTTCCAGGTCCTAACATCACATTGTTCAAGAACAGACAGTCAGCTGAAAATAGATGTGAATGAAACCCTGATCTCCCTAGAATTACTTATGTCAACTCTGTAGCCTAGGGGCTCTTCACTGACCTCCATAAATAAGTTGTGTCATCTATGAAGGTATGTGTGTATTTTCTGTACTGCAGGTCAGTGTGCGTGGAGCATGGTTAAAAGCTCAGCTCAGGAACTGATATGCTGATCCAGTATTGGGCAGGTGGGGGAAAATAGTGTCTGCAGTTTATTTTGTCATAACTCTTGTAAATGGGGAAATTGTCTGGTCTTGGTTTGGCTTGGCTACTACCTAGAAAGGATTAAGTGGAGACAGGGCTTTGCTTTCCTGGGAAGTGAAGATTTAAGAGTTTCACGCTTGTTATAAACTGTTGGCAAGAATGTACAAGTCTTTAAACAGCAGAATAAGCCCAAATGCTTCCAGAAAGAATGTCCCGCTGTTGGTGCTGAGCTATGATGAGCTGTGGGAAGTTAATGGAGCGAGAGACAGGGATGGGATTGTGTGTAGATGATGGTTGAAATTGTGACAGAATATAATTTGTATGCATTTGTAAGCCGTTATACTGAATCAGACAGATAGGTCTGAAACATGAAGGTGATTTGAAGGATACATGTGTGTCTCATGTTCTTACGTTTAGTGGGCTCATGAAATCAGTCCAGAGCATTATGTATTGTTCACTTCAGTTTGAGTTTGATAAACTCCTATATGGATTCCAGATATCCCAATGATAGGTGATTTAAAAATCCTACAACATATTCAGGGTTAATTTTGCATGAAAATAGAGAAAGTATTCCTTAAACTAGCACTGATTTTTATACTGTATAACTGTTGAGTTAAAGAGGATATATGTAGATTACCTCAAAATAGAGTATCTTCTTACTAATCTAATCCATGATTGCTGCACTAATACAATTTGATAGCATGCATTAATAAACATGAGAATTTGGAGTCAGGGACTAGCTGCCTTTCATTACATATAGCACCACAAGAACAAACCTGACAGTGAGGGAGAGGTATGTGCGCACACGGACAAATAATACTAATGGAAAAGTTTCATGTTTCTTTTTTCCCCCCTCCTTTTACAGGTTCCTCAGCACTTTGTATGATTTTTTTTTTCTTGAAGGACATGTAGATGTTTTTGGATGGTGTCTTATAAATATTTGTGTGTGTGTGTGTGTATCTGGAGCTGTCATGACTAACTCAGATTGCCCCAATTATGGCCTAAGATATTAATAACCTTTACATGTGCACACTTCCTACATGTGAAGGTTCTTTCCTGTTAATATAGAGAGTGCTTTCAGACACCTCAGGCATGTAGAGTTCCCTTGGCATTCTCTTCTAATAGCTCTTCCTTTAGGGTCAGATATGACCCAAGTGCAGCCCTCAGAGTTACTCTCTTTTTTTCCATACAGAGGTGTAGCCTGAGGAAATTAGGGTTCCTGGCACACAACTTTCCATCTTGAGTTCAGCAGCCATAATGAATTGCATGCTAGGGCCTACAAGTCTACACAGGTCACACTTCTTTATTAAATATGAAAGTGGCTACAGACTGCTCCATTTTGAGTAAAGTGCTGGCCTTCAAGCGCCTTCCAAGTAGTAAAAGGTAAAAAGTTTGGGCATCATTGCTGTAGGGAATATTCTTCTCTGTCCCAACTCAGATTTGTTGAATGTAGAAATACAAACTACAACTTGAGAGTAAACAATGCCCTTTACGAAGGGGAAAGATAGGCCCCTGGGTACATTTTCGCCACTATTACTGTGGGATCAGTGTTCAGGCAAAGGAGTCTGAAATTCATTCATCATGAGAAACCTTGCTGCCTTGCACTAAATACAGTCTCTTGCTTTGACTGCAGATGGCAGTGTATTGCAGCAAATCCTCTTAGAATCAGTGCTAAGCGCTCAACCCTGCCTTTTGGTTCTGATTAAATTTATTTTTTCATAATGATGGTATTCTGAGTCCTCAGTGAATTAACTGTTCTAGTATTCATTACTGATTTCAGGTTGGTCTAAAGTGAAATCCTGACATCCTGTTCCACCTTCCCAAATCCCTATTTCTTTGCTCTTGGAAGAGCTGCAGCTGTGGTGTACCTCTATTGGCACTATGGAAACAAGTATGCTCAAAGCCATTTTTAGTCTGTGAATAAGTCAGACCTTGTGTGTGTTGAAATACACAAATTGCTGCACTACTTGTTTTTCTGTTTGAATTTGTACCGTAATTGTGTGCCAGAATCTAAGCTTTCATTAAAAAAAATAAGCCTCTAGTCCTTATGGTTGCAAAGAAAACCTTCCATTCGGGAAACAAGGTTTTATCGATTTAAGGAAAAGAGGTTGAAGATAGGTAAAGGTTAGCCACAGTCTTTCCCCTAGTGTAGATGCAGGCTCTAATTCCTTTTACCTTGATTTAACTGGTCAGGATCTACCCTAACTGCTGGAAATTGTGGCAGAGAATTCCTAGTTTTCATACACCTGCATAAATAACATCAATTTTCTACATCCTACTTCTGATATATAGCACTGTGTCCTCTAAAGTGATGACATACTTATTTCCTGGATTAGAGAAGAAAACTACAAACACACCATTATCAATAAATAACTTTTCTCTCATCTTAGGGAATTAATTTCATAATATGCACTGAAATGTTGAAATTTAGCTTTCATTATTTTGAAGCTGTTGAGGTAATGAATTCAAAGCATCTTTCCAGGTCTCTCAAAAGCACGTTAAAACTTCCTCTATCTTTTTTTATAGGAAATGGAATATAAAGAACTTTTGCAGAGTCTTTCCCCCAGAATGCTTGGCCCAAAGCAGACTTACACTCAGAAAGGAAAAGAGGAAGTTGGCAGTGTACCCCTTCTTGTATAATACTGCATGTTAAATGGCGATTTGGTGCTTTAATTTTAGGCTTGTAAAAGAAAGTGATGTATTTGCTCTATCTGCTTTGGATTTTATGCTCTAACAGTTAGTGAGAGGTCTGTAGAGCATCCCAACAGAGCAGTTGTATGTATGTGATGTGTCAGACTTTTCCCATGATTCCTTCTGTTTTCATCACTTTGGTGAAATGGGGAGAGAAAAGGAAACTATCAGATGGAAGCAGAACCCTGTTTTTCAACTGTCCTTCTAGGTAAAAATGGACGAGAACATCTGGGATTACATGGCACAGCACTCCCTGTCTTTCCCATTGCTTCTTGCATCCATTTTAACTCCGTGCTCTTCATTAGGCAGCTGTTAAAATGTGTTTATTCTGAGTAGTAATCTGCTGCACAGGATGGCACCTCAGAGTTGCCTGCTAGCCTGGTGAGGAGAGATAAGAGAATACTATAGATCGATACAAAAGGCAGCCTTGTCTACTGGAGCAGACACTTTATCAAGGGATTTTCAGCCATCTGAACACACAGCTATTTGGCTAACCAGTCCTACTCTCCATCCAGATAGCAGCAAAGATTAAAATGATGGAGATGGTCCAAGATAGCTAGTTATGGTATAAAGCCTGGGTTCCTGTGTTGGCAAAAGACTATTCTATGTAGCTGGAGAGAGCATATTGAAAGCAGGCAGTGGGGAAAGGGATGCACAGAATGACTAGCTAAAAAATGTAAGATAAACCTCCCTACTCATCCTAGATACTGAAATCTTGTATTATTATTTGTATGGCCCATCGTTGCCAAGTGCTGCCTCTGAAAGACTACCAAACTGTGTCTTCTTTCCCCCTTTTTACATTTTTCTTTCCTGATTTCCACATCTTCAGTATTTCAACTATACGTAGGTCACTGCTGAAATGCAGTAGCCTTCTAGGGTAGGAGAGAAGTTGAGGGAGTTGTGCAAAGCTGGACTCTGACAAGTAATTACTAGTCAGTGAAGAATTCAAACCAAACATAGATGAAATGAGCTATACAGTGACAGTGCACATTATTTGATCTTAGTTTTGCCCTCCGTCTTTTAACAGTTGTCACTAAGTGCAAGTCAAAGTACAGATTATCAGGAAGGACAATAGTTCATGCCTGAGCATTGACTGGGCACTATTTTTTTGCAGCTCTCATTATTTTAAATCAGTTTAAGATGGTATTACCATTTGTATAAACATAATGACTTTGCTTTTAAATCTTGTCCCTCTGGAAGCTAATTTAACTGAAGACTTTTTTTTGTGTGAGAAGAGGGAAAATATGAGTATATGTATTCATTATTTTACTTGTGTTTACTCATAGGTAATAGCAGTGCCTCTGGATTTCTACTGCAATGATAAAAGTGCAGAGTATGAACATAGGGCATTTAAGGAAGGAGGAAGTCTTGAAACAAAGCAGTGTATATTGAATGGGGCACCTGAACTAGCAGCTGATTACCTGAAACGATGTTCCCAGTTCTTCCCAGAGTATCCGGGAGGGTTGTTGGGGGTCAGGCCTCAGAATGGCTGGTCTTTCATCAGGATACCAGGTGAGTTTCTAATTCCTTTCTAAATTTCTATAGTGGAATAGATTAATGGGACTAGGAAAGTAAGGTCATCTGTTCTTTTTCCTTTGAGTGAAAAAGTATCCCTTTAACTTCTTAAAGTGCTCTGATTTCTACCCATACGTTGTCTGGAGCAAAGCAGCCAGTGGGGGCAGAACTAGTTTAACACAACCTCTTCTGGTGCTTAACTCAGCAGGGCCGGCCTTTGGGGTTGGCAGCTGGGCTGGCTGCCCAGGGCAGCCTGCCAAAGAGGGCGCTGTGTGCTGGCCCGGCCCCTCTTGGCCAGCGGGCCCAGGACTGCCCCCTCCTCCCTGCCTCTTCTTCCCCTTCCACTTGCTCCTGTCAGCCAGCCAGCAGCAAGCTGAGGGCTCCTGCCAGTGACGGGGCGGAGAGGAGCCCTTAGCCCCTGCGGCTCTGCTCGAGCCCCACCTCCTCTGCCCAGAGGCTTGTACCACTTGGTGGAGCGAGTGGGGGGAGGGCAGGCAGCAAGCCCGGGGGTTTCTGGCTGCCATGCACCTCGGACAGTTGGGCTCCCCAGTGGTGTGGTCCCCGCCTCCTCCCTGGGCTCCCGGGCCCCTGCCGAGCCTGGGGCAGCGCTGGTGGGAGGATGCTGTGCATGCAGCTCGCCCCTGTGCCCGCCCCGGCCCCACCATTATTTGAATGTGGAGGCCGGGGAGTGTGGGGGTCCCGGACCATGCTGGGCAGTAGGCAGCACCAGCACCCAGTGGACGGACACCCCAACCAGTGGGTCCTCCTTGCTCCAGGTAAGCCCCCTTGGCCCGGGCCCCGTGGAGCAACTAGAGTCCCTCTGCCCCATCCCCCCACCAGCATCCCTGGGGGAGACCCAGTGCCCCCTACCCCTCACCAGCACCCCTGGGGGAGACAGACCTCCCCCAGTTCCCCCTGCCCCATCTCCCCACTAGTGCCCCTGGTCTAGGGAGGGATGTGGGTCGGGTCCAGTTCAGGGGGTTTGGTCTGGGGAGGGATGTGGATCTGGTCCAATTTGGAAGGTTGGCCTGGTGTTTTGGGGGCACAGCTGGTCCTGATCCTAGCCTCGGTGCCTCTCTGCCTGGGAGGGAGGACTAGCAAGACTAGTATGAATAATGACACTGGAAATAAAATGTATTAAAGTTTTTCATATTTTTTATTTTTAAAATGTTTTAAACAGTTTTTAAATTCGCCCCAATTTCATACAAAAATTTAATTCAAGCCCTGGTAGTTCATATGAGAAATGGGAAGTATGAGATAGTATGATGGTTCCCTTTTAGTGGGAGCAGCACATGGCTGGTGTTTTGGCCAGCTTTGGCTTTTGTTAGCTGTTTTTACTCCCTCACGCAGACACGCACGCGCACACACACACGCGCACACGCACGCACACGCACACACACACACACACACACACACACACACACACACAGGCTCCCTGCACCCAGGTCACTTTCCCCACCTGGGCTGTGAGGCATCAGGAGCTGCTGCTCGCATGCCCTCCCCTTACGCAGCCCAGGCGGGGAAAGTGACCTCGATGTAGGGAGCCCAGATGTTGCTCCTCGCTCCCCCCCTCACAGCCCTCTAGGGGTGTGCAGGGCAGAGGAGCAGCAGTCCAGGGGGGAGCGAGCAGCAATGTCAGCTGCTTCGTGCATCCAGGTCAGTTTCCCCCGTGGGTGCAGGAGGGGGATGCAAGGGTTAGGAGCGAAGGGGGTGTAGGGATTAGGGATGCAGGAGGGGCAGCAGGCCTTTGGGGCAAAGGGAGGGAGGGGAGCCTGGGGAGCCCATGGTGGGGCACCACACCCATGGGGGCCAAGGGAACCAAAATGCAAGTTCGTCCAGGGTGCCATTTTCCTGTAGGCCGGCCCTGTAACTCAACCAGCATTTTAGGCAATAAAAAGATGTTTTTGATTGCTAGCCAACAATACTAGGGCTTTGTTTTTTGCCCCTCCCCTTGTCCCCTGTCCTCCTGCTAGGCACATATTCAAAAATACTTCTTCCATCACTGATCCAGAAAGAAGACTCTCTAGAGATTGGTGGATAGACACTCATTTCACAAGTGCCTCTTGTGAGCAAGTCCACTGAGACACTGTGGTATTGGCCTAGGAGGTCTGTTTGTCAGTCCTCTGAACTAGAGGATAAACATTACTCTTGCAGCAGTCTGCAAAGAAAAGGCAAGATGTGGGGAACCAAATATAGGGTGAAATGGCCTGAGAGGCAAAGGCGGGCAGGGGGAACGGGAGAGGAGGGGATGATTCACTGGATTTGGACTAGAAAAATCTGTTTTTGCAACATGGCAGATTCGCTTAAATTCTGGGGCCAGGGGAAGAAAAAGATATCACTGCAATAATAAAGCAATCTCAGTCTTCATTTTGATCCTCTTGATTAGCCCATAATTCTGAGCATAGGTAACTAGCTCCCAGTTTGATTAGCAGTACCACAGTGACATTCAGTAGCTGGGAATACTGTTACTTTGCAGAATGATGGACCTGAACCGTGGCCTGCATGAAGCACTAGAGATTTGAGAGATAAGCAAGAGGAAAAACAGCTCATGCTGCCAGAATGCTAGCTTGTTCCCAAGACCCTTTTGGGTCAAGGTTCTTTGGAGGGGGACATGAGCAGGGTAAAAGGAAAATGGTTTTTGCTTGCTGCTTTCTGGTTTACTAAGATTTCTCATAAGGGAATTGAAGACAGGTTATCACACACACACTCACTCACTATTTAGTGAGGCTAATGTACCTGCTGAGATAGTTTCAGATTAATCTGATTTATACTATGTGGTGAAATCTTATGCTGTTTGGTCTCCAGCAATTATACAAAATCAAAAGGTTAATTACTGCAGCTAAAAGAAAATGGGAGGGATAAACGTGTTGGGGTAAAGTAGGTGGGAAGGCATGAAAGAAGAGGTGCACGAATATAAGAAAGCTTTGTGGCTGAGGTGGACCTCAAAAGATGAGGATGTGTTCTGAAAAAATCTTGACATCTCATTCTGCCACTTGCAAAAGCTTATAAAAGAAAAAAGTTGGATTTAAATATTGTTTGAATAACAATACACAAGAATCTTGTGGGTGTGCACTCATTGTAAGTAACTATATGGTGAATGATGCAGGTGCAAGGTTAAGCATATGGGTGTCAGGGAGAGAGAGAAGCAAAGGTAAGCAGGTGGGTGGTGGAGGAAGTGTATACCGAAACTGGATTAAGCAAGTGGATGTTGGTTAAGTGAGAAATAGAATAGGTTTAAGTTTGAGTGCTGAGAAGGGACATAGATGCAGGGACAAGGGATCAGTGTGTATGTATGGATGCAGGTATGATCCAAGTCATTATGGAAAATGAATAATGAAGCACCGAAGAAGCAGTTTGATGCAAGGATAAAGCCCAGTGAATGTAAAATTGAACTGTGGGTGCAAAGCTTTAAAATAAGTAGGTACTGAAGCAGCTTCTATCTCTCTTAACCCTGTCCCCATCTCTCTCTGACTGAATTCCCACTACCCTGGCAGCAGACGTAGTTGCGATCACTGTGGGAATCTCTTGAGGCTTTTCCTGTTCTTTGAAAGAAAAATGGTCCCGGATTAAATGGCAGGAAGCGTCTGAGTCCTTTTAGCATCGATAAAAAGCACTGGCCTCACTGGCTGTTTACTGTGAGAGCCAGCTAGCTCCTTATTGACCCCATTGTGCTCTGCAGACTGCCCGTGGGGAGGGTCACTGGAACCCAGACTCATTATCTCTCTTTCCTCTATATTTTTATATATCCACAGGGGCATTTTCTAATTCCCCAGGGATCCATGTGTCCAGCCACAGTCATCAGCCAGAACTCTCACTGAGGTTTTTCTGAGTCATAATCATTAGTGACTGTTTTCCACAGGCAGTAGTATCTATAGCACCCCCTCTCAGCCTGCTTAAGTCCATCCCCTGCCTGGCTGGTTGGTAGTTTTTTATTCTGTTGACTGAAGAGGCACCATTAGGTCCGCAGCCCCTTTCCTGCTGATGTTGATTACAGGACTGACTGCTTTTCCTCCTCTACTTTATGTAGTAATAAATAATTTGTTGTTGGGCACAGTACAATCTGTAAGTCATAGGACTGGTTGAATTTTTTTTAATGAAAAATAAAATTTCAGTGATGACATTCTGTGCTGGAAAAAATCACTGTAGTTGACATTTTCTGCTAAAATTTCAAAATAAAAATTTTTAGTTTCAAATTTTGAAATTTTTTTTTCAAAATTTTAGAGAAATTCCACTCACTTTTTTAAAAAACTTTTTTCCACAGGGGATAAGGGGGGATGGAGAGGAAAAGTAAAAACAGTGGGAGAAAGTGGGTAGGGAGAGAAAATCCTTTTAACTTTTTTCTAGTAAACTACACAATGTTGCTTTCTATTGGGGATAACATAGAGGTGGAGAGGATATGTGCCCGATCATGGCTTTGCAGAAGCAGTCTGTGATGCTTTTGAACACTAGGTGGCAGTCTTTAAACATACAGAAATTTTTGAGTTTTGAATAATCAATATTGTCAAGATAGGACATGGCAACACACAAAATTAAAACAAACCAATTTTCTCTTCCAGATATAAAAATATTCCCTTTGATACTTTTCTTGCTTTCCTGTTGGTTGTATTCCTTGAGGGATCTCTGCCTAAATTCTCAGTAGTTTAGTTTGTTCTGTATGCCAAGAGATTGGGAAAAGATTGGGATCAACAAATCATTGTTGTACTGCTGACTGTTGACAGTGTGACCTCCTTCTCACCTGACTTGGAGTCAAGGGATATCTGCTGATAAGTTGTCCTTCACTTCCAGTATGCATCCAGTTGTTTGTAATTGTTTAAAACATAGTAAACCATTAAAGGGAGATGGTTGGAGCCAGTGATGAGGCATCTAATGTTTCCAGTTACCAAAACTTAATCCCCTATTCACACTTGTTAAGAGATTGCAGAAGAAAAGCAGTAGTATTTTGCCTTTTGAACCATGCCAAATGTTCTGCCTAAACACTACAATGGAATCCTTTAGTTGGGTTGCTTGTCTCAGCATAATTTCTTTTGGCTATCTGACTAGACAGATTTTACATTTGAACAACCACTGCTTGTTATTTCACTTCTTCCTCTCATACTCATCCCACTTATAGTTAACAACCACATCAGCTTTTTATCATGTCTAGCATCTTAATGTTTCATAACTAATGAAGCTAAATAACTTAATTCATCCTGCAGTGGAAAGCTAGCAACCGGAAGAACAGCAACATTAAATGGGTCTTCATTTAAAAGTAAATGTATACCTTTTTTAAAAGATCCCAAATGTGTCAACTTAAACCAAATGGCTCTTAAAGCATTTCATCTGTCACTTACCTGCCAACGCCTGAGTTCAGGGTTCTGTTTTTCTTAAGAGAGTTGATGAAATTACTAACACCATTAAGGTGGCTGTGCTCCGTTTTAGAGGTAACTAACGCCATCATTTGCAGCTGGAAAACATCTAAGGGCTTAAATTCAGGTATTGAACTGTCCTTCTTCTAGTGCTGCCCCTATGTATATTTCACTGTGGGTGCACGTGCGCTTCATGTGCCTGGAATAAGAGAATTCTTACAAGCAGTGTCGGTTGGTCTACACATGTGCCCTTGCTCTCCTCATGCCTCAAACTAAGGGTATAAAGGGCAGAGAAGATCAACCACCTCTCCAGTTCCTTCTTACCACTGTGTTGCTTGAGTCAGAATCTCCAATCTTCAGAACGGTTACTTCATCGTTATTCTTCAATCTGTAAATATTTTATAGTTTGCCTTTACTGTATTTTTTGCTTAGTTCTTAATACAATAAAAGCTGTTTTATCTAGCATGTTGGGGGAATAGAGGGTGCCGATAAGTGAAGAATGCCGGTTGACTAAGAGGGAGGGAGTTTGGGTGCGGAAGAGGGTGCGGGGTTGGGGGGTGTGGGAGGGGTTGTGGAATGTGGGCTCTGGGAAGGAGTTTGGGTGTGGGAGGGAGCTTGGGGCAGGGGATTGGGGCATAGGAGGGGGTACAGGCGGGTGCCGGATCCAGGGGCGCTCACCTCAGGCAGCTCCCCACAAGTGGCGACCTGTCCTAGCTGCTCCTAGGTGGAGGTGTGGCAGGCAGCTCTGTGCGCTGTCTCTGCCCACAGGCACTGCCCCCGCAGCTCCCATTGACCGTGGTTCCCAAGCAATGGGAGCTACGGAGCTAGTGCTCGGGGCGGGGCAGGGGCAGTGCGTGGAGCCGCCTACCGCGCCTCCGCCTAAGAGCAGCTGGGACAGTTTGTGGCTTGTGGGGAGCCGTCCGAGGTGAGCACACCCTGGATCCGGCACCCCCATTACGCCCCAACTCCCTGCCCTGAGCCCCCTCCCACAGCCAAACTCCCTCCCAGAGCCAGCGCTCCGCACCCCCTCCTGCACTGCAACCCCCTGCCAGCCCCGCGCCAACCGGACTATAAACTGGAATTTCAATGAAGATCAGAAATGCCGGTTTATAGAGCTTTTCAGTTGGTGAAGTGCCAGATAAAACAGCTTATACTGTAATTTTAATAAGTTAGATTCCCTGCCTGGGGGAGCACCCACCTCCACCTGCCCCAGGGAGGACAGAGACTTGTATTACACCAGAAGATGTTGTTCTCTTCCTGAGCCTCAATTTCCCCCATCACCGGGACCTTCTCTCACTAGGGAGATCTCTAAATGGATTTCTGGCTGTATCCTACTCAGCTATCAGCTGTCACATCTTCCTACCCTATATGGAGTAAAGGCTCATTCTACAAGAACACAAGTAACATCAGTGCACTGCTTCAGGAAGTATCTCTACTTTGCATTTACAAAGCGGCTACATGGAGTTCCGTCCACACATTCACAAGACATGATGCTCCAGTACAGGACTCCTCTGCTGACACATCCTTTGGTACAGCAGTCATTCAGATAGCTCTGCCACCTGCATCCTCGCACCTTCCTCCTCCTTGAGTACCGCTTCTCAGTCACCCACAGTAGAATACACATTGGGACCAGCACTCAAAAAAGAAGTTACTTACCTTATAATGAGGTTCTTTGAGATGTGTGGTCCCTATCTGTATTCCACTACCCACCCTCCTTCATCTCTGCTTCAGATCATTCTTGGATTTGCGGTAGAGAAGGAACTGGAGAGGTGGTTGCTCTGCTCCATCCTTTATACCCTCAGTTTGAGGCACGCAGGCCCATGCCTGGACCAACAGACACTGCTTGCAAGAATTCTCCGACTTGGCGTATGCACACAGTGGAATACAGCTAGGGATCATGCATCTCAAAGAACCTCCAGTTACTAAAAGGTAAGTAACTTGCTCTTCTTGGTGACCACGTCTCGGGATTCTGTAGTTGGAGGAATCCAGAGAGAAGGTTTGAAATCATTGAAACGGTGAACCTAGTTTGGCATGTTGAAGTCCTGGCAATGCAAGCACATTTCCATCAAATGACCTCCATGAACATAAGGGAGGAAGAGATTGATTGTTGATTGTGCACATAGAGAGACCAGCAAAAAAAGAGCATTACGAGAATCTAAACAGGACAAAACGAAGGCGTGATCAAAGGTGTCTGTGTCAGTAAGAGTGAAGTGTAAAGACAGTGTCTGACAGTGTTGCTAATGTGGTAGAAATAAGCCCAGAAGGGGGCATTGTGGTCACCTAGTTTGACATCCTGCATAACAGGGCATAGAATTTAACCCAATAATTCCTGCATCAAGCTTTTAACTCTGTCTGAGCGAGAGTATATCTTTTAGAAAGACATTCAGTCTTGATTTTAAAGACTCCAAGACATCCCTTGATAAATTGTTCCAGAGATTAATTACTTACTGTTACAAATTTATTTTCTAGTCTGAATTTGTCAAGCTGTAGCTTTCCAGTCACTGGATCTTAAGCTTTTGTCTGCTTGATTAAAGGGACCTCCACTGTTAGAAATGTTCTCCCCATATATAGGTACTGTGACAAAGTTCCTCCTCTATCTTGG
>NW_020664447.1:42196801-42254284 GCF_002925995.2 Terrapene triunguis
TTGCCCTCTACCAGACTCCTGTACCCCACTGGTCTGGGTCTGTCACAGTACTTATAGACGACTAAATCACCTCTTAGATTTCTCCTGGATAAACAAATAAATTAAGCTTCTAACATCTCTCACCGTAAGGCAGGTTTTCCAGCTCACCCTGTATAATTGACCTGTCCTTATTACTTACCACTAATAATTTTGTGCTAACTGTAGACTTTGTCATAAATGATTTTATATTTTCTTCCATATCATATTATTGATAAGCATATTGAATAGCATTGGACCAAGTACAGATCTTTGCAGGACTCTACTAGAAAGATTCCCCTTGGATGAGTTCTCATTTATTATTATTACTTTTAGATCTGTCAGTTAACCAGTTTCTAATCAATTTAATATGTGCTACAGTGATTTTTTTATAGTGCTATTTTTAATCAGAATGTTGTGCTGTACTAAGTTAAATGCCTTACAGAAGTCTGTTATGTTAGCACATCACTTCTGGTCTAATTGATACATTGACAAGTCTGCAAAAAAAAAAGAGGGGGGTGGTGGGGAGTGTACCTGCTAAATAGGAAAATATACTCTCAAATTCTCAGGACTCTGCTACAACATGAACTATCTGCAGTTATCACATTCCATCCTGATTATAAGCTTAGGATTCAGGCATCAAAAGGATAAAGTTATCTGTGATCTTTCCAGCTGAGAATTTTGGAGGAAATTTCTCCACCACCACCATTTGCCTCCTCCTGTCTCCTTTTCAGTGGTAGTACATTGCTTACGCACGGAATCTGCAAACAGAAACTCCTTCCTGCCCAAACTGCTGCTGCGGTGCTGAAGGAGAGAGGATATGAAAAACAATATTTAAAATGTCTTAAAGATTGTCAGCTGGAAACCGCTCTTAAAAACAAAAAGAAAACTAGAAATGAGGGGGGAATCCAGGCAGTGTGTGAAGGATGTTTTTTTTCACAATGAACCAAATTGTTTCTGTGTACTGGTAATACTGCTGGTCTTGTGCATGCATCAGTAATATGAATAATATAACCAAACATCAGAGGATGGCAATAACCTATGTCCAAAAGACAGAACTTTGATGTCTGTGTGGGATAACATGAAGGGATTGCTTATAATTCTAGTGTGGACATAGTCCCCAGTGATACTAAGGGAGAGGCCTTGACAGTGGGACATGGCTATCTAAATGAGGATCAAGTCTTATTTGTGTGGACATGATTCCCAGGTTGGGGAGGGATGTAAATATTACTGAGTGGGAGCTCTTAAACGCCAGTTCCAGCCCAAACCAGCAAAAGTTACTATAAACAATGAGGTTAGACATGCTGGCCCGAAGGGAGCTTGCAGCTCCTCCAGTCCTAGTCACTTTAGGAAATGATACTGCAGTGAAACACTACAAAGTTTCAGAAATAAATCCTTTATATAAGCTTGTTACATGTAGCTGTTTTCAGCTTTTTACTCACTTGTTTCTCACCCTCTCCTTCTCAGACAAAGAGAGCCTGATCACGGACAGTGGGAAGCTTTATGCTCTTGACCTTCTGTTGACACGGCTGAAATCTCAAGGACACAGAGTTCTTATCTACTCTCAGATGACACGGATGATTGACTTGCTGGAGGTAGGTGGTGGATTCTGAAGATATTGATTTGAAATCTAGCTCTTTTGATACAATAATTGTAATTTGGATCAGGCAAATATGGCATACAATTATTATAGGGACGCCCAGGAAACACATTCTCATACAGAAGTTTAATGGACATTACTGATGAGTGTAGATGAGGTATGAAAGGGGGAAGATAATGGCCAAGGATGAAGTTGGTATTCGTTGTTGAAATATCTTCAGTCTCTGCCTCAGAAGTGAAATTTCCATTGGATTAGTTTCTTGGGTAGGTGAGACGAGTCTGTCTTAGAGGAGGTATGGGTGAGAACCAGGATCATAAACCAGGTGGCCTATTGGTAGAGCTCTTAACTGCCGTGTGGGAAATGAGTTCACTTCTCAATACCCTGTCTCTGTGGCTGCAGGGTATGAGAGTCCTGCCAAAGCAGCACATGCATCCCCCGGAAGAAGGGATGCATTGTGTCTATCAATGCCAGCCCCTCCCTTTCAATGAAGGATCAGCATTAATAGCTTTGTGATTTTTGCAGTCCTCTCCCACTGGAAAGATAGCGGCCATGATGCATGCTAGGTATGAAATGGCTTTGAGGTTTCAGAAGACCACTGGAGTGTGTGTGGCTGAGGGTGAAGTTTTCAGACTGAATAGTGTGGCTGGCAAATATGAAAAACATATGAGGCAGTGCAATTTCAGTATTGCTGGAACATCAGGGTCCTGTGATCATTCAGGTAGCCTCCCATAAGTGCAGGTGGTGGTTATTAAATAACATTTTATTTGCTACAGTATCTCTGCCATCTAGTCAAGACAACCAGGAAAGTATTTTCAGGACTTAAAAATGTGCAAAGGCTGAATCAACATTGGGTATAGGTCACAAATTCTGGAGTCTACTAGGAGTACCGCTGACACGTGGCTTGGTAGCCATCTGCATGCTGAGTTGTATTTCTACTGCTGTGAGAAGATCACACATTTCCAAATGACAGGAGGGATATAATGCTGCCTTTCTGGATCTTGGCCAATTCCCCAGCCTGCTTCTCTTCTTGCAATACTGGACATAGTTCAGTCTTGTCCCCAGGCATTAAAGGCTGTCCACACCCCAGATTGTACCTCAGAAGTCAAAGAAAGTGGCAGTTTAGTGCTCTCATCTTGTCTGTTAGCATTCTAGCTTTTAAATCTTGTTGTGGAGCACCAGTGAGCAAACTTTTCCCCCATGATATCTCCTCTCCCTCAGGAAACCAACATTTTCCAGGGCTCTGTTCCCCAAACTGGTCCACTTGTCAAGATCTCTTTGTTTGTCCTCTTCCCCTATCATGGCAGAGAAGCTTGTGCTGAGCAAACCAAAGGCCAACAAGTGCTCCAATTGCAAGAAAATTCTCTCAGGAACTATGTCACTGCTGCTCCGAGCCCTTTGATCCTTGCTTTACGAAAGGAAGGGACTGGACTGCACATTGGGGTGTTTTCTTCTCCCGGTGGTAGCCAAGACTTCTCCACAAATATTTTTGTAAAATGTGAATCTAGCCTCATTGATGCCAGGGAACAGCAAACCCAACACACCTTGCTAGAAAAGGTGTTCTCAAATGCAAGTCCTATAATTTCCCAGGTCTTTTCAATCCACCTGAAAAAGAAAAAGCTCCAGGGTTATACCTTCTACCTCAAGTGGGTAATTGAGTCACTTGTGCAGTAGTCTGGCCTACTGTGTGACTCTCCTTCTCAATAGGAGGCTCTTAGCTGTTCTGGCATCTACACCTGTATTTCTTCTCCAGTTGCATACTGGAGCACTGAGGAACAGTGTCTTTGTTTGGAGAATAGAGGGCATTACTTGCCGCCTTAATCCAGAAGGGTGTGGAGGAAGTGTGTATGTGAAAGCTTGGTGTCGGGTTGATGAAGTGTTGTGAATCCACCATGCAAAAGCATTTAGGACGTGGAATGTATCAAAATGCACAAGTTCAATTAGATGCACCAAGGCTGGTAGATACCACATATGCACTCACAGAACAAAAAATCTGGTGCAACAGGAACATGCACATTTATTCTCTTTACCCACCTTTGCCTGTCAGCTCTCTTCTAATTAGTGGACATGATTATGAAATAGGCAAGGTTTAGTTTTCTGAAGACTTAGAAGTTATAATACTCATGTATTTCACTATTTTGTCCTCTCCCAGTAACTGCGCAGATAGGTAGAAAATTGGGATGGCATGTGAATGTGGAATTCCATGGACTGTCATGTGCTCTCCCAGCATGTTGACAATCACTCATCAGAGAAGCTGAGTATTTTTTCAGCGTTCCAGCCCACGCTTTAGGGAGCGGATATTAGAAAAACTATTGAAAAAAAACAAATAATGATGTAAAGATACATAAAACATTGGTCTTCTCAGCCTTGATTGTGTCTCTGTAAACATAAATTACAGTTAAATAGAGGGTTCTGCACTTCACATCAGTGTAGAAAAAGTCAAGTGCCCTTATTTAGAACAGTTTTGTAACAGTGGTGTCTTCGCTTCTAGTGAAAGAGAAAGCTTAATGAACTTACAGAAATATACTTTGGTTAAAGCAGGGGCTGAGAATCAGTTGTGGATACTATTCCTAGTTCTACAACTGATTTGCTCTGTGACCATAGGCAAGTAACTTGTCTAGGCTTGTCTATAAGTTTAGATGACAGGGTGGTAAAAAATGTTTGACTTCTTTACACTACAATTTCTACACTACAGCTCTACTACCAGTGGAAAATTATGGATCCAGTTTTTCCTAAGGGTGTAGATGTACCCTTGGTGCTTTAATTCCCTATCTAAAAAGATGGGGAAAACACTTACCTACTGTGGTTAGGTGTTTGGCTGTGGGTATGTGTTCTCCCTGTGTGCTGCCCCAGCTCTGCGCAGACAGCCGGCACATCAGACCTCGAGCAAACTGCCCAATAACCACAAGAGCCGTTCAAGTACAAAGGTGCCAGGCCAGGTTTATTGTTGACAAAGCATGGTAATAGTACCTGGCAGACTCTATGAGGATACTAAGACATGTATGCCCATGACAGTGGATGCAGCTCAGTGAATGGCAGGACTTTCCATTCTCCCCTTGGCTGGACAAAAATACTCCCTCTGACATGCATCTTTATTCCCTTATACAAACAAGTTAGTATTGCCTCTCTTCTGACATAGTTAGTTACTGCCCTCTGACATGGCTAGTTATTACCTTGTACATGTTGGTTCGATCAAAACATCTTTATTACATACTGTTATCCTGACCTTATATTTTAGGACGGGTCAGTGTGTTCCTGTTATCCTTGGGGAATGTTTTTGTACCATCCTTAATATCAGGATGTTCTGGTACCACTTAATATCGGGATGTGTTTGCGTGAGTATTCTGTGCTTAGCACTTCTGAGGAATGTGTATTTTTGCAATATTAGCTCTGTTCTTGCCAGATTCTGTGAGCAGGTCCTGCCTCATACTAGGCCTCTGATACAAGGGCTTATGTCTTCCTACTAGACCTACCACATAGAGGGGTTGGAAGACTTATTTAATGTTTGCACAGCACTTTGGAAATGTTGAATATTCTATATCTGCTGCTGCTGCTTATTGTTTGTTAAATGTTCAAAAAATGCTTGGATACTCTTGGATGAAAGGCACTACAGAAGTGCAACATATCGTTAATAGTAGTAGTAGTTTATTGCTACTTCTCTGGTTCACTGAGTATTTCAAAATAATATTTTGGCAAAGGTAAAAGATAAGATAAAATTAAAGAATACATCAATCAAGAATATTTCAAGACAGAGGAAACTATAATTAAAGTGCAAATATAGTATTCAACATACTTAAAAAGAAAAGGAAAAAGTGTGTGTGTGTGGCGGGGGGAGGGGGAATAAATAATGCAGATCTGATGATTCCTCCTAGCTCATATTTTTAATGTTCTGTTTATTTCAAAAGCATAAAACTAATTACAGGTAATATCCATAATAAGCAGTGGCTAAAGGAATTAAATGTTAATTCAACATGTAACCAGAGCAGATATAGCAATTATAGAAACTAATGAAATCTTAAAGAAAAAATAGCCTACCCCCAACCAAAGTTTTTGCCCCAAAAGAGAGAAATGCCAGAGACTCCATGAAGTCCTCTAAGGGACTTCACTATTACTATTGATTTTACATGGAAATACTCAAATACTGCAGTAATAGATGGCAGAATAAAACCTTAAGATAGATAAATAGCAATTATGTGAAGTGGTGCCACTAATTTAAAATGAATAACTCCCTGTGTAGACAATCCCTAAGTCCAATACCTAAACACAATGGAGCACTACTTTAGCAGGCTAGTAGAACATCCTGTTGTATCTAGTTAGTGCAGGTTTTATCGTAAACTGAGTTCCCTGACCTATGTGGGTTTGTTTTAGAAAATAAATGTTCTTTCAGTGTCATTTTTGCTCTCTGTATATTGACAGATTCTGCATATAGACACAATGGCTTTGTCTACACTACGAGCTGGGGTGTGATTCCTAGCTCGTATACACATACTCATGCTAGCTTGATGAGAACTAGTGGGAGTATAAATAGTGGAGCTGTGGTAGCACAGGCAGTGGCAGCCATGCTAAGTACATACCCACACAATTCAGGCAGGCTTGTACTTAGCATGGCTACACCATGCTGCTACTGTCTGTGCTACTTGCAACTAGCACTTGTATGTGTACTCAAGCTGGGAATCACCCCTTGCTTATAATGTAGACATAGCCAATGTAATAATTTTAAACCATTTTATCATGTTCATGACGTACTAATGTGAGTCACTGCTGTATATGTACAGCTTTCATACTGTTAAAGAGGAATCCACCAGCAGCTCTACACAGTCTTTGGACTGTGACTCTCAGATTGGCTGAGAGTCCAATCAGCAGCTACAGTCTTTTGGGTATGAGCAACATTTCTTCCTAAGGATACAACTAAAGTCTTGTTCAGAAGGGCCTAGTTTTAGGGGGAGGGAGGTTTTGCTAGCTATTTATTTTCCTCTGTTATTTCTGGGGTTGTCAATTAATCGCAGTTAACTCATGCGATTAACTCAAAAAAATTAACTGCGATTAATCACAGTTTTAATTGCACTGTTAAACAATAGAATACCAGTTGAAATGTATTAAATATTTTGGATGTTTTTCTACATTTTCACATATATTGTATTCTGTGTTGTAATTGAAATCAAATTGTATATTATTTTTATTACAAAAGTTTGCACTGTAAAATGATAAACAAAAGAACTAGTATTTTTCAATTCACCTCATACAAGTACTGTAGTGCAATCTCTTTGCTGTGAAAGTGCAATTTACAAGTGTAGATTGTTTTGTTTTTGAGTGCAGTTATGTAACAAAAAAAAAATGTAAAACTTCAGAGCCTACAAGTCCACTCAGTCCTACTTCTTGTTCAGCCAATTGCTAAGACAAACAAGTTTGTTTACATTTACAGGAGATAATGCTGCCCTCTTCTTAGTTACAATGTCACCAGAAAGTGAGAACAGGTGTTTGCATGGCACTTTTGTAGCCGGCATTGCAAGGTATTTACGTGCCAGATATGCTGAACATTCATATGCCCCTTCGTGCTTCAGCCACCATTCCAGAGGACATGCTTCTATGCTGATGATGCTCATTAAAAAAATGTGTTAATTAAATTTGTGACTGAACTCCTTGGGGGAGAATTGCATGTCCCCAGCTCTGTTTTATCCACATTCTGCCATATATTTCATGTGATAGCAGTCTCGGATGATGACCCAGCCCATGTTGTTCATTTTAAGGACACTTTCACTGCAGATTTCACAAAACACAAAGAAGGTACCAATGTGAGATTTCTAAAGATAGCTAAAGTACTGGACCCAAGGTATAAGAATCTGAAGTGCCTTCCAAAATCTGAGTGGGATGAGGTGTGGAGCATGCTTTCAGAAGTCTTAAAAGAGCAACATTCCGATGCAGAAACTACAGAACCCAAACCACCAAAAAAGAAAATCAATCTTCTGCTGGTGACATCTGACTCAGATAATGAAAATGAGCATGCGTCGGTCCGCACTGCTTTGGATGGTTATCGAGCAGAACCCGTCATCAGCATGGACGCATGTCCCCTAGAATGGTGGTTGAAGCATGAAGGGACATATGAATCTTCAGTGCATCTGGCATGTAAATATCTTGCGATGCCAGCTACAATTGTGCCATGCGAACACCCGTTCACACTTTCAGGTGACATTGTGAACAAGAAGCGGGCAGCACTATCTCCTGCAAATGTAAACAAACTTGTTTGTCTGAGCGATTGGCTGAACAAGAAATAGGACTAAGTTAGTGGTTCTCAAACTTTTGTACTGGTGACCCCTTTCACATAGCAAGCCTCTGAATGCGGCCCCCCCTTATAAATTTAAAAACACATTTTTATATATTTAAACCATTATAAATGCTGGAGGCAAAGCAGGGTTTGGGATGGAGGCTGACAGCTCACAACCCCCATATAATAACCTCACAAGCCCCTGAAGTGTCCCAACCCCCAGTTTGAGAACACCTGGACTAAGTGGACTTGCAGGCTCTAAAATTTTACATTGTTTTATTTTTGGATTCAGGTTTTTTGTACGTAATTCTATATTTGTAAGTTCAACTTTCATGATAAAGAGATTGCGTTACAGTATTTGTATTAGGTGAATTGGAAAAATACTATTTCTTTTGTTTTTTTTACAGTGCAAATACTTGTAATAAAAATAAATATAAAGTGAGCACTGTACACTTTGTATTTTGTGTTGTAATTGAAATCAGTATATTTGAAAATTTAGAAAACATCCAAAAATATTTAAATAAATGGTATTGTATTATTGTTTAACAGTGCGATTAATCGCGGTTAATATTTTTAAGCACTTGACAGCCCTAGTTATTTCTTAATCCATTGTTAAACATTGCCTCCCATAACTGCCTGTAGGGAAGATAGAGGTACTACTTGAGAGCCCAGGCGCTGGATCTGTTCTGATAGATTTAGTGAGGAGTGTGCAACATATGCTCAGCCAAGAAGCTGTAGGGCATTTCTGACAGCCTGCTTAAATTGGCTTTTAGCTCCTCTTCTTTCTCCCCCACTTTCCTGTCCTGTGCTGTGGGCACTGATTTTTGTGCTGTCGTGTGTTTGATAATATCTGCTGAAAGGGAGGGGTGGAATGTTTAGGGCTGCAGAAGGCTTTAAGGTACTGCCAGTTCTTTAGAAATTCATGCAGCAGTTTAGATTGTTTCCTTCTAGTTTGGAGTTTGCTACTCATCCTAGCTGACCGTTCTCTTTCCCCTCACAGAAAGATGCATGTGTTTATTAGAACAGAGGTAAAAATGGGAAAATACAAGACATTTGAAATAGTAGGATCGCTCCTACACGCTTGAGTTGGGGGATTTACATCGCCTGTCAGATGTGACTAGATCTGCATTACAGGGGCTCCTTGCATGAATGTGAGCTGCCACTCTTATAGCAAGCTAAGTCAGTGAATTGCATCATGAACAGACCTGCATTTTTGTTTCTGACAACACCAAATAGGGATTGCAAAGCCAAGTTGTTCACATTAAATAAGGAAGGGGTGTGAAACACAGTCACCTAATAATAGAGACAGGTATGTATAGATTCTCCTTGCAGTAGTCTCCATGAGGGGAAAAAAAAAAAAAGCTTAAATCTACCTATAGCCTTTGCATCAGGGAAGAAGCATTATTAGACTGAGTCTGCAAATTTTCCTCAGCACTTCACAGCTTGCTTTTCCATGGGACCAGTCACAGGCACCCACTTTCCAAAGAGCTGGGGGTCAAGCACCCACCTGCTCTTTGGAAAGTCGGCGTCTGTGACTGCTCTGCCCCAGGCCCTGCCCCCACTCCACCCCTTCCCCCAAGGCCCCACCCCGCCTCTTCCCGCCCCCACTTAGGGTGACCAGATAGCAACTGTGAAAAATCAGGACGGGGTTGGGGGTTAATAGGCACCTATATAAGAAAAAGCCCCAAATGTCGGGACTGTCCCTATAAAATCAGCACATCTGGTCACTCTACCCCGCTCCACCCCCACCCTGCCTCTTCCTGCCCAGTTCCGCCCCCTCTCCTGAGCGCGCCGCGTCCTCGCTCCTCCCCCCTTCCTCCCAGCCTCTTACATGCCGTGAAACAGCTGTTGTTCTTCGAGTGGTGTCCCTGTGGATGCTCCACTCTAGGTGTCGGTGCGTCCCTGTGCTGGAGATCGGAGATTTCTCGCAGCAGTACTCAGTCGGGGGAAAGGCGCGCACAGGGCTCGTCTCGTGCAGCCGTTGGCACCTCCTGTAGAGCGCGCTCCCCTGACTGTCCCCTCAGTTACTTGTCAACCGTCCTCAGCTGGGCAGTGCTCTGCTTGATGCTTTCTGGGGGGGGAACAACCAAAGTTAAAAGTTAAATAGGAACTTCTTTTTAGTCTGTACTTAGTTACATTGTTTAGTTAGTCCTAGTCTAATCATAGCTACATAGTTTTGTTAGTTCCTCTTAGAGGTTTTTCTTCAAAAAAAAAAAAGAGAGAAAAAAGAGAAGAGAAGAAAGAAAACTTTTTCTCTCCTTAACCCCCGTTTGGGAACAGTTTCTACAGTATACCATTACAATTAACTCCTTCTCTTATCTCTCGAGAGGGGGGAGAGGTTTTACTGCAGTCATGCCAGGCTCAACAGGATTTAAAAAGTGTGACATCTGCTGTGAACCGATGCCGGTCTCTGAGGGCCACACATCCTGCATTCGCTGTCTGGGAGAAACTCATATCTCCCAGAAATGCACACATTGCACCAATTTAACAACAAGGGCAAGACGTGACAGGGATCTCTGCTTGAAAATGCTTCTGCTGGAGAAATGCCTCCAACCTCCACAAGAGATGTCCTCCGGGGAGTCTCATAAACCGAGATCCCTGAGCTCTGGTAAGGCTCCGACTTCCAAAACTGTCAGGAAGTGAGTCTCGACCTCTCCAGCAAGGGTCGCTCAGAAAAACAGAGCTTCCCCAGTGAGGTGTCTACCCTCAGTGCTCCACTTATCCAGAGTGAGCACTTATGAGGCACAGGGCTCCTCCGGCACCGTCCCTCAGCGGACCCCTGCCAAGCCCCAACATGTGGCACCGGAGTTGAGACGTCAAGTCTCCTCCACAGCACCAACTACCCCAGTGCAGAGCATGTTACAGGCAGCAGCACCACGATCAATGCTGCTGCCACCGTCACCAACCCAAGACTTGCTGCCACCTAACAAGCCGAATCCGGCACCAGTCAGCGCTCCAACGGTCAACCGCAACCCCAAGGCAGGACCAGCGCAACTCCTGCGTCCTGCTGACATAGCAGTTTCTTCGGCACCGCAGTCACCACTGCTCGGCACCGAACATTCCCCGAGCTACATAGCATGGTACCATCCTTCATCTCCTGCACCACTCTCCATGCATCATGGCGAGGAAGGAGACATGCAGGACAACTGCTTCTCCTCCCAACGTTCATCCCCATCACAGATGAGACCTACATGGAACGCTGTGAAGCCTAAGCCTCATCCTTCTGAGCATTCACAGCCCTGGTATGCACAGCACTGGCCTTATCCCATGCAATGGCCACAATGGGGTCCTTGGCCCACATACCAGAACCCCTATTCTGGTCCCCCTTCCCCAGCAACAAGAGGTTCCAGAATACACCCATCATTACCACACAGAGAAACCTCTAACCCCCCTGAGACAGAGATAGAAGAGGAAGAGATACTATCACAGGCAGACCTGGATGATTCATCACCTGCCCAACATTCATCTTCCGCACCAGTCGAAGCAGGGACACCGTCTAGCCCAAGACATCAGATGACCTGAAACAGTTCCAAGAACTCTTCAAAAGAGTAGCAAACAGCCAAGAAATTGCCATACATGAGGTGCAGGAGAAACAACGTAAGTTGTTAAAAAATCTTACAACCGGCATCATTGACCAAGATTGCCCTCCCCATGGATGAGGCTATAATGGAGCCTGCAGAGGTAATATGGCAAACACTGACATTGGCACCACCCACCAACAAAAGGGCTGACAGAAAATACTTTGTTCCAGTCAAAGGCATGGAATTTTTGTTTTCACACCCTCAAGCCTGCTCTCTGGTAGTAGAGGCTGCTAATCAGCGCAGTAAACAGCTTCATTTCCACTCCTCACTGCAAGATAAAGAACACGAGAGACTGGACCTCTTTGGGCAGAAAGCTTACTCGTCAGCCACCCTTCTGCTTAGAGTTGCCAACTATTCTGTTCTGCTAGCAAATTACGACTACTCTAATTATAGTAAAATACAAGAGCTTGTGGAGGACCTCCCTGAGCATTAATGTCCTCAACTCAACGCCATTATCAACGAGGGTCAGTTAATAGCCCGCACAGTGCTGCAAGCCTCAATGGATGTAGCAGACACAGCTGCCCGAACAACCGCAACAGCTGTGGTTATGAGAAGAACATTACGGTTGCAGGCTTTGGGAATTCCAAAAGAACTACAGCTAAAAGTGGAGGACCTCCCCTTCGATAGGGATAAACTATTCTCATCTCAAAGAGACAACGTGCTCCATACCATGAAGGCCTCCCGAGCAACGCTATGTACGTTAGGCATACACCCACTGCCTGACAAACGCCCTTGCTTTACACCATACCAGAGGTCATGAGACACTTTGTTTAACCGTCAACAACCACGATACTTCACTCAGAACAGACCCAAATAACGGGCTCAGAGACGACGAGCTCCACAGAACCAGGCCTCGTCCATCTACATCTAAGCCACAATTTTGAAGTCTTGGTCGAGGGTATGCACGACCTCCCCACACCTCTAACAGATACCCCATCCCACAATTTTGGTCACCGCCTATGCTCATTTTACCATGCCTGGGCTGCGATAACCACAGATCAGTGGGTTTTGGAGATCATACAATCTGGCTACACCATTCCGTTCACAGCCTGCTTGCTCCTTCATATGTCAATGAAGGTCACATTCCTAGTGGCAATCACGTCTGCCAGACGTGTCAGCGAAATAGGAGCATTGATGGCTGAACCACCATACACTGTATTTACCAAAGACAAAATCATGTTACATCCTCACCCAAAATTCTTACCCAAAGTGGTTACAAATTTTCATATTAACCAAACTATACACTTACCTGCCTTCTATCCCAAGCCACATAACAACTCTCGAGAAGCAACGTTGCACATTCCAGATGTCAGACGGGCTGTAGCCTTCTAATTGGACAGAACTAAACCATTTCGCAAGTCACCAAGACTGTTCGCTTCTATGGCAGAGCGCTCCAAGGGCTCTACAATATCGACCCAAAGACTCTCCAAATGGGTCTCTACCTGTATTCAAACTTGCTACCACCTACATCACAAAGAACCCCATGTGGGCATCAGATCCCACTCAACGCGAGCCATGGCAACATCGATTGCATTCTTGAACAATGTCCCCTTAATAGATATTTGTAGAGCTGCAACCTGGACATCAGAGCTCACTTTTGCAAAGCATTACGCTATCACTCAAGGCCTTATCTCAGACACTATCATTGGCCTTACAGTGCTCTCATCACACACTTATGTATAACTCCGAACCCCTACCACCCCTGGTGGGGTACTGCTCTACAAGCACCTAGAGTGGAGCACCCACAGGGACACCACTCGAAGAAGAAGAAGAAGAAGAAGTTACTCACCTTGTGCAATAACAATGGTTCTTCGAGATGTGTGTCCCTGTGGGTGCTCCACTGCCCACCTTCCTCCTTTCTACTTCGGAGTTCACACAGCCAAGCTCTGCGGTAGAGAAGGAACGGAGGGGACGGTCGGGGGAATGCACGCTACAGGAGGTGCCAGTGGCTGCACGAGACGACCCCTGTGCGTGCCCTTCCCCCGACCAAGTACTGCTGCGAGAAATCTCTGGTGCAGGGACACACCAACACCTAGAGTGGAGCACCCACAGGGGGACACATCTCGAAGAACCATCATTACTGCACAAGGTGAGTAACTTCTTCGTGGCAGGCGGGAGGCACGGGCAGGGAGAGGGAGGTGCTGATCTGTGGGACTGCTGGCTGGTGGGAGATGCTGGGGGGGGGGGCTGATAGGGGGGCTGCTGGTGGTTGCTGAGCACCCACCATTTTTTCCCCAGGGGTGCTCCAGCCCCGGAGCATCCACAGAGTTGGCACCTATGAGACCAGTAATGGCTGTAGTGAGGAAAGGAAGAAACAAGAGATCACAGAACAGGAAATGATAGTCTTCCTACCTTTTATAGGTAGGGAGAATATAGTGGGGACTATCAGTATCTGCCCTTATGTACAATAGAAACTAAAAGTTATAGTCAGTTAAATTACTTGCTTTAGAAATCCAAAACTTAGTAGCCAGTGAATATATAGCATTATAACTTCTGGGTATCGAAAATAGCACCTTGTGCAGATCAATTCCAGTTCTCAAACTGTGGGTCAGGACCCCAAAGTGGGTTGCAACCCCATTTTAATGGGGTCGCCAGGGCTGGCGGTAGACTTGCTGGGGCCCAGGGCCAAAGCCAAAGTCCGAGCCTCATGGCCCAGGGCCGAAGCCAAAGCCCTATGGCTTCAGCCCTGGGTGGCGGGGCTTGGTTACAGGCCCCCTGCCGGGGACTGAAGCCCTTGGGCTTTGACTTTAGCCCTGGCCCACCAGCCCAGGGCAGTGGGGCTCGGGCAGGCTCAGGCTTCAGTCCGCCCTCCTGGGGTCATGTAGTAATTTTTCTTGTCGGAAGGGGGTCACGGTGCAAATGAAGTTTGAGAACCCCTGAGTTATATGGAATAAAATGTCTCAGAATATAACCCAGGATCCCACTGTACTATAACCTAGGTGGAAATCCATAGGTGTAAGTGGGATTTATAAGCAGAAAACATGAGACATTTTTCAGTATTCCTCTCGCTCCTCAGCTGTCTGCCATCAGAAGAGCCTACTATGGGCAGCGGGGTGGTGTGTGTGATATTCATTGCTGGGTTAGATCTAGCTTGTTTTGCATTTTTGGCATTTTTATGATTTGTTTTAAACCAGCTTGCTTGAGGAGTATCTAAAAGTTTCTCTAGTATCCTGATGTCCCTGTAGGTCCCAGTGGATAGAGGGGAGGAGGAGATGGAAGTGGCTTGACTTCTTTGTTGCTTCAGTTAACAGACTTTCTGCAACCAGGGTTGATTTCATTATTTTCCTGGATTAATACCCTTACAATCATGCTGATCTCATTGGCTAAACACGATTAGCAGGAGAATTTTCAAGTGGGTTTAATATGGGTATCCCCATAGGACAGTGGCTCTCAAACTTTTTTATTGGTGACCCCTTTCACATAGCAAGTCGCTGAGTGTGACTCCCATTATAAATAAAATTTTTTTTTTACATATTTAACACCATTATAAATGCTGGAGGCAAAGTGGGGTTTGGGGTGGAGGTTCACAGCTTGTGACCCCCCCCATGTAATAACCTTGTGACCCCCTGAGGGGTCCCAACCCCCAGTTTGAGAACCCCTGCCATAGGATTAGTCATCAGCTTCTGTTTTACTATAAAAAACAAAAACAAAATATACCAGTCTATACTTGGTTAAAGAGGTTGAGTGACCTTTTGGTGAGTATCGCAGTGTATTCCTTGGACCCTTTGGTATAGTTGCTGTATTTGCCTTGTCTTGTTTCAGCTGGGGTACTCTGCTCAGTATTGTTGTGACTTTCTGAATCTTTATGTGGGTCTTGGTGTGGAATGCTGATTTTCTTCATCACTATTGTGCTTTTTTAGATCTCCATTTTAGGGGAGCTTGAATACTTGGTTGTCATTAGGCCCCTCCCTCAGTCACAATAGAGGAGCTGGTGTACTAGTTTACAACTACCATTTAGCTTTGTATAGTTTCTTTGCGTTAGAATTATTTCCTAAGTGCTTTGCAGTCTGTTGCTATGTTCAATTTTTTACCCAAAATACAAAATTCAAGGGAGCACCATGGACACCAAATGAGGTATGGGTGAAGTGAGAGTAAAAAGATTTTAGAAAAAGGAGTGGTTTGTTAAATTTGTGTATTTGAAATGATGAGATTATTGGATAAAATGTAATTAATAGAAAAGGGTGTTTAATAGAGACATTGTTAGCATAGCTAGAAGTTCTCCTTCGAGTGCTGATCTCTATGTGTATTCCAGTTTGGATGTGCATGCATTCCATGTGCCTGAGATCAGAGAATTCTTGCAAGCAGTGTCCATTGGTCCACACCAGCACCACTGCTCTCTTCATGCTCTTCACCGAGAGTATAAGGGACAGGGAAGACCGACCACCTCTCCATTTCCTTCTTACCACAGCATGGCCTGGTTCAGTGTCCAGAGTTTATCCTTTCTGCTTTTTATTATACTTATATGTTATTCTTAGTTTTTTGTTATTAGTGTTTTGATAGTTCCCCAGTTAGTGTTAGAATCCCCACCCCAGGAAACCCTCCTGGTCTCCTGGCGTGGGACTTAGATAATGCCCAAGATACTGGGCTTCAAAAACTGTGTCTCCTGCCCATTTTTCATCAGCGATGACCACCAGCGTTGCCTCTACTGTCTCAGAGAAGCTCATATTAAGTACACTATTTGCCACTCTTTTCCCATCCAAATGCAGGGGTTGTGAGAACTCCAGCTTTGGAAACACCTTATAGAGTGTGCAGTGAGGTCCAAGTCAGACCCAGTCTTGGGAGACGCCAGAATCATCAAGGAGTGCACCCCAGTATTATGTCAGACTCCAGAGTGGAGAAGAGTAGGGGGAAAGATACTTCCTCTGGGCCCTCTCATGAGAGTAAGCGGCACTCTCACAAACAGATCTCCACTTTCTAAGAGGAGAAAACACTCCCATACCCCATCCGAGTCAGGTGAGTCTTCACACCCAAGCCACAAGGATTTAGGCCCCCTGAGTTTCATGGGCACGATCGGAAGGCACATAGGAGCAAGGGTCCTTTAGTACCAGCCTCCACATCAACTTCAACACTAACTGCAGTACAAACTAAAATGAAACACTGGGACCTGAAGTACTGGGTACTGTTGAAAACCACCAGGTCGAAGTCTCATTCGCTGACAGTGCTGTGACGGTACAGTAAGGAACAACTGTCTATACCTACTCTGGCAAAATAATGGAGTAACAGAACACAACTGCCAAAGGGGCTAGTGACTTACACCACTTGGAAGGATATCTTCATCCTCCTGGACCCACAATTTCCCTTGATATCAGTACTGATCCTCATGAGGGAGATTCTAACATCAGTGGCAATTGAGGACTCTGGAAGAAATTTATCTCCTGTCCTCTCCACTAGCTGCTGTGTCCTCTCAACAGGACCAACAGCACAGATGGAGCCAGATCTGACTTTCTCATTGTTGAGAGATCAGATGTACCAGTGGAACTAGCTTCACCTCTGTTTAGAAAGATCAGCCCAGACAGGCTCAAGAGTCTCCTATAACCAGCCTCAGCCACAACAAACAGGGACCTCCTCCTTGGGACTATGGTATCCAATGCGTATGGGACTGCTGCAACCTGTTTTTGAGCCCTCATAGTGGCCTTATTAGGGTCATGGTACCTGGAATCTGTGCTACCTGACAGGGAGTCTTACTACCCCTCTCCTTCAAGGGGTCTACCAAAATCTCCCCCTATGGAATAGAAGGAATATTATCTGGTACCAACAGGAATATTGTCCTCATCACCTAATGAGGCCATTGCTCCAGCCTCACTTGCAAGCCAGACAATTTCAAGAGTTGCTACAGAGTGTGGCGGAAGAGCTCCCATATCATCTTAGAGGAGATCCAGGACTCTCAACACAAGCTCCTGGATCTCTCTCAGCCTATGGGCTCCTGTTGGGTTGCATTCCTGCATATTAGAACTGGCAAGGTCTGTCTGGCACATGCTGGGTATCTTTGACCCTATCCCCAAGAGTACAGAAAAGCGATACTTTTGTCCCAGCTAAGGGAGCGGAGTTCTTGTTTACCCACCCTGCCCTTTACTGGTGATCCAGGCAGCCATAGAAAGATACAAACAACAACATACAAGGGCCACTCTGGCACATAAGGAGGAAGGTGTATACATATACCAGCCTTCAGTTTAGCATCTCAAACTATCAGGCCCGTCTTGCCAAATATGATTTCTCAAATTACTCTTAAGTTCCTGGACTTTAGGGACAAGTTACCTTAGGAAGATAGGACCCAATGTCAAGCCCCTACTGATAAGGGCAAACTAGTAGCCAGACCTCATTACAAGCTGTGGTTGATGCAGCCAATGCAGCAAATATGGCATCAAATCTAGGGCAGCTGCCATTGTGATGTGATGGGAATCATGGTTGCACTCTTCGGAGTTTCCCAGGGAAGTCCAAAACACTGTTGAAGACTTGCCCTTTAATCTTTTCAGCAAGAATTCAGATGAGTCTTTGCACTCGTTGAAAGACTCTAGAGAAGCCTTCAGCTCCCTGAATATATATACACTGGCCCCGAAGAGAAAATGCCATAAACAGCTCTACAAACGGAGATCCTTACCGCAACCTTCCTTTCACCAGGGCTTTTATGAGCCACCTTGCAAATGTCAGAAAATGGAATGGTCAAGAGACCTTGCACTTCCACTTCAACCACAGCTACTCAACCTCACCTGCCAACCAAGAGAGATTTTTGATGAGGCATCTGAGAGCTGCAAACCAGTACTGATGTTATCTCCACCCAATTCAGAGATCCACTTTGGGGTACACCTTGCAAAAATTTCCCACATTCTGTTTCCAGTCTGCTGATCCATTTACCTCCCTAATCCTGTCTCCCAAGAAATGAGGCCTCACCCATGTCCAATTACTTATGTCAAGCCAGGCCTACACCATTAGTTTATTTTCCACCCCCAGTGACTTCATGAAGATATTGATAATCAAACTAGTGAGACTGGTATCCCAGGGGACACAACTATATCCCTTTTGTGGACAGCATTTTAAAAAGGTCATCATCCAGAACAGCTTGTTGCAAAGCAACAGATCAATCTTTGGAGATGATCTAAGTGCACAAATTTACAGTAAATCTGAGGAGCTCACACCATCCATTTAATAAAATCTCCCCATCTGGGAGAGGCAATACATATTGCTGTGGTCAAAGCGTCTGCATAATGAGATAGATTACCCAAAATCTAGACCTTTGCAAAAAGAATCACAGCAATCTGCTGTTAATTATACCACTTTGCCTTCAAATTCTGAGCCTGGACATCTCTTGCATAGATATTGTGCCATGGACAAGGCTCCAAGAGACCTACAGAAATTCCTGCTAGGGATCTGAAACTCCTCATCTGATGTGATGCAGAAGCAATGTCTCCTCCTCTTGATGCACACTTCAAGCATAGACCAGGTCATACTGAAAGGCGCTCCCTGTTTTAGATACTGGACCTTCAAATACTCATGTCTAATGCAAGTCTCAGGATGGAGAGAGCAATTACATTGTATAGCTCAGGGAGTATGGGGTTCATGTTAATGTAGGGAAGCTGGTGGTTCGAAGGGTCAAGTGCCAGCTTCAAGGGAGTATACTTCCTAGTACACTTAGACAGCACTACAACTACGGCATATCTACACAACTGAGAGTGGAGGTGGGACCAGTGTTTGAAAGTGATTTTTTTTTCATTATTAATTAATTCATCTAAATGTTTCTGTAGCTCTGGAAATGCTTTTCTAGTGAGAAAGTGAGGGGGCATGGCTTAAACTCAGTTTCCTAGCAACAAAGCTAAACTGCCTCTGAGATCTACACAGATCAAGGCACGGCATATTAGTCTCAGATTGGTCCAGAAGTTAACACTAGAAAAGAAGTTTAGATACCAGATTTTCCAGTCAGAAGGTGGGTGTTCACCTTGCTTTTCATAAAGCTGTTTGACAATCATCTAGCAAAAAGTGAGGTTTTACCAGGCATTGATTAGAGAGAGATGAATAAAGGGCAGAGGTGTCTTCACCAGGGCTAAACAAGAGAAATCTGAATGTCATAAGGAAAAAACAAACCAACAAATGAAAACCCTAATATTGCACTGAGAGATGAGACAGTACAGTGGGAATGGAATGAATTTCCTAAAGTGACGAGTGGGGGCCAGTGAACACAGCTTGGTGGGCTGGATAAAGTGCTTGTTTTGGTAGAGGAGTTGCACTGTGAATGGCAACCAAGACACATGTAGGGCTAGGGTGAGATCCAAAGATACAAGCAAAATGTTCAAGATATTTAAAGAAGTTGCTACAATCAGAATGATGAGGGAAGGGAGCCCCACTGTGAACAGTAGGAGGTCATGGATAAATGGAAGGCTGTTGCTGTATGCTAGTTAGTTTCAAAAGCTGTTTAGCAGATTGTGTATGTGCGGGAGGGGTAAATACTGAGAGAGCTGGGAGAACACAACTTTCTCAGATACTTATCTAGGAGGCAGATAATAGGCAGTAACTGGAAAGTGAGTTAATATCTAACCATTAGATGTTGGGGGCTATCTGAAGTCAATCTTTGTTTTTCAAGACACCACTCAACTGGTTCAGAACCAGCAGGTTTTATGCATAACATGGAGAATATCTTGTTGGTCTAATGAGAGCGGGGTCATTTAAAGAGATACTGTCAGCTCAAAATTTGGTCCAAAAATTAGATTTAGTAATAACAAGCTTTTACCAAACCATAAGACCAGACCGTATTCATGATCCTTTTCTCTTTAAAAAAAGAATGCATTGGAAACTTTTTTTCCTAAATAAACAGATATGCTTAGGCAGTGTCCGTAACCAAACCAGTGCGATCCTGAAAATGAAATGGTAATGAACAAAAGTTAAGCTAACTTCATTTGTCATTGCCCAACTTAAGTGAAATGCAGAAAATAAACAAATGGTACAAATGGCAAAAAGTAAATTGGATTTTTAAACTTCAGTTTTAATACTCTTAAGGGGTCTCTAACATAAGTAAGATTTTTTTAAAGTTGATAGTGTCCCTGTACCATTCATTTTTTTTTTTTTTTTTTTTGCATGCTTTGCAGGAATACATGGTTTACAGGAAACATACCTACATGAGATTGGATGGTTCTTCGAAGATCTCTGAGAGAAGGGACATGGTAGCTGACTTTCAGAACAGGTAATCTATTTATAAAAGCAATGGATTAAGCATTTGAGAAATGTTAAGTAAACTAAGTCACCGTCTCAAAAGGCTTACATACTAAATAGAAAATGTATGTATGGAGGGAAAGGGATGAGATGTAATGGAAATCAGTCTGATTGACCAGTGAAGTTTAGCTAACATCATGGAAGTTCCATGCTTTTTATTTTTGTCTCTTTTTGTTTGTTTGTTTTTAATTTCAAGTTAACCCTGATTAATTGAAAGTCCCACTGAACATGTGACACCTTCAAATACATGGCATTTGGTTAACCAGGATTTCTAATCCTGTGGCACTTAGGAGCGCCACAGGGCTGAAACTAAGCTTCTGTGAAATACAGTAGCACAAAGCAACTCTACAGTACCAGAAAATCTGTGCACAACTTCATCTCCATCAATGCATATTATACCCACTATCTGTATGTATATTTACTAACTCAAGTTCCCTCATGTAGTCATGGGATGTAACTTGCTAAGATGTTGCTGTGACAAATAGTCCACAGTCTGAGATGATGTGATGTTTATTGGTAAAACAACCCTTGTGAATGAATTGTTAACCACTGAGAACAAAATCACTATCCTTTCACAGCAATAGGATTTATAAAATACTGTTGGTTTCCATCTGCCAAGGGATAAAAATACAGGTTCTAGAGTACAGGATGGTCTTTGTGCTGGCCTTGTCAGAGTGGAATTGCAGTTTTGAAGGTGGAGCGGGATCTACATGTGAACTCTTTGGTTTTGAAAATAAAACCAAACATCAATGTCTTTGAGGCAGAAGGACTTGGAGGGATTGTGTGCTTTGTAGAGACTATTAGGTAAGCCTCCCTGAGCAGGAATATTTGAAAAGGGCAAACGTGTGCAAACCTTCAAGAAAAGTGAGATGAAAATACGCTACCTAATATTTAATTGATTCCAGCAGTCAAAACAGGTTTCCAACTGGTTATGATCTCCTCTCTAGAATTTTAACACTTCTTCCTATAAGAAGTTCAGCAAATTATTTTTATTAATGAATAGAACAGATATCAAGAAAAATAATCATTTCAGCTAGAAATTCCTTTGATATAAAGGTCAGCCAGTCTAAACAAGAATTCCTATAAAAAGCTATTTAAATTCCCCTTGTGCAGTATTTATTTGTGAGGAATAAGTACAGGAAAAAATCTGACTGAGACTAAAGGCTGTTCTGCAGGATGTCCTGGCAGGACACTGTTAACACACAACTATAGAACTACGATACATTCATAAGGTCTATAGTAAAATCCTCCCTCTCTCCCTTCCCTCTGACATTTCCAGAAAAGGATACTTGGACCTTTCAAAACTGCAGATTTCATGCATCATCCTATTATTGATATCACATAAATAGTCATTCAGCTTCAAAATATTTTACAATAATTCACTACTGTAGCCTCACGACATTCTTGCGAAATAGATAAGTAATGTTATCTGCATTTTACAGATAAGGAAAATGAAGAAAACAGACTGTAGTTTGTCTCTCAAAATCAGTGTCACAGCTAGGGCCAGAATTCAGGAGTTCTTAGATCCTAGACTTATGCTCAGGCGACTAGATCTTGCCTTTTTCTATCATGCTGCCAAGACAGTATAAGTATAAGCCAAGATAGCTGGAAAATCAGCTTGTTCCTTTTATTAAAAAATAAAATAAAATAAAATTGTTGGGACCGCGAAGAAAACATTCAGTTTAGGAACAATTTTTTATCTATGTAATATTTTCTGAGTTCCTCTTCCTTTATTCTTTACCAGTAAGATATTTATAGTTAGACAGGATCTTTTGAGTTCATCAGCTTCTGTTCATTTCGCCACTTGACATCCTAATCTTAGATTTACAGGTGGCTCTATGAAAATGTTTGTGAAACTACAGATCAGGAATCATGACTTCAGAGGGTGAATGAGTAACATGGACCAGATGAACACGTCCTATGTTGTAATCAAGTATAAGAAGCCTCCACTATGTTTTTAAAAGAACATTCCGTTGTATGAATAGCTGCAGTCACAGGTGTCTTTAAGCATCACTGAACTGTATTTTAACTCCCTTTCTTTCTCTCCCTCTCCACTCACCCCTTTTTCTCAAACCATCCAATGGGAGTTAGGTGCCTAAATACCTGTAAAAACCTCCTGGGGGTTTCTTTTCTAGCTCGTTATATAGTGTAATGTTCGTAATGATGACATAAACTAAGCAGATTTTTTTTTCCTCTCTTCCTGTCTGCAGGAATGATATCTTTGTGTTCCTGTTAAGCACAAGAGCTGGAGGATTGGGCATTAACCTCACAGCTGCAGATACGGTAGGTGGATAGCTTAGTATAGTAACACCAAATCTCAAGACCTATGTCTGTAGAAGGTTAGTTAGCTTGCTGGTATTTTGGTTAATTTCAGTTGTAACTGTTCTCTTGTTTTATCGTGCCTTCACATATCCCAAACATCCTTTTCTCTCAAGCTTTCCCTACCTTTCTTTTTCTCTATTCTGTAGCAAAACTGATAGCCTTGTCTGTGTGAAACTCTGAGCTGTCTCAGCCATGTTTTTTTTAAATACCACCATTCTTATCAAGAAACTGCATTATCTTATTGATTCCACTCATATCTGGGAAACATTACTGCAGTTTGTGGCATGTATGAGAAATAAAGGAACAGTTTGTAGACAATTGCAGACCTACAGCAGGCTCTGTGAGATCTTGGAGACAACCCTACCTCTAAGAGTTTTTAATGTCTGCTTTATGGGTGAACCTGGAATGTAACTGAATGACACTGGGAGCTTACAAATAGTAGATACAGGTCTGTCTCATCTTACGCGGGGGTTCCGTTCCGCGGTTAGCGCGTAAAGTGAAAACCGCATATAGCCAAAACCCCATTGAGTTCAATGGCGGGCGAAATCGCCCGCACTACAGGTATAGTATTAAATCTGTTGTTTTTCTCTTTTTTTTTTTGTTTTTGTTTTTGCCGACCGCGTAAAGTTGAAATGCGCATGTTAAATGCGCGTAAGATGTGACAGACCTGTAATACATTTTCAGAATGGATTGTACTTTGCCGCTGGACAATTTAAACTTAAGCTTCAGTAGTAAAAGAATATGGTAACCTACCTCAGCAAAATTATTACAGCACTGTCCATTTTGAAAGCATTTGTGAAGTCAGAGAATGGGCAGAGCAGCCAATAAGCCAGGCTGTAGTACTTGTTGAATCTGTCAGTAGATTAGTACAACTCTGGCAATACAATTTAAGAATAATGGATCAACTTTCCATTTCATGTCTACACCATATCAGATGGCTGTGTATGAATTGCTATTGGATCACTTTAATTCACCTTTTAGGACTTTAAAATTGGCAGTTGAGTTTCAGTGGCTTTTTTTCTGAGATTATAAAAATTAGTTCAAAAAGCATGCACTGCTAAAAGAGAAGTAGAAAAGAAGAGACATAATGTTGGCATTCAAGGGGGCATAGACTGAGTATCTTCTAAAAGGTGCTATACAACTTGCATGATAAATCAAAGAAAATGGAATTATTGCTGGGACTTTTTCCCACCAAGTGTATGTACAGAAAGATATTTCACGTGTCAAATAGCCACTATAACTGAGAATCTTGCCATAATCCATCACCCAGCTGAGGTTAATAGGATAAAAAAAAAATGTGCAATAAGTAAACAAAGAAATAAGCACAGCAGTCACGTTAATTAACATAGTGAGCACATTTTGAGCCTTCCAAGCAACAGTTGGGACTTGCCTGGCTGTACAGCATCTTTTCAGTGAAATACATTAAAAACTTGTTTTGGTGTTTGTCTTTTGTTTATTCTTTCAGTCTGATAAACTTAAGTTTTAGAATGTCTCTTAAGTATCTGTTTGAGACTAACTTTAGTAAATAATGCATGGAATTGAAATCTATTAAATTAAAGGCATTACATTTAAAATGGATGAAAGGAACTATATTTTAATTAACCAATGGAATTTGCTGCTACAGGATCTTAAGTTTCCAAAAAAAGGTGACGCTTTAAAAAAATATGAATAAGAGCACAATTATAAATTACTGAGGGTAAGAACTACAAAGATTTCCTACCCTAATGCTTCAGAAGATTAGATCGCCACCAGCCAAGATCAGGAAAACATTTCTCCTTCCACTTACCCATGGTATAATATTGCACAATTGTATAGGTGAATTGCAGGGGAGAGGTGTCTTCTGTTGAAGCATCTGTCATTAACTACTGAGACAGGATACCGGACCATATGAATCATTGATCTATTCCAATGCTTGTAATCTTTTTAGTTTGTGTATGCTTAGATTTGACAGCAAGTGAGACTGGCTCTTGGTCTCAGAAAGGCAGCAGGCTTCTGAGCCTAAAATCTCCATACCCTCTCCCTTTTTCAACCAGTCTGTCCCCATTTGCAGCCTCTTAAAGAAATGAGAACAAAGCAAGCACCCACAGGGTTACCTGTACAAACAAAGATGGATAGATGTCAGACACTTTCACATTGTTTGGTATAACCAATATAGTTCTTAATTTGGGGTATTTTGAACTGGAATTTTGAGATTTATAGGTAGATATGGATACATTTTTTTGTCATGGTAAAATTAAGCAAAATTCTTGGAACAGTGATGGTAAAAATGTACAAAATCAGGGTATGGTGGGGGAGGAGGCCGAAGCCCAAGGGTGTCTGGGGCACTGACAGCCCGAGCCCCACCGCCACCGGGGGCTGACAGTCCAAGCCCCACTGCCGCCTGGGGCTGGAGCTGAGTCTGAAGCAAAGAAGTGATGGAGGTCTGTTAAAGTCATAGAATCCATGACCTCCATGACCAAATCGTATCTTTGCTGATAGACTACTCTCTTGCTATGGTTATAGTGTTCTTCTAAAACATGAAAGGGCTTGCACTGTGAAATTAAGAATGATTGACCTAGATTTTCTGCAACTTTATTCTGTTACACTAAGGATTTATTTGGGAGATTCCAAAGTTACATATTTCAAAGGCCAAAGAAGAGGCTGTATATCAACAGAAGCACAAAGAGCTTCACATGACTTGAAAACAAGGAGTTCTTGCCTGTTTTTATTGAGTCCATTTAATCTGCTTTTCTTTTGGATTTATTGAAGATACTGTCTTCTGAATTTGAATTAGGGCAACTATATTTTGATATATAAAATACTTGCTCTGAATAGTCATCTTTACTCCTCCTCTAAATGTACAAATCCATTTACCCTTTACATGTTGGTCAAATCTGTTCTGCTAATGGGATGATGGTAGCTACTGCTAGTGTTCTGGGAAAACCTTGATAGACAACTTTGTGCCAGATGTTTCTGCTCCCACCTAAGAGACAGACTGCTCAGGAGCTCCGGCTCTCTCCACTATTTTAAATCAAAAGCCTGGTGAAATTCTTCTAGTACTTTTTTTCCCCCCCCTCTTTAGATTATTCTTTGTTTTCTCTCACCACCTTCCCCCACAGCACAGAGTTGTTTTCTCTATCTAGGGAACTCGGCAACTAGCCGGTGCAAGAGGATGGCAAAGCAGAAAGTGCACAGTGCAGGGGACCCCTTCTCCTAGAGCACAAAATGTCTCTTGTACTCTTAGGTACCCCATATTTATGGGGCTCTCCATAACCTTAAATATGTTGCATCCCTGTAACATCTTTGGCCTCTAGATAGGGGCCAAACTCTTCAACAACAGAAAGCCATACGACTCGCGTCAGCCCCCAAACCTGACATTCAGGAAGAAACCATTGCTCCCAGATTCAGCATGGCTCTCAAGTCAGCATCAGAAGACCAACAGCAGTACATGCACTTTGCAAAGAAAAACAAGAAGACTGGCAAGCAAGACAAACCTTCCTCCTACAAGGGAAAATTATTTTGGAGCTCCTCTCTTGTAGTAGATATATGGGGAAGCAAACCTTCCACTTCCATACCTGCAGTGACTTGCTTGGTCAGCATTTCTGGTCTTCCTGTTCCTGTGCAAGAACTCTTCCGACACCCCTCTCTCCCCGCCAGTGCAGTTGGATGGTAATACTAATGGGTCAGAGGGCGGGCACTGCCCCTACAAGATAAGGGTCACATGTGAGGCCCCATCAACCAACAATTATATTAAAGAAAACCCTCAGGCAACTCCTTCATGAAGTCAGAATCCTCCTTGGATACTTTGCCCCATGAGATTGGGAGTTTTCCAGTTAGGAGAAATCTGAAGCTGGCTCCCAGGTCAGGTCATTTGCCCACAAATTCTTCAATACCATGGTGAAATAGGTGATCCTAGCACTCAGCCTGCATCAGATTCCTGATTACAGCAAGGGAGAACTGAAACCCTCCATGCAGAAAAGGATTCCAGTATAAATTCAGAAAACAGCCAGGACTCTTCTTGTATGTGTCAGCATTAATGAGGTAATTGGATAAGAACAAAACAAGTCCATGAAAGATAGACACCTCAACAGACCATTTATGAAGCAGTAAGGATTCTAAAAGAAGAATCAATTTCATATGGAAGTGTCTTAAACTGAAAAGATGTTGTAGCAGTAGGGTTGAAAAACCAACCACCTGATACTTTTTTATCTGAAGAAAAATAGGAGAGCTTCTGCAGTCTTGCATAAGCTACCTTAGTTCTTGGTTTCCTTAACATTTGGAGTGCTTCACTTTTCAATCTTAATGTTTTTTTTAATTTCTGTTTTGTATGGTATATGTATGTAAAGTATTTTGGGATAAAAATGGAATATAAATTTAAGATGTCAGTTGATGTTTGTGATAGGAGCACCAAAAGATATTTTTTTTCTGATTTGAGAGAAGACATTGTTCTTGTACAGAAACCCTTTACATGAACTGCTCACTTAGAATGAATTTTTGCAAGCAAATCATACAGTCTCTAAAAATGGGTTTTATAATATAGATGGTGTCAGGCAACTCTTATTTTTTGCATTGTAATAAACTTTAGAATTCTGTTCATCCAAGCAAAATATGTCAAGGTAGATAGGACTTCCTCAGTTGTTCCATAGGATTCCAAACACTAATGGTAATCAGCAGTTTGGAAGCACCTGAAGTGCAGTGCAAAGGATTTTACAATCCTGTACCATGGAAGGCTTTGAGAGACTTTAGTCTGCCGTTAGCAAGTACAGCAGAATAAAGTCCCCACAGTGGCAGGTTCTTTTCTTTTCTCAATACATACATCTAAATGCAAAGTGTTCTAGTCATTTTAACCCTATCTGTGCTTCTCTGATGTTCCTATGCAGGTAATTTTCTACGACAGTGACTGGAATCCAACAGTGGACCAGCAGGCCATGGACCGGGCACACAGACTGGGTCAGACGAAACAGGTCACTGTGTACCGGTTGATCTGTAAAGGCACCATTGAGGAGCGCATCTTGCAGAGGGCAAAAGAGAAGAGTGAGGTAGGAATGAAGAAGCCATCTGGAACAAGAGTTGGGGTAGAGTGGTTAGCAGAGAGTTCAACTGTGGAATTGCTCTGGGAAGTAGAATAGTCTCTTCAGACATACAGAGAGAGACCCATATGGGTATCTCTATGCTAAAGGGAAAAAAATAGTATCCATATTATAACAGGGGAGCTGCACTGTGTAATGTGGATAGAGCCCAGGTGGTATCATGTCATGTGGTTAACCCCCCCCCACTGTGCCAGTTTAGACTAAAGCTTATGCTGTTGTTAATCTAGGGATTCCAATTTTTCTGGTGTAGACAAACCATCATGGCACACCAACCACTTAATTCTACAAAACTAAACCACTCTGCCTACAATTTCAAATATGTGATCTTATCTTATCAAATATGTGTAGAATTTTTTCAGAAAGTTTTGACGAAAACCAGACTCTGCGTATTTGAGATATGAAGGTTCCCAAAAGTGCTCAACATCTTGCAGAATCAAGCAGTAAATGCTTTAAAACCTTGAGCCTCACAACACCTTCAGGGAGCACATCTATACTTGCAAAAATTGGGTGCACAATTAACCATTGTTAGTGGTAGCAGCATTGAAAGTTGTATTGCAGACAGGGCTCAGGAATTGTACCATTTTTCCTCTGGATTAGACTTTGACTACATTAGAGCCTTCAATCAACTGTGCTTTGGTTGGTTGTATTGCAGCAATTGATGCACCGCTAATTGAGTGCATCCACATTGCCCACCCTGAATCAGTGTATGTTTTCCCCTTTGCATGCAGATTAGGGCTGCCTAACACCGAGTGGTTTGGGAGGTGGCTGTCATCTTTGACAGTTGACAAATACTCCTGACCTTTTTATACTATAGCTTCCACAGTTATTACCACCCGTGATGACTTGGGCATTTGATTTTTGTCAGTGTAGATCCACCGAGAGAGGTTAAGGGACTTGGTCATGTCCACACATTGAATTGTTGTCAAATCTAGGGTTTAGAACCCAGGCCTCCTAAAACCCTAAACCACATAGCCTCCCATGTAAGTCACTTGAAAAATAGGGATAGTAATACCTACCTCACAGGGGGCTGAGGATTATTAATTAATATTTGTTTGGTACTGGGTTAAATTCTGTTGTTGGGTTTATCAGGATAGAATAATCATAACTTTTTTTCCTGACTTTCACCATTTTAACTAGCACCTTTTCCTAGTTAGTATTTAGTAAAGAGAAAAGAAAATAGCTCATGGTTTCTCTGTTTATATTTTCTTTACTTTTAGATCCAGCGGATGGTGATTTCAGGTGGCAATTTCAAACCAGACACCTTGAAACCCAAAGAAGTGGTCAGCCTTCTGCTGGATGATGAGGAACTCGAGAAGAAATGTATGTGCAGTGCACGTTGTTCTCCTTCTCCTTCTGTCTTGTGCTTCACTGGTTTAGAAATCTTTCCTCTCAACCTCTACAAACACATGCACCGTAGATAACCCCTTCTGTTTCCTGGCTTATTTTGTATCACTAATTGTTTTTAGTTCAAGCTGGTTTCGTATCGCTATTGAGTGAAATGGGTGTAAGATATGTGATGGTGCAGTATAAAGTTTTTAATGTCACTTTTTTAGGATCACCATATTATTCATGAATGACAAAGCTTTGGCCAAATAAATGCTAATAAGAACTTTATATTTCAGCAGACATTTGGATGTGCAATGTAGATGCACATTTTGATACCACTTGAGAGAAGAATTTCCCAATAAGGCTTTTACTTTTCTGATTTCAGGGAGTTTGAATCTAGCATTACTCTTTAGGGACTTTCAGTGTGTTAGTGTAATATTGCTGGGTTTTATCCATGGCTTTTTCTAGAACCAGAGTCTTTTGTGAGATAAAGAATATTTATAGAGGGATAGGAAATAGCTTTGCGAAACTGTGATTCTTACATTACGCTTTTGCTACCTTTGTTTCCTGACAGTGCGTCAGCGTCAGGAGGAGAAGCGGCAGCAGGAGGAGACAAATCGTGTGAAAGAACGTAAACGAAAGAGGGAGAAGTATGCTGAAAAGGTACTTTGATGCAAGGATTGTGGTGGGGAAGAGTCTGAAAGGCTTTAAGCAGGGGTTCTCACACTATTACATAGTATGGACCAGGTTTTAATACAAAGATGGTTTCATGGACATCCTCTTCTCCGATTGCTTACATATAAAAGTAATATTAGGAAAATATGTAATGTATCTTTTACTTGTATCTTTCTGTCTTTTAATGCAACTTGCAGCTTGGAAATAACGAAGCGCTATGCGTGTATACAGCTCTCTGAACCACCAGTGATCACAGAGCCATTTGGAACCCCCTAGTTTAAAGAACTAAATGACATAATACTTTTCTGTTTTCATAGTTCATAAATCAGAGGCTTACTGATGCTGTCATCTTATCAGATTTTGTTCTGGGAATGTACAAATGGAATGTAAATTCAATACCCGATACCAGTAAAATCTCACTATCTGAATGGCTTAATGAGAGGGGAAACAGAAATTTGTAACATCAGAATTTCATTTTCTGGCTATTTGGATTTGCATAGTCTGAATTTAAGATATTGGAATTTGGATAATCAGAGTTTATAAGAAAGCATTTCATGCTCACTTTTAAAAAAAAATTTGAAATCAAAATCCTCTAACTCTTCAGTAGCGGAAATGCTGATACCTCATTCAAGCCATATTAAAAAACCTTACTAAATCTAATGTACGAGCTCCTGGTGCATCTGGTGCCATGTCCTCCAAAAAAAATCCCAACACGCCTTATTGGTAAATGCCATGCATGGCCTTTATCTTGTTATATTGCACTGGATGGTGGGCTTCCCAGTTTACTTGCACCATTTCTTCTTCCTTAATGTGTTTTCAGTCCTTGTATTACTGGTTTGTTTTGCTTATCTGCAGAAGAAAAAGGAAGATGAGTTGGATGGCAAGAGAAGGAAAGAGGGCATGAACCTGGTGATCCCATTTGTTCCGTCTGCTGATAACTCCAACCTTTCTGCTGATGGGGATGACTCATTCATTAGCGTAGACTCTGCCATGCCCAGCCCCTTCAGTGAGGTGAGACTGTCTTTAAACCATCTCCTTAGTCTCGTGGTCTTTAGGACTCTTGCTTTCTGCTCTCTAGCTAGAGTGGAACCCGTGTACTATTAGGGAACCAGAGATGTCTTAACCTAATATTGACCCATGAGTTCAAACCAGTCTATCTAAAATGTAGACGCTAAAATAATCTTCCCCTTCCACTTCTCTGATGATCTCATCATTGTGTCTCTTTCACTGACTCTGTCTTTTTCTACGTCAAGCCCTTCCTCTTTACCTTCAGACTCTGCATAGCTCCACTCCTGCCTGCATTCCAGCTTGTTTCCTCCTACCCTCCCCTTCCTCATCTTTATGTTCTCTTCACATTTGTGACTTTGTACCTTTTTTCTTATCACCACTTCCCATGCCTGGAACAGTCTCTCTTTTTGTGAACCAAGCAACTTCCCTCTCTTCCTTCAAATACCTCCTCAAAGCTCAGTTTCCTTGTGTAATCATCCATCACTAGTCTCTCCTAGAGCTCTTTCTTCTCCCTCATGTGTTTCTGGTCCTTAATTGTTGTGTTCTCTAATTTAAACAAACATACCTCACAGCACAGATCTTGTCTTCCTTCATGTTTTTAAAGAGCCATGTTCTTCTATAGTACTAAATACATATTATTGTTTTTATACCAGGTTGAGTTAATAAATAAAAATAAATAATATATGGAGATATACCTATGTCATAGAACTGGAAGGGACCCTGAAAGGTCATCAAGTCCAGCCCCCTACCTTCACTAGCAGAACCAAGTACTGATTTTGCCCCAGATTCTTAAGTGGCCCCCTCAAGGATTGAACTCACAACCCTGGCTTTAGCAGGCCAATGCTCAAACCACTGAGCTATCCCTCCCCCCCCAATAATTAATTAGTTAATTAAGATCCTTCACTAATTACTAAAAGGTTTTGATTAGCAGTAGTAGTGGAGCAGAGAACAGGATTCTCAACCTTTCTCCTTCTGAAGTGGGTGCTCTCTTGAGGGTAATCTGCATGGGAATCAACAAGGTTGAATGAAGAGGAAAAAAAGGTTCTCTTTGGATCTCTGCCAAATCCCTGAATCTCCCATTTTTAAAGCTAGCATGTATTTTAGTTCAGAGTTGAACATTAAACATGGGATGGAGAATTTAATTTTGCACTGTGTGTAAGTAGAGGACATGGTGTGGTGAGACAGGATATATATCATGTTTCCTGTCTTGCATTGAGAGAGAGCCAGGGCTAGCTGTCAGCTAATTGCCTGGTAGTAAAATGCTCTTTAATCTAGTTGCACGTTTTCTAAAGTTCTTAGCATGCTTTTACCCTTGCTGTAAACAAGCTGATGGGTTTTGTCACTGTGCTGTCTAGATCTCCATCAGCAGCGAGTTGCATATGGGGTCTATCCCTCCTGATGAAAGTAGCAGTGACATGCTGGTGATTGTGGATGATCCAGCCTCTTCAGCACCACAGTCAAGGGCCACAAACTCTCCTGCTTCCATCACTGGCTCAGTCTCAGATACCATGAATGGTCAGTACTCTTCACTTACGCTAATACTTACAAGGAGTAGTCAAGCCTGGTCTTTGTATATCTACATAATATAGCCGTTTTACCCCCACTTTATGCCTGCCTTGTAGGATTTAGTGAGGGGTGAAAAGGTGTAAGAAAAAGTTTTCTCATTATGAATTTTTTTCAGCGTTGGCAGATAGTATCATCTACTGATGTATTCAGTCATCCATCGTGCTTTACCATTCCCATGATATGTAATACAAGTGTTTTTTGTTCCTGTGATACAATGGTCCATTCCCCTTTTTGCAATGTGTACGTATCAGCAAAGCTCACTGCTGTTACTAGACAGCTGTGTAAAGAAGTAGAATCCTCCATAGGACCATTCAGTTATATGTCTAAGCTTTTCCCTGATCTCACTCTGGAGCCCAGGGACAGGTTCTGTATTGCCTACCTTTCTGTTGTATGATTGAGCCAGCTGTAATTGCATGACATTAGCTACCATAATTCTATATTCCAAAATAATTATAGCCCTAGTTTTTGATGGGTTTCTTTACAGGTAGCAAATGGAAAAGCCAGAGTATCTCCAAATAAGAATGTTTTTTCCCTGAGATTAAAGGAGAGTTCTCCCCTGGATTTAGTAGCGGGGCTCACAGTCATGACAACTAATTGGAGTTAGTGAGGTGTGACTAATGAGAGGAAATTGAGGAACAAAACTTGTGTATTTGTTTTTTCATGGGGGTTGATGGTTTAGTTACTAGCAGGCTGATGTAGATGTCAGGTATGTGTGAAGTTGTATTTAACTCATGAGTCACCTTGTGTATTACAACAACTAATATTTTCATCTCCTCCTTCGTTGTTTAAGGAATTTCAATCCAAGATACACCTGTCACAGGGAGAGGTAATTCAAGTAGAAGCCGGGGTCGCCCTAAAGGTTCAGGCAGTGGATCCAAAGGCACAGGGAAAGGCCGGAGCCGGAAGTCAACAGCAGGAAGTGCAGCTGCAATGGCAGGCGCCAAAGCAGGGGCAGCGGCGGCCTCTGCAGCAGCATATGCAGCATACGGGTACAATGTGTCTAAAGGTAAGGGAGACTGCTACATAGAGCAAACTAAATGGTGTTTTGATGTAAGGCTGTTCAGACATCCTGCCAGGGAACAGGAATTGAATTATAGTATCTCTAGAGTCTTGTGTTCTTTCTCATTGCGATTCAGTCATGTAGCTGTACTGAATGGCATGTAATATGATGTCAGAAGATTGTGATAATACAGCAAGTTCCACCACCCCAATGCAGGGGGAAGTAAGAGATTGGGAGCACTACCTCTAACTCCCCTCTAGGTTTTTGCTCTTATGTATTCTAGGCAGAAATCTTGCTTTCCCTTGGATTACGTAGCACTTCATGCATTTCCTTCCTCTGTCAGTGAAATGGGATTTTGTTCAGTCAGATTAGACAGCGCTGCTTACCACTGAAACATGGCTGTTGCTGTTCTTTGCGGTTGTCATGTGGTAGCTCTGTAGCTATAGCTGTAGAGCCAGAACTTCAGCTGTTTGATTTGACATAACTCCATTGAAATCAGTTGGTGCTACAGTGATTCACACATGCTAAGGACCTGGCAAATTGGTGTATACCAGATGGGCTATGGCTCCCACTTAGACCTCTCTCCCTTATGTGATCAACAGGCTCAGACAATTCATAAGCACGAGGTGGTCAGTGAAAGCAAGTTGGATTAAAGAGCATGAATTAAGGGTCCGTTAATATATTCCTTTAATGTAAATGCAAGTCATAGAAGTTACATTTTGTGTTGCTGACAAGCCACAGTGTGTGAATGGTGTGTTCACGTGGAATCTGTTTTTTTGTTTTTGTTTTTTGTTTCCCCTGTTGCTAGGTATGTCTGCAAGCAGCCCTCTCCAGACATCAATAATTCGGCCTGCTGGACTTGCAGACTTTGGACCTTCAAGCGCCTCTTCTCCTTTGAGTTCCCCCTTGAGCAAAGGCAACAGTGTTTGTGGGACCCCAAAAAGCTTAAATGTGACCAGCACTATGATACCAGAAACCCCAGTTCGGAAACAAAGCAAAGGAGCCCACACCTCGGGTGGGCGGTAGTAAATTTGAGCCCTGGAGCTTACCTTAACCATATTGGCTTTCAAAGTAGCCCACCCTGCCAGCAGAAGGCATGCAGATAAATGCCTGTTGCCATCCCACATGTATGTGAAAAGAAAATCACAGCACAATGGGGATGGGTGGTTTACGTGAGCACTTTGATTATGTGTATCCAAAAAAATTACTTTTGCAGATTCTGTGAGGAGTATGGATAAGGAGTGGGGTTAACTGAGAATGTTTCAGATTAGTTTTTCAATTAAGATTTACTGACACATCCTACAAGCGTGCTGTGAAAGAGATCCTGCAGCTATTTGTGTTTGTGGACACACCAGTGTACTGTCCTTCCTCTTCTTTCAGCTTCAGATGGAGTTCAGCTCCATTCTTATTCTAAGAAATCAGTATCTGAACTTGGAGGGTATTCTATGAAGTCAGAGAAACCCTTTGTGCTGAGGACCTGACAGTGCATTTGAGGGTGTGCCCATCCAGGGGAGCTGGGTGGTTGAATAGTCTGGCTTCTCTAGTGTGAATCAGTAGTGAATCTAGGGATTCTATGAAGAATTATCTGAAGACCTTGATTTCAAGGCCACGGGAAAGAAATCTCACAGTTTCCAGGGTCTGGACTCTTGTCAGCACTATGCTTTTGAATCTGTTCTAAACATCTGGCAGGAGCTGGAACCACAGTTGGACAGAATATGCTTATTTAGTGTTGCTATGTCTGCTTCACAGAGAGAAAGAAGCTTCAAGTAACTGGTTTACATTTCAAAGTCCAGGTCTGTTAGCATTGAGCATTTGCTATGTTGGATTTAACAATGATCTCTCTCATTCTGATCTATGCTGAACTCTTAAAAGGTGTAGGAACCATCAGGCTCTCCTTGTGTATGTTTCAAGAAGAGGGAATGCTGATGTGTAGGGGGAAGAAGTTCATTGCTATTCCTCTCATTGTGCAGTTGCAGAACTTGCTGACATTGCCTTTGGGTACTGCAGCTTGCTATGCCACAAGGGGAGCAATGGGCAACTTTACTGAAACGAGGAGTGTGCCAGTCAACTCCCTGGGGAAAATGAAGTCCCCCCATTCCAAGCACCTACACAGTATGTTCTTCCAGCATGTTTCCCATTTGTCAGTGATTGTCTCACACAGCAGCTTGGCTGAGTTCATTACAATGTGCAGGCACTAGTAGCCAAGCCCCATAAGACTTATAGAAGCCATTAAAGAGAACAGGAGTGCTGTCAGTGCCGCTCTGTGTCCTCATTCTCTCAGATTTCTCTTTCCCCATCCTAAATGCACAAACCTCTCTATAGCCCCTGACTTGGCTGTAAGTGTTGTCTGCATTGCACTGAGACATGGGGGGGGGAGCAGTTCTCCTGTCAGGCTCATTGAAATCAAATGGTTATACTACTGGGGCACTTTCATCCCTTGTGAGAGAAAGAGAAGCAAGTTATGAGTTACAGGTCTCTGCTGTGACAGCAGATGATGATTTTTTTTTTCATCCCCAAACCCCTTGCCTGGCATCTCACAGTGTGAAGCAAGTGCTTCTTGTGGGCTCTGCCTCAAATTTGCACACCTGAAAATAGCAGAACTGAGTTTAGTTAGATTGATTTTTAAACAGATTTGTAGGGGATAATTGGGGGGGTGTCACTTAAATTAAATCATGAAGACTTCCCCCTTCCCCTCATATTCACATGTATATATGATATTTAGAGGGAATCAGAAAAATGCCAAGCCTTTTTTCTCTTTGAATGTGCTGTCTATTTTTATAACTGAACTTGTATATATGTATAAAAAGAGACACATCTTTCTTTTACTAATTGGAGAAGAAAATCTTAAATAAATGCAGTGAGATAATTTTATGTAAATCAGAGTCTCTGTGGTTTGTACTTGTGTAGCCATATGAATGGGGTGGGGTGGGGTGAGGTGAGGTAGTGAGGTGTGTGGGAGTCCGCACATCTGTGGGGATGTGTAAGTGTGCGTAGGCTTTGGAATCAGAAGGTCTGTGTTCGACCCTCCGAGCAATAGCGCACTCTAATTATTTTCCATTGTTATTGTTGTCCAATTAATTTACTGGATATGTACGTTTTATATAACTAAGCAACCTACTATGTGCCGTGCAGAGAGAACATGTACAGTACATTATAGGATAGCAGATGGATTTATTCCAAGGAAGGTCACAGATCTCGTGTCTGGAAAATGGTGGTTTAGTTCAACATGGTTGATTCCTTTTTCAGTGCTTCAGCCCATATAGTTATTCCGCTCCAATTTTCAAATGGAGTTGTCAAGGGCTTGTTTATATGCATTTTTTATTTTTAAACTGCTAGAAAGTTATGCCAGAGATTGAAATAATGCCATAGCAGGGTAAAGAAAATGGTTATCAGTATGAGCAGAACCTTGAGTATAGGAGGAGATTGCAAAAATTTATTATAATTTAATCTACAAAGGCTTAAAGTGAGGATACTAGATTTGATGTAGTCAAATTAATTTTTTTTTTTTAATTCTCAATGACCTGTCATGCTGTGTCAGGGAAGGTGATAGAAGCCTAATTGCTTGGGACGATTAAAGTAGACTGTGCAAACTCTAGAAGATATATAGCAGGGAACAATTATCTATCTCCCTCCCTTCATAGGCAGGGAGATAAACAGGATGACCTACACTAGGTCTACGTTACAGACCTATATCTGGGGATCACATGCATCACGAAAGCTCATGCTCCTATATGTCTGTTAGTCTTTAAGGTGTCACAGGACTCTTTGCTGCTTTTACAGACCTATATCTGTATTACTACGTCGCTCAGAGGTGTGAAAAATCCACACCCCTGAGTGACATAGTCATACCAACCTAAGCCCCAGGGTAGACAGCACTATGTTGGCGGGAGAGCTTCTCCACAGCTGCCATCTCTTGAGGAGGTAGATTAACTATGCCAATGGGAGAAGCTCTCCTGTCAGCATAGGCATGTCTTCACTTAAAATGCTGCATCGGCGCAGCTGCACTTAAGTGTAGACCTGCCTGAAGACTCTTCCACCTCTCACTCCTATGAAGGATTGTACTTTAAACTGATGAATTCTTCTTTGTTATCATTATGTGTAATGTATTGTCTGCATTGCACTGAGACATGGGGGGGGAGCAGTTCTCCTGTCAGGCTCATTGAAATCAAATGGTTATACTGCTGGTTATACTAATGGTTATACTACTTGATGAAGTTAGAGAGCAGTACATTTAAAGGGAATTAAAATGGATGCTGTTTTATTCAAAGTATAATTGACTTTTGGAATTCACTACTGCTGGAGATTATCAAGACAAATAGTGATGGGGCTTTTTTAAAAGGCAGCATAGTTTTATGACTGTCCATTAACACTGGGCATTATATGCACAATGCAAGAGAATATAATGGATATGCATAATGAAACCACTTGCTTTGAAGTGTCAGGTAGGAATTCTCACTGCCTCTTTACCCAGGTACTGTGTTGAACAATTGTCTTTCCTCTGAAGCATCAGATACTTGCCGCTTCTGAAAACAAGGTACTGGACTAAATGACTTTATGGTCTGAGCTGGTATGGCAAATTGTGTGTTGATACATTTGTGAGACATTGGGGATTGTATATGTCCATCATGCTGTTTGAGTGTAGCATTTACGCCTTTTTCCACTTTTTGCTGTAAAACTAGAAGTATAAATATTAACCACAGTTAACATTACTCTTTAGGATTTTAAAATTTTCATTTAAATCCCTTTAGCTGAGCTTTCTTTAGGCCAACGGTTCTCAAACTGTGGGTCGGGACCCCAAAGTGGGTCGCAATCCCATTTTAATGGGGTTGCCAGGGCTGGCTTAGATTTACTGGGGCCCAGGGTCGAAGCCCGAGCTCCATCGCCCGAGGCCAAAGCCAGAGGGCTTCAGTTCTGGGTGGTGGGGCTAAGGTTACAGGTCCGTACCTGGGGCTGAAGCCGTTGGGCTTTGGCTTTAGTCCTGCCCAGGGCGGTGGGGCTTGGGCTTTGCTCTCTCTCTCTCCCGTCCCCCACCCCACCCAAGCTTTGGTCCCTTCTCCTGGGGTCATGTAATAATTTTTGTTGTCAGACGGGGGTCATGGTGCAAAGAAGTTTGAGAACCCCCGCTTTAGGCCATCTAGGTTTAGAGTTTGCAGCCTGTGCACCAACTCTTTGCTCTCAATCCTGGATCAAGTGTATTGTCCTTCTCAGTAGCTGTTCAAGGACTAGATCACCTCAGTTACACTGGTCTGCTAAATATTGAAAGATATTCTAAAAGGGATTTCACCTGGGAGCTACTTAATTTCTTAACTTCACTAGATTTATACTGCACTGCTAGGATAAGGCTAATTACTTCTCATGCTTAAGGGCATAACCTGATTACTTGCGGAAGTTGGGAAAGATTTTTGTTGTTGTGAATGTGGAATAGTGTTGGGGAGAAGAATTCATCTCCTTCAGAAGCATCAGCTATTGGTAAGATACCAGATTTAATAGCCCAATTGTCTGAACCAATATGGTAAGTCCTATGCTCCAAATTACAACCTTCCTCTTTCTTGCAGCACCTTGGAATGCTCCTCCAGACAGCCTTCTTGACAAATGTCCTCTGAAAATAGGAAATGCAAAATGTTGTGTTCTGGGCTTTCTCTAGCCTTATCCTACCCCTAACTTAATTCCCACCTCTCCTTTTCCTTGTAGCAATAAAATTATTCCAAAGCAGATGAAGCTTCCAACCCATTTGATGTTAAACTTTACTTACATAATCTTCTTTTCTGGGATGTGTTTCAGTGTTCAGGTATGAAATAACAGTTCCCTCTCCCCTTGACTGATAGGCATCATCCATTGTGGCTGAAAGGATGGGGTGATGTGAGGTGGGAAGGGAAATTCTTCAAGCAGAACAGCCGTGTGCTCTTGAATTCCTGTACAGATAGGCTCCTTCTTTGCTCTCCATGATAGACAGCTACTGCACTGTGACTCCCAGCTGCATTAAAACCCTATTATATAAGCCTTTTTACTAACATCACTTCTCACTACAATCTAAAAGCTTCATTGTTTTCCTCCATGATGGAGCTACATGGCAAGGATCACTGCATCTACAGTTAGCACCTCCTTTCAAATGGCACAAGACAACATCAGTAGCAAGTTTGGGATGAGCAATCTTCTGGCTTCAAAGCCATCTGGCATGTATAGTGACTTCCTATTGTTGTGACGTCTGTTTACAAGCACCAGTCCTTCCTTCAATCTTCCTCATGAGTGTTATGCCACCATTCAAGATCCCTACATTGCCTTCGGGGCTTTGGATTGACTGGAATGATACTTCTGCTTTGTCTGCCTGAATTCTTAAAACAAAAGGTTTAGCAAAACCTGCTTCTATCCCAAGGTTATGGAAACAGAATGAATTATACTAAACTCAAATGTATGTGTAATTTGCATGCATTGTTACCTTGAACAATCCTCACCAACCTTTCCAAAAACAAGAGGTGCCTTTATTTTTAGTCTGAGACTAGGAGAACCAGTTTGAAACTATTACTGCTGCTTTGGACTGTTGTACAATATTTTTGTGTAGGATGAGGCTAAAGTCGAGCTTATTCCCATTTCCATATTCATAACCTGAAGCTGGTTATTTCATTCTCAGATTGCATTCAAGGGGTGCCTCACTTGGGGAGAAGTCATCTATACACTTAATTCACCCCCAGTTACTCCATTTTGTGTCTTACTGGATAGAAGCTGCCTCCACGTCTTACCTTCACCTCTGTGTTTTACTTGGAGGGCATAATCTATTTTTTTTTTTTTTAAATCTCTAGAACTTCACAGGGAGGGGCCCTCTCTCCATACCTCTAGCCCTCAGCTTTCTCTGTGTCCCAAACCTTAGGAAGATGCTGGTTTTGCTTTTCAAGAGTCTTATTCTTCAAGGGCTTGCTTGTGTCCATTTCCATATAGGTGTGCGCGCGTTGCGTGCACCGTCACTAGAAGACTATTTTCCCCTAGTGGTATTCATCAGGTTGACTCTGGTGCTCCTTGGAGTGGCACCTCTACGGCGTGGTATATAGGCACCTGCCGGCCCGCCCCCTCCTCAGTTCCTTCTTTCCGTCAGTGGCAGTCGCTGGAATGCTCCTATCTCTTCCTTAGCAAGTGATTCTGATAGTAGTCCTCTTCCTGTAAATAGATTGTAGATAAGTGTAAATAGTGATAGTTAATAGATAATAGTTGGTAAGCACTTGCTCTGCACGGGGAAGTGGGGGGCGCGGTCTCCCGCCTGGACCCGGGGGCATGCCTCGGTCCCAGGGCTTCAAACAGCGTGCAGCGTGCCACAAGCACATGCCAATTAATGACCCTCACAAGAGCTGTTTAAAGTGCTTGGGAGAGGGTCATATTCAGGATAAGTGCTGGATCTCTAGGAACTTCAAACTGAGGACCAAAAAAGAAAGAGACAATCAATTGAAGTCCCTACTTGTGGAGACGGCACTCAGTCCCACTTCAGAGCAGCAACCGGACCCTGTACCGAGCACCACCTCTATAAGGAGTGTGCTGGCATCTGTTCAGGACACCCAGTGTGGCTTGAGCTCCCCAGCACCATCCTCCAGGCACTGGCACGCTTCTCCGGTGCCCAAGAAGGTGGAGTTGAAGACACAGCGCCAACCCCATCACTGGTGCTGAAGAAGCAGTCGAAGAAGTTTGATCGGGGTGTTCCCCCTTGAGAGAAACTGAGAGAGTGCGATCTGTGGCAGACAACTGTCAATCGGAGGTGACTGAACTGGCAACATTGACTCCAGCCCTGGCAGGGGAACCATTGAGTTCGGCACCGAGAGGCTCCTCACGTAGGGTGAGACAAGAAGGGGACACGACCCTCACAGCACCATTGACACCAGAGGCTTATGAGGCGGTGCAAAACCTCTTGACTGTCCCGGCACCACTGTCCCCAAGCCGAAGCCTGCAGAGGATAAACCAAACGCTGCAGGTTCCAGTCACAAGAGGGCAAGCACCAGTCCTGGGCAAGTCCACAATGATGGCATGGCACCGTTCTCCATCCCGCTCATCATCAGGAGACTCAGTACTGAGACCACACTCACCGCAGTAATGCAGCAGCTCGCCTAGACGCCAGTTGCAGTTCCAGCGCCGGTCTCACTCCTGGCACCAGTCATGCTCCAGGCACCGATTGCCACTCCCTGTCCCGGTGCCGCTTGCAATCTTGGCACTACTTGTCATCGAGGCGCTGCTCTCCATCACAACAATGCTTCCCATGGCAGCACCGTTATTCGTCGTGGTACCACCCTTCTCAGAGACGCTGCTGTGCATTGAGGCAAGGCCGCTCGGCACCACAGGACACAGCACTATCTTGGTCGCCTAGGAGCGGGTCTTCTGGCTCGGAATCGCAGGCAGAGTCATCTGCCTCGCAAGGAACTGGATCTAGAGTGGATCACAGATGCCCTGTGGATGAGACCCAGGGGCACCACTGCAAGTGGTCCAGGGCTCCCACGGAGGAGGTTCTCTTTTGGCACCCTCGGAGACAAGGGCACCCACTCTATCCCCTTCAGAAAGAGGACCAGTCCCTGGGGCAGTGGTCAGGGACCCTCACACCACACCAGTGGGGGACCTGCCAGGGCTGGAGGAGGTCCAGGCCACTTTGTCATCCTCCCCGGACAAAGCAGTGGTGGGTATGGCTATAGCCCCGATGCAGGATGACTACAAAGCCCACCAAGAGCTCCTGTGTCGGATGGCTCAGAACCTTAATCTCTAGATAGAGGAGATCGCAGAGTCAATCCCAACATTTGTGGACATTCTGATGGCTTTGGGGCCAGCAAGAATTGCCCTGCACCTGAATGAGGCCATTCAACAGCCCATAAAACACTGTGGCAGAACCAGGCCTGTCTTCAGCCCGCTGCTAAGCGAGTGGAGAGGAAGTATTTTGTTCCCCAGAAAGGGTACAAATTCCTTTATACTCATCCTCCATCAGGCTCCTTAGTTGTTGCTGCAGCCAACAAGAAGGAACGGCAAGGACAGCAGGGCCTGTCACCAAGGCCAAAGAGGCAAAAAAGCTGGACCTCTTGGGGAGGAAAGTCTACTCCACAGGGTGCCTTCAGCTTAGAATTGCTAACCACCAAGCTCTGTTTAGCCGTTATGACTTCAATTTCTGGCCAGCAGCAATTCAGAAGTTCAAAGAGCTCCTGCTAGCTGACTTTAGGGTGGAGTCTGGGGCCTTGGCTGAAGAGGGCAGAGCAATAGCCAAGACATCCCTCCAGGCGGCACTAGATGCTGCGGATGCGGCAGCCTGGGCGATGGCCACGGGCATGGTAATGAGGATACGCTCCTGGCTACAGTCGTCAGGCCTCCCCCTCGAGGTCCAGCAAATGGTTCAGGACCTCCCATTTGAGGGGCAGTCCTTGTTTTCGGAACAAACCAACGCCCGGCTGCACAGCCTCAAGGATTCAAGGGCAACCTTGAAGTCATTGGGCCTCCACACTCCAGCCCTGTCCTGGAAACATTTTAAGCCGCAGCCTATGTGCCGTTTCTGCCAGTCCTACCAGAGACAGGACTTTGGGCGAAGGAGGAATAGGGGTTTTAGAAAGAGACTGACCGCTCACTCCTCGACACCCTTGATGTCTCTGCCCGTGAAACAATCATTGGGCAACAGACAAAGCTTTTGAGGATGCGCTCGACGTTGCCCCAACCCCAAAACCTGGATCTTACCCCTATGTTTGTTGACCGTTTGTCCCACTTTTACCGGGTGTGGGCCAACATCACGTCCAACTGATGGGTGCTCCGTACTGTAGAAGTGGGATACACCTTGCAGTTTGTCTCCTCCCCTCCTGGCCCCCCCCCCCCCCATCCCCGTCCCTCTTCAGGGACTCTTCTTATGAAATCTCCTGGCCACAGGGTGCAATTACTCCTAAAGGCGGGGGCAGTGGAGGAGTTTCCAAGAGAGCTAAGAGGCAAGGGATTTTACTCCCGCTATTTCCTGATCCCAAAGTCCAACGGGGAATCTCAGACCTATCCTAGATCTCAGGAACCTCAACAAGTTCTTGAAGAAGTTGAAGTTCTGTATGGTCTCTCTAGCCTCGATTATTCCTTCCCTAAATCCAGGGGACTGGTATGCCTCACTCAACTTGAAAGACGCATATTTTCATATAGCCATCTTCCAGAGGCACAGAAGTTACCTTCGGTTTGTAGTAAATCAGAACCACTATCAGTTCATGGTTCTGTCCTTCAGCCTATTGGCAGCCCCAAGAGTCTTCATAAAATGTATGGTGGTGATAGCGGCCTTCCTCAAAAGGAGAGGGGTGCAGATCTACCCTTACCTGGATGACTGGTTGGTGAGATGTCGATGCAGGGAGTTAGTGGAAGGACACGTGCCAATCATACAGTCCACTTTCGAGAGCCTGAGTCTCCTGATCAACAAGCAGAAGTCCACACTCACGCCCACCCAGAGGATAGAATTCATAGGGGCGATACTCGACGCAAACCAAGCTAGAGCTGCCCTGCCGAAGGGATGCCTCAGGGCCATCTCATTCGAGGCCTGCTAGCTTGCCCCACGACCACAGCAAGAAACTGCCTAAAACTCCTTGGGCATATGACCTCCTGCACCTACGTAGTGCAGCATGCACGTCTTAGACTCCCTCTACAGCTGTGGCTGGTGTTGGTGTACATACCGGGGCATCACCTGCTAGACAGAATGGTTACTCTTCCCCAAGAGATGTTCAATGCCCTTCAGTGGTGACTGAATCAAGATGTAGTACAAGACCCGCACTGTTGGTAGAGCTGGTCACGAATGCCTCAGATATGGACTGGGGAGCCCACCTGGGGCCCCTGAGGACACTAGGTCTGTGGGCACCAGAGGAGGTACGCCTGTGTATCAACGTCCGGGAACTAAGGGAAATGCGCCTTGCCTGCCAGGTTTCTGCCACAAGCTCCGGTACAAGTCCATATCAGTCTTCATGGACAACACCACGGCAGTGTTCTATATAAACAAGCAAGGGGGAGCCCAATCGTTTCCCTTATACCTCAAGGCATTGAAACTCTGGAACTACTGCTTAGCCCACTCCATTCACCTGGAAGCCGCTTATCTTCCGGGTTCGCAAAATAAGCTAGTGGATCACTTGAGCAGATCCTTCACCAGTCATCACAAGTGGTCTCTCCGACTGGATGTCATTTAGGCTATTTTCTGGAGGTGGGGGTTTCCCCAGGTGGACCTGTTTGCAACCAGGAGCAACAGGAAATGCCCCCAGTTTTGCACGTACCTGAGGCACAGTTCAGAGTCTCATTCGGATGCCTTCCAACTGCCATGGGGGAGAAGACTGCTATACGCTTCCCCTCACAACCTACATCCACAGGGTACTCCTCCATGTCAAAAGGAACAAGGCACGTGTAATTCTCATAGCACCGGCATGGCTGCGCCAACATTGGTTCACAACCCTGCGCGACCTCTCAATAGACGTCCCAGTCGATCTCCCAATGTGGCCACATCTGATCTCCCAGGGCCATGGCCGCATGCTTCACCCGAACCTGGAGTCTCTACATTTGACAGCTTGGCACCTTCGTGGCTGAACGAAATGGAACTGGTCAGTTCGGCACTGGTCCAAGAGGTCCTTCTGGGCAGTAGAAAGCGTTCAACTAGTATGACCTACCTAGCGAAATGGAAGAGGTTCTCGCTCTGGTTGCTTCAGAAGGGGTTCTCCCCTCTGGAAGCCACGCTCCCTTTTATCTTGGACTATCTGCTCCATCTGAAAGGGGAAGATCTAGCAGTGTCCTCTGTTAGATTCCACTTGGTGGCAATATCGGCATTCCACCCTCCGGTGAACGGAGTTTTCTCCAACCCAATTAGCTCTTGATTCTTAAAGGGCTTGGAGCACCTGTATCTACAGGTGTGCCAACCTCTGCCCTCCTGGGATCTCAACCTGGTCCTATCGTGTCTGACAGGGTCGCCGTTCGAGCCACTAGCAACATGTCCTTTCATTAATTTATCCTGGAAGGCCACCTTTCTGGTGGCTATCACCTCAGCCAGAAGTGTGTCGGAGATCTGGGTTCTCACCTCTGAGCTGCCCTACACGGTCTTCAAGGACAAAGTTCAGTTATGGCCCCATCCATCATTCCTTCCGAAAGTGGTCTCCTATTTCCACAATAGTCAGGACATCTTTCTCCCACTGTTCTATCCTCAGCCCCATGCAATGAAACACAAACAGCGGCTGCACTCTTTTGACATGAGATGTGCTTTGTCTTTTTACATGGAAAGACCAAACCATTTCAACAGTCCACCCAGCAATTTGTGGCCATTGCAGAAAGGATGAAGGGCAGCCCAGTCTCGGCTCAGAGGCTTTCCTCCTGGATAAAGTCCTGCATCAGCACATGCTATGACCTGGCAAAAGTGTCTCCGCCACGTTTAACGGCACACTCCACATGGTCACAGACCTCATCAACAGCATTTGTGGCCCATGTCCAATTGTAGAGATCTGCAGGGCGCTGACCTGGTCGTCTATCCATACGCTCACGGAGCACTACGCCCTTACTCAGCAGGTGAGGAATGATGCAGCCTTTGGTGCAGCGGTCCTCCAGTCCGTCTCTCACAGGAACTCCGACCCCTCCACCTGAGTGTTTGCTTGGCAGTCACCTATATGGGAATGGACATGAGCAAGCACTTGAAGAAGGAAAAGCAGTTACTAACCTTTCCATAAATCTTGTTCTTTGAGATGTGTTGCTCATGTCCATTCCACAATCCACCCTCCTCCCCCTCTGTCGGAGTTGCTGGCGAGAAGAAACTGAGGAGGGGGCGGGCCAGTAGGTGCCTATATACCGCACCATAGAGGCGCCACTCCAGGGGGCACCAGAGCCGACCCGACAGATACCACTAGGGGAAAAAGTCTTCCAGGGACGGTGCACATGACTCACGCGCACACCTATATGGGAATGGACATGAGCAACACATCTCGAAGAACAACAGTTACAGAAAGGTTAGTAACCGTTTTTTAAACCCAGCTGCTCAGAAAAATACTAACTTTGTTGTTTATCATAGATGCTTATAAAGTTCCCTGAGGAAATAAGAATTTAAATCTAGAGTTTCGATTTGATTCAAGCTGTTGAGAAATCTGATCATATTTGCCTTCCAGAGCTTTACCTGCTGTCTAGAATATGAATGAGAATGCTGTATAACTCCTATCAAAGTATCCTTAGGAACCACCTAATCTTCTTATAAAACAGATGTGAATGTAGTGGGTGTCTTTGTGCACACTTGTTTTAAAGAAGAATTAATCTTGCAACCTTTATCCACCCCATGCCAATCGTAATTTGGACTAGTTGCCTTTATGCATTTTACAACACCTATAAATGTTTTTATAAAGGTTGGAATAATCAGCAAATTTCATGCATTATAATGATTACTTTTAAACTATATTAAACCATTGCCACGTGATTGGAGTTATCTAGTTGCTGAAATCATTAGAGTGTTGGTGATTAGTAAATGAAGTGGAATGTTCCTGGACACACCCTACAAATTCCCCTCTATTACCTGTGACAAAGCCCTTTCCAAGCAGAGTAGACTGAACAGCTCTTCGCCCTTTAAGGACTCTCCATCGAGAATGCACCAATCAAGTGTCATGAATTCACAGAAATTCATGTTGGAAAAGACCTTTTTGGGTCATCTAGTCCACCCCCTAGGTGCTAATGTTAGGGTTATTCTGTATAGTATGTTCTCTAGTTATTATTTCTGCTTTCATGTGACATGGTTTCCAGCACTTCCTTTCAGAGGCTATTCTGCATTTTTACAGGCCTTGTTGTTAGCACATTTTTCTGATATGCAATCTACATTTTCCTGTGCTCAATTTAATCCCGTTCCTAAGTATATTACTGCTACTTTAAAATTGTAGCATCCTTCATCCATGGATATCAGTGTTTTTCAAGCTACAGTTAAACCTCACAATAGCTCTATGCGGTACATAATAATTTATAATCATTTACAGATATGTATAACACACTAGCGACAAAGAGTCCTGTAGCACCTTATTTTGTCACTTTTTACAGATCCAGACTAACACGGCTACCCCTCTGATACGTATAATACACTGATACTCTCATGGACCACCCTAAACAGTTCTCCACTCTTTAGTGTTTGCAACGTGTTAACAATTATTGTGTCTTTACTCTTAGTCATAATTTGGCCAAGTGAACATTTAGTTCTGTTAATCTGTTCTCATAAATTAATGCTTCTAGCTTTTTAATAATTTTTGTTACTCTTCTCTGAATTCTTTCTCCAGGGTAACATCTGTCTGGCATTGTGATGTCTGGAATTGCAGACTGTGGGTGGATTTTCAAAAGTACCTAAAGCTTCCTGTAACTCTCTATATTTCTTTGACCCTCTGAGGCACCAATACTCTGGCTCAGTAGGACAGAGTCTTTGAGCCAGACTATTGGTGCCTCAGAGGGTCCAAAAAATGTAGAGCAGATCTTGGCACACAATTGTTGTGTGGCACCAAGATCTGCTTCTCTGCTGCCCCCTTCTGAGTCCTGTCTGTCCCTCATGCCTTTTCTGTCCAGTGTCTCTCCCTGGCATCCCGATAGTCTCTGCTGAGCTGTGGATGGGCTAGTAGCATTGGAATATTGAAGTAGCCAGCAGAACTTGACAGGTCCAGCTCTTCCTTGAAGAGAGATAATAGTTAATGAATGCAAGAAACAGTGTTGTTTAAATGTTACATTTAAACCATGGCTTGTGTCTGAGATGTTACGGGAATAAATGTGTGTGGGTAGTTTGGAATTGCCAGCAACCATGTTTCTTTAATTAGAGGAACTTGAGAAATCAATATAAACTGAGAGGATATGTTAAAAAGAACTCATTTTAAAATGTTTCCTTTGCCAAAATTAACATCAATTTGACCACACAAACGTTGTAGGAAGTTCAGTTGTACCATGAAGAGTGTGGTAAATATAGACTATTATACATACAAAACTGTGAAAAAGAACATTATTAAGTTTCAAAGTCAAGCACTCAGAAGTTAGGAAATGCCAGAATAAAGGTTTCTTGTGGAATCTTAATTAAGCTGCCTTGTACATATAAATCTATGTTGATTACATAAATCACATCCTATTTTTTCCACAGAATCCTTGCCTCATTCAGTGCACAGAATGGATGGTGCCACTTAATGAGCAACCATTCAATTATTTTTCCTTAGTTGTTCAACGTCCGACCCCAGGCCTTATTTACTGCACATTATTTAAACACTGCTCTGACTACAGAATTAATTTTTTCATGGGCATTTCTGTGGGGCTCATCACTGTAGTATTTGAGTGCTTCACAAACATTAATTTATCTTCACAACACCCCTGTAAGGAAACAGGGTGCTCTTTCCCGCATTTTACAGGTGGGAAATAGAAGCACAGAGGGATTTGAGTATCCACTAATTTTTGGTGCCCAATTTGAGACACCTAGAATCTAATACTTCAGAGTACTTAGCACTATATAGCACCATATATGTTAAAAGAGGTCCTGTGGAAAAAATAGTATGTGGTCACCTAATTAAAGACTATCTTATAAAGCATATGCACAAGGGGACTGAATTAATGTTGCACAGGCAACCTTTATTCTGGTATTTCCTAACTTTGAGTACTTGACTTTACACACATAAAAAACGTACATTAAAAAATTAAGGTTGCAATATCCTAGGTGTGGCGGGGCGACGACTCACTGGCGTGGCGCCTCCTGCTGGTCGTCCTGGGAATTAGCTCTTCCAGCCCGGAGCACCCTCTGTAGGCTGGTGTCTCGCCTGCCGCTGGCCCCTGTGTCCCTCCTAGACCCTGGTGCCCTTTGCCCAGGGTTCTGTCCACCATAGTACCCCCTCACTCTAAGTCTCTCACCCCAGGGGAACCCCCACCCCCTATCCCCACCTTGCCTCAGTGGCTACTGCCAATCTCCATTTAGCCCTCGCTCACTGGGGCAGATGGCAGTCTGTAAACCACTCCTCATCAGCAAGGGGGGTTGGACCAGCTGCCTCGGCCTATTCCTAGGCTGCCCCTCTGCAGCCCTAGTACCCTTTTGTGGGCCCTTAACTTGGCCTGCAGTCTGGGGCTTTGCTAGGCTGGAGCTCCCCAGCTCCCTCTGTCCTTCCCCAGCACTGCTTCCCCCTAAGTACCCTCCTCAGCTTCCCAGGCAGCCAGGTCCTCCTCTCTCTAGGGAGCTAGAGAGAGTGTATGTGTCAGTCTCTGGCCCTCAGCCCTCTTATAGGGCCAGCTGTGGCCTGATTGCGGTATGGCCACAGCTGCAGCTGCTTCCCCCAATCCGCCTAGCATTTCCCCCACTACAGCCCTCTCCCAGGGCTGTTTTAAGCCCTTCAGGGCAGGAGCAGGGTGACCACCCCGCATAGGCGCCAACTTTCTCTGGCGCCAGTGGGTGCCCACGCCACCCCGCCCCTTTCCCCGCCCCAACTCCACCCCATCCAAAGTCCCCGCCCTAACTGTGCCCCCTCACTGCCCTTATTGGATCCCTTCCCCAAATCCCGGCCCCGCCTCTTCCCCCAGCGCGCCGCGTTCCCGCTCCTCCCCCCTCCCTCCCTGCCCTGTGAATCAGCTGTTTCGCAGCACAAATGCTAGGAGGGAAGGGGGAGAAGCAGGACGTGGCGGCGTGCTCGTGGAGGAGGCGGAGGGGTAGGTGAGCTGGAACAGGGGGACGGGGCCACAGGGAGCTGCCGGTGGGTGCTGAGCACCCACCCTTTTTTTTTCCATGGGTGGTCCAGCCCCAGAGCACCCATGGAATCGGCACCTATGCCACCCTGGTACACTAGGGTTCTTTTGTTTTTTTTAAAGCCAACTGTGAAACAACAGAAAATCCATCATGTAGCATCATATTGCCACCAACGTGGGTCATCAGCAGGGCAGGACCTTAGATCTAATGCACAAACATCTGCCACTTGAGCTAATGGAGTAACTGAAAGTAGGCTGTCATTCAGTAGGTGGACCAGCATTGGGGGGATGAGACATACACTTTGCCTGTGGGTTGCACAGATATTCGATGATAGCAGAGGAACAGTGATACTCAGGAATTTTGTGTTCCATGAATGTGCTCTGTTAGGCACAGATTCTTCTGTCTGTTCTCTCCTCAAGCCTAACTCCTTCTGTCCCATCCCCTCCAACTTGTCTCTGTTCTGGTCCTGTCTCTTCTCACCCCCAGCTCCTCATCCCAGTCCCACTTTTCTTGCCTTCCCAGTCTCCAATTGTCAGGCTTCTCATTCCTATCTGTCTGACCAGCTACTCCCCATCAACCGCAGTCTATCTCCCTTCACTTACAGTCCCATTCTCCTTGATTAGTCACTCTCTGTTCCCCCTCCTGGCTTCTCATCCAATCTCTCTCTCACCTCCTCCTGGCCTCCAGTCATCACCCATGCTTGTTTCCCCTCATGCACATTGGCTCCCAGTCTTCTCCCTGGGCTCCTTATCCAATCTCAGTCCTACCCCACCCCTATGGGTCCTTGTCCCAATCTTCCTGTCCCAAAAGGAAAAATTCTGTGTAGCCTCAATCTTAACCAGCTGCTAAAAATATACCCTAGGGCCAATTCTCTGGGGGAGAGAGCACCTCAGTATAACAACTGTTTCCCTCGTAGGTCGTTTCAATGAGTGCTGTCTGTTTCCGGGTCCCTAGAACAACTCAAGGAGAGGTGGGGACAAGGTGATTGTCCTCAGTTCACTGTAAACAACGCCTCCCTGGTTTTGAATTTCACTGACCTTTCACATCATTTCAGCTGCAATACTGAACATGTTATTTACAACACTGGCTTTTCTTAGGCCCTCTGAAAGTGTAAACACATACCACAGTGGCTGGCACAAGATGATTACTAGAAGTCAAGAGTTAACATAAACACATCCACAAACAATTTATGGGATTTCACAACTTAAGACAGAACTTCCTCAGCATTCTCTGAAAGAGGGGCAACATTCACTTCCTCCCCTGGGAACTAACGCCATATCTATTGTGCACCTTTCAGCTGAATTGGAACCAGTTAGACCTTATCTAGACTAGGAGAAAAGAAGTGTTTTAAATTTAACATTAAACACATTTCAAACATTACTTAGCAGCTGGGGAGCTGCTTTGTGGACATATAATGGTGTTCATTGTAACTGGGTTAGATGGGAGTGTCGTGAACTGCTTCCAAAATATAATTGTAGTGTAGATGGATCCAGCCATGCCTCTGGTTCAGAGCAAAATGGTGATGTAGTGGTTTGAACAGAGGACAGAGAGCCAGGAACTAATGAATTCCAGCTCTGATACTGACTTTAGGCAAGTCACTTACCCTCTCTGCTTCAGCGTCGTCATCTGTTATTTACTTGGTTCTCAAGGATTCTGTGTGGATTTGTAAAGCACATTGAAGGTTAAAAGTGCCATAGGTGCAAAGTATTACTATTAACATGGATGACTCTAGTTCTGTTTTAATAGTATAGCACAGGCTTACACCAATGAGGTTTTTAACCTTTTTCTCACACACTTCACCCATTTAAGAATTCTACTTTTACATCCCCCTCAAGTACAGATGGTTCAAAAAAGTCTGAGTGCCCCAAACACTGACATACCCAGTATCCTTGCACAGGCAAAGCAGACTCTGTAGCTTCCCAGTCAGACCAGTCTTGGAGCAGTTTAGTTTAAAATCCTCCCATTTTCTCAAGCTCTTTGTGATGTGAGCTTTAAATGCCAGCAACGATTCAGGTTTGTCCTAAACTGCAAGACTGGCAACACTGGCCCAAACTGATCCTGGTGGAACTCCCCTGATTTTATTTAAAATTCACCAGAGATGAATTTGGCTCTTCGTGTTCTCGGAAGGTGGGAATGGACAACAGTGAGGAAGGAGGCAAAAAAGCTGATTAAATGGAAGGGCAGAAGAGAGAGAGAAAAGTCTTTGTCTCCATATCCCCAGAACAGTTCAAGGTGGCCTGGGTATGGAGTTGGGGTCAGCCCTGGCTATTCAGCACCTCTCTATCTTTGAATTTCACTGACCTTTCACATTATTTCAGTGTCATTCTCCAGAGTTCAAGGTACTGGCTGTGTCTCAGGAATTCAAAAGCATAAAAGCACATCAGGTTGGCTGGCACAGTGAACAGGATGAAAAGGATGCTGGGGAGAGACTAAAGCACATCCAAAAATGGGGGGGGGGAGGGAGATTTTTAAATAAAGCATGTAGAACTTCCACTGCATTCTCTAGAATGCCCACTTCCATGTACCCCTCCACCCCCAAAAAACCTTAAAGCCCTTGTAAAACATTACTCAAATATTGTGATACTTAATTTTCTAATATTCATATAGCACCAAGACAAACCAGTGAGGATTTTCACATAGGCAAAACAGCCAGTCTGGAGGCAAGGAACCCCAAAGGCTGTTGAGTGGCAGTGGGGTGACTATCTGGGGCAATGACCTGTATTTGTGGATCCACTGACCTCTACCCTGTCTTATCCCTCACTGTGTCCATGGAGCCATGCAGAGCTGGGCTATGCTGCATGCAGGTAGTGTGCCCTCACCTGCACACTCGGGCAGCACCAGTTCTGCTGGAGAAAGGCCCTCTGAAGCCACAGAGAAGGGGGTCGGATTTGCCTCCAGACTGAATAGAATCTCTTTGCACATCTTTAACCTTTCTAGATTCTGATCCCATGCTCCTCTGTGCGAGCAAAGCTCCCACTGACTCCAATGGGAGTGCAGGTAGAGGAGTGGAGCAGGTATGACTGAGGGGAACTAGATACCACAAAGGGCAGACAGTGTTGTATGAGCCTACCTTGGATGGTTTGGGGGGTGATGTATTCATTTTCGGCCTGAGGCACCTCATGATAGGCAATGTCCTCCTGGAACATGAAGAGGTATAGAAGAGACTAGCTAGCAGTACAGGCACAGGAAGCACTGGAATGAAATGTTTCCAGAAAAAAAAAAAAAAAAAAACAACCCCAGCTACAAGACAGTTAGCTGATGTATCTTTACAACCTTATGTCTGTTTTAAAACAAAAACTGAGAACGTTAAGGGTTGGGTTTTTTTTTTAAAGATGTTTGAAACGCAGGGGATTCCAAGTTGAAGTAACATTTAGGTAAATTTTAAAATCTGGAAATTCAGTTAAGGCTCCAAAAACAGCCTTAACTCTTCTCCTTTACCCTGCTAAAGTGATGCATTCTTATGCCTCTAATGCATGTTTCAAATATTTGCTGACTTTGTCCTTTATGTGGAACAGAGCATAGTAGAAGTTTGTTTTAAAGAATGTGGTACAACACTCTGTGATTGGTAGATACATTTGTACAGTAGACAGAAGTCCTAGTTGATAACTAGTTGTATATAAATGATTGGGCCCCAGATCAACCCTGGATGTGTCAACAAGTCTAGTGGAGAATATAGAGAGAGTTTGGTTTGTTTGGGGGCTGGTTGTATTAATTTAAATGGAATAAATGAGCAAAAGGTGTTAATATAATCCAGTCACTGTCCAACATTAAACAGTATTAAACAAAGTCCAGGGTTTGGTACACAGAGACCTCAGCCTGCTTAGTTCCATGGCAAACACACCATTAAACATCTTTTTAACCTTTTATTAAAGATACAGGAAAGAAGGAAAAACAGTTAAAGCATCTGAAATGTAACCATTAAATAAGGCTTTCATTTTAACAACATCTCTTGTTCCCTTTCCCTTTATCCGGAGAGAGTTTTAGAAGGAAAAGAACCCATGTCTGACAGTCTCTTAGAAGATGCTATCAAAGAAAGTAATACTTGTCCTTTTGGGGAAAAGAGAAGGTTAGTTGAGATTTGCTGGAGCTGCTGTTGCTGATGAAGTCAAATCCCATTTCATCCCAGGTAGTGGTTGGGATTCAGCTGGTGCCAGTAGAGGTGGCAATGTCATATGGGTCCCTCTCTCTGGCCCTGGTCTGGTCAGGACATCTCTCAGGGTGACGAAGGTCCGGGATCTCAGGAAACAGTGGGGCTAGCAGCCATGATGGTGAAGCTTGCTCCAGTAGCCTCTGTCTGTTCTTCTCCATTTTTCCCACAAAGTCTCTTTCTTTAAGGACCCCCAAAGGGAATGGTGGATGGAACAGCCCATCCCCTCATTATTTTGTCCATCTATTAGGCCTAATATCTGACACCAATTTTGGTTTATTAATATCTGGTTCCACATCTGTTTTTAACCAAGCATGATTTAAAGATAGTCCTTGAGTCTCATCAATGTGGCGGCCTCTTTTGTTTGGATTCATTTAGTCTCTCTGGTTCTCTTGCACCTGTTTATAACATTCATTACTGAAAACAATTTGACTCAGCATTTGTTGTTATAGGATATTGTAACATCTTATGAACTTTCATATATTCTTTACACTTGAGCACACAATTAGGGTAAATTTGTAAGCCCAATTATCACAAGAGGCCATACATAGAAGGTCAGATATAGAAAAAGTCTCTTGTCTAATGGGAAATATAGGAATAGGGCCAGAGAGTCTTTGATCTGGGTAACGGGTGAAACAGGGTAGATGGCTCATTGTGAGGGGAATCAGTGACTGGGTAGATGATGTTTATGCGTGAACTTGAGTTCATACCTATTTTTACAGGAGGAGGGGGGAGGGATAGCTCAGTGGTTTGAGCATTGGCCTGCTAAACCCAGGGTTGTGAGTTCAATCCTTGAGGGGGCCACTTAGGGATCTGGGGCAAAATCAGTACTTGGTCCTGCTAGTGAAGGCAGGGGGCTGGACTCTATGACCTTTCAAGGTCCCTTCCAGTTCTAGGAGATGGGATATCTCCGGGTATGTCTACACTACGAAATTAGGTTAAATTTATAGAAGCCGGTTTTATAGAAATCGGTTTTATACAGTCAATTGTGTGTGTCCCCACATAAAATGCTCTAAGTGCATTAAGTCGGCGGACCACGTCCACAGTACCGAGGCTAGCGTCGACTTCTGGAGCATTGCACTGTGGGTGTTATCTGGGTGCCGGCAGATGTGGTACTGCATTGCTACACAGCAGCAGCTAATTGCCTTTTGGCAGTAGACGGTGCAGTATGACTGGTAGCCGTCATCGGCTATCTGGGTGCTGGCAGACGTGAGGCTGCATTGCTATGCAGCAGCAGCTCCTTGCCTTTTGGCAGTGGCTGGTGTATTATGATTGGTATCCATCATCGTCATATTCCTCAGTGAGTTCAGTCAGAGGCACCTGGGCAGACATGTTTTGTCTCCTGGAGACTCAGTCCTGCCAGCAGTCCTATTGAACCGTCTTGACGATGATGGCTAGCAGTCGTAATACAGCATTTTCTGCCGAGCACCCAGAAGATGCCGATGGCTATCAGTCATGCTGCACCGTCTGCTGCCAGCTTAAGATGTAAAAAATAGATGGACCAGATTTGTTCTGTATTCATTTGCTTCCCCCTCCCTCCGTGAAATCAACGGCCTGCTAAACCCAGGGTTTTGAGTTCAATCTTTGGGGGGCCATTCTGTGTGACAGTTGTTTGTGTTTCTCCCTGATGCACAGCCACATTCGTTGATTTTAATTCCCTGTAAGCCATGTCGTCACTCGCCCCTCCCTCCTTCCCTCCGTCAGACAATAGTTTCGGGCCTTTTTTCAGCCCAGACGCCATAGCACTGGGATCATGGAGCCCGCTCAGATCACCACGGCAATTATGAGCACTATGAACATCACGCGCATTGTCCTGGAGTATATGCAGAGCCAGAACATGCCAAAGCAAAACCAGGCGAGGAGGCGATTGCAGCGCGGCGACGAGAGTGATGAGGAAATTGACATGGACATAGACCTCTCACAAAGTTCGGGCCCCAGCAATGTGCAAATCATGGTGTTACTGGGGCAGGTTCATGGTGTGGAACGCCGATTCTGGGCCCGGGAAACAAGCACAGACTGGTGGGACCGCATCGTGTTGCAGGTCTGGGACGATTCTCAGTGGCTGTGAAACTTTCGCATGCGTACGGGCACTTTCATGGAACTCTGTGACTTGCTTTCCCCTGCCCTGAAGCGCCAGAATACCAGGATGAGAGCAGCCCTCACAGTTGAGAAGCGAGTGGCGATAGCCCTGTGGAAGCTTGCAACGCCAGACAGCTACCGGTCAGTTGGGAATTAATTTGGAGTGGGCAAATCTACTGTGGGGGCTGCTGTGATCTAAGTAGCCAGCGCAATCAAAGACCTGCTGATATCAAGGGTAGTGACTCTGGGAAACGTACAGGTCAGAGTGGATGGCTTTGCTGCAATGGGATTCCCAAACTGTGGTGGGGCGATAGACGGAACCCATATCCCTATCTTGTCACCGGAGCATCAAGCCACCGAGTACATAAACCGCAAGGGGTACTTTTCAATGCTGCTGCAAGCCCTGGTGGATCACAAGGGATGTTTCACCAACATCAACGTGGGATGGCCGGGAAAGGTACATGATGCTCGCGTCTTCAGGAACTCTGGTCTGTTTCAAAAGCTGGAGGAAGGGACTTTCTTCCCGGACCAGAAAATAACCGTTGGGGATATTGAAATGCCTATCGTTATCCTTGGGGACCCACCCTACCCCTTAATGCCATGGCTCATGAAGCCGTACACAGGCAGCCTGGGCAGTAGTCAGGACCTGTTCAACTATAGGCTGAGCAAGTGCCGAATGATGGTGGAATGTGCATTTGGACGTTTAAAAGCGCGCTGGCGCAGTTTACTGACTCGGATAGACCTCAGCGAAGCCAATATTCCAATTGTTATTGCTGCTTGCTGTGCGCTCCACAATATCTGTGAGAGTAAGGGGGAGACATTTATGGCGGTGTGGGAGGTTGAGGCAACTCGCCTGACTGCTGATTACGCGCAGCCAGACACCAGGGCAGTTAGAAGAGTACAGCAGGGCGTGGTGTGCATCAGAGAAGCTTTGAAAACCAGTTTTGTGACTGGCCAGGCTACGGTGTGAAACTTCTGTTTGTTTCT